>NC_050503.2:0-301000 GCF_012460135.2 Molothrus ater
TTTCCTGCTAGTTCCAATTCCATTTTTCGACTCGGACAAACGAAATGGTAAACCTGCACAGTAGGGAGGGACAATTGGATTTCTTCCTTTTTAGAGAGAAAAACTAATGATAAAGGTTTCAGAAGACTCATAGCAGGCTGTAAATAAGAAACGCATCATGGAAAAGAGGCCAAAATCCTATCCTCTCGTATTGCTAGTTGTGATTGGCATGAATGCCCCCTGTCAACTCTGTGTTCCTGGGTATCACATCAGTAACAGCTACTTCAGCTGCTGTAGTTGTCTCCTAAAGCTAAGAACAGAATCCAAGAATTGTGATTCCATGGTCACAATTCACCCTGTGATGGTGACAGGTGAAAAAGGAGTGGAAGGTGCGGGGTAAATTAACTTGAATGGCCTATCTAAATCAGCAGCCACTGATTTCCTGAAAACTTCAACAGGTCAGTTGACCTGTTGGGATTCTTTTAATCCATGGTCATGTTTTTCTTGGGATTCTTGTAACCTTTCCCCATTCGTTCAGCCTTTGCCCTCAAGCCTTTGCTGACATTTCAAGTATCTCGACAAGCTGGAAATGTGTTGTCTTTCTTTATCATGTCATAATTCCCTTCAAAGGGTTGTTTGCCTCAAGTCTTATTTTTGCTGGTTTTCTGCTAGTTCATTGTCAGAGGGCAGCAGGTGCTTTGTAAGAGCAAGTACACAATCCTATAGCTTGCTTTTCTTTTGATTTGGCCTGTCTAGAAAACTGAATGACTGAACATTTCCGACAGGATTTTCTCTCCCCATTATGTTTCACCGGAAGGGCAGATGCAAATCATCTACTTAAACTCTTGGCACGGAAAAAAGTAGTGGTTTGCTGCTGCATATAGGTAGAAGCTTACAAAAGGAAGGCCTTGGGCTGAGGCCCGATACTTTGGCTAAGCAGAAAAGGACTATGGGAAGGTGAGGCCGCTGAATCAGAGGTAGATCAACAAGTTCTAGAATCGTCACGTGTTCACAGCGTGGTGTAGGATGGTTGGTTGAATGAATTTTGTTATGGCTTAAAGCTATGGAACTGATAAAGGCCTGAGTGCTTCAAAAGCCTGGTTTTTGCAAAAAAGCAGCTCTCCTCTGCACCTGCCTGGGGACTCTGCATCACTAGGGAGCCTCACTCCCAGTTTGCCAAGGAGATGATCAGTAGGAATGTTGCAGAGCTGCCGTGTCCGTATGAACGGAATGGCAAAGAGTGAAGCGGTGGGTATTTTTGGGCTTTAATACAATGCTGCTGCATTGGTGCCAGTTTAGTCGGTTTTCCATCAGTGGCCTTTCTGTCTAGAAGTACACTGCCCAGTCTTTCTAGCATGTGATGCCATTTCCTTCCTGTTGTTTTAATACCTTCCTTCAGTTGAAAGGATGATACAATCTTTACATTTTGAAGATCCCTGTTAGGAAACACTATGCCAGAGGAGTCATTGCTCCCTTGTCTTCTGCCTCCTTTGTAATTTTCAGAGCCTCATTTCAAATTTCTGCTAATGTCGAGAAGAATACTGAGACTACTCAGCAGGGTTGACGCTCTCAGCTGCTTTCCTCTTTCATACTGCTTCATACTGTATGTGACTTAATGGCCTGGTTTTGTCATCCGCATTTTGCTGTGATCTGTGAACACAAAAAGAAGTCTTTGTTTTTTGCAAGAACTACCCCTAGGAGGATTTGTGTTCCTTTTGATTTCTACGGTGTTAGCCCTGTTGCAGAAAAAAAGGAGATTGTACCCTCTTCTTGTGCTCTCATTCCCTCCTCTCTGCTTTGCATGTCCTAGTTAATCTACTGCCATGACTCATTTGGCATCATCTCATAGTGCAAATTCTGCACAGTTTCATGGACTTACAAATGCCAGTTGCCAAGGAGCTTATATAACCATTCAAAGATTAAAGAATTGTAGGGCTGGGCAAGTCCAGCTGCTGAAACTGGAAGTGGTTAAGTCATGCCATATTAAAGAGACAGAGCAAATCAGTTCATCTAGGACTTTCAACTGGACACCTCTGAGAATAACAGCTTGACAGCAATGACACAGCCATCTTCCTAGCTGTATTCCAGAAAGAGAAAAGGGACACCTTCAATGGTTAAGATGTTTGGCATGAGAAAACAGCAAGAAATGTAGCACAAAATACTTGAGCCAGATAAAGTGCGTTTTTCTCGTGAGAATTTTGCAGTTGTTCTTTCTTGTCTGTGCCTTTACTTTTCACAGAAGACAGGGAGGGCGTTTAATTATTATTGTTCTTTTGTTTTCTATTCTTGGCCTCCCTCTTTCCACCTGCCATTAACAATTTTGCCTTGCTTTACTGGCTTCTCTTTCTTTACTTATAGAAGGTTACATGAGGTCCTCCAACCTTGTCATAAACATTCGCATACAGTGGAAAGGAGTAGAAGGTACATCTAAATGCACAAAACAGACCCAGAAAAAGAGAGGTTTTTTACAGTCTTCTGTGAGAACAAGATATCTTTGAACTGAGTAATGCTTTTAGTCCACTCTTTACTATTATTACAAGTGTTTGGCCTTTAGTACATAGCCTTTGAAATCATCCAGCCCAATATTTTTGGCTAATTTTGTTTTATTTCTCTCGGGGACTTTGTTTCTTAAGGAATAGTCCAGAGCCAGAGCGTCCACGGTAGAGTTATGCTGCCATAATAAAAGCGTCGTAAATTCTGGTACAGTTTGTGCTGGTAATACGTCTAGGAAAGAAAGGTTTTACATCTTTTTTGACTTTCAAATGTAACCATTATTTGAAAAAGTTAAGAGTTGGGCTTTCCCCCCCTCCAAAATACTTCTCTCTGGAATGTTACTCAGGGATTACACATAAAAGCTCACCCTGTAAAATATGTTGCGGATAATCTGCAGTAAGCGCAGCTTAGCAGCTAGAGATGATTATGTGGGTTAAATGACATTCCTTCTGCGGTGATGGAAACTCTGTCTACGCAGACATACTCAACAAAAGTTACCATGGCTTAGCTCCTCTCCTAAACTTCATGTGCATTTTCAAACTTTCCAAGAAGGTGAATTCAAGCTCCTTCATTGCTCTCTGCTGGAGTCCCAAGAAAATATCAGTGTGCTTTTTGTCATTTACAGCTGTCATTGCTTAGCTCTTGAACATGAGACTCTCTCATGACTGATGAAAGTTGTCTAGTTAAGAGTGGGTCAAAGACACGCTCCTGCTCTAGAAGGAGATGAGAAGGTTTCTGCAGTCTTTGTCATCTCTACTGCTTGTGATTTCTATCCAAAACCAGTGGGAAGTTTTCTGAAGGCAGTCCAGAAGCTGGCAATATGGACAGCTTACAACCAAACACTTGCTGCACTGCTATCACGGTGATACCAGGAAGGACTTAAAAAATTTAGAAGGGCAAAGAAAGCAGTTGGAAGGAAAAGAACATTAACCATTATTCCATTCTTCTAATATGTCCTCCTTTAAGTCATCATTTTCATGCAGTTTAACGGCTTGCGTTGGTATCCCTCAAAAGGAATCTGAGACAGAGTAAGCTTTTTAATGCAGTAGATGTGACACGTGCAGGCCAAGTTGCCTTTGTTGACATCAAATGCCAGTTATGCTTGAGCTACCCTTTGCTTAAGGTACTTCGCTTACACGAAGAATTTTACTCATCATTGAGCAAATTTTGCTGTCATGATTGAGTAAATTTTATTCATGATAGAGTGAATTTTACTGTCACTCCGAATTTTACTGTCATGATTGGCATTGAAACTTTTCAAGGAAAGCTCTGGATAGCAATGTTTGTGTAAAAATAGTAGTTTATCTCCTGTATTTGTGTGAAGCAGGTAAGCCTTTTGCTGTCACCAGTGTTGCTTACCCTTTCATGTCATATCCCTCTTCATATCCATATTCTGCTGAAGGCTTATTAATCTGCTTTAAAATTGGCACGTGGAATAAGACTACTTTTCCTTTTTGAAAGCTAATGTCATTTGACCTAGTGACAGTAAATAATTCATTAATTGTAAGTCCCCAGCTAGCATCTTTTACGCATATTCTAACCTTCTAAAGAAGTAACAAAAACACTCTCCAATACTTGACTTTCTTAAGCACACAAAATGAACCACATCTCTGCAGTATTTTAACGTGCACCATATTTAGCCAAGTAATTCAAAAGAAATAAAAAGCAGCCCCTTCAATTTGGAAATATTTTTGAATTCTTTTTGAATATACAAAACATACCCTTACCGTACGCATTGCATGCAGATTTAATCGTCGTGAAAGCAAACCCTATGTTTCTGTTGGGATAGCATGGTTTTCCAGTTTCCACAATTGTTCTTGGCACAGTTTTCTACTTATGTGACTGTTAGGACACTCGTAGGTACTTCTAAGGTACTGTAGTAAGCGGAGAAGGAAGAGAGGTTGTGCCTTATTTCTGGCTTCCTTTGGTTTTCTTTTTGGTTTTCTTCCTCTTGCTCTTTTTCATGTCACCTTTCTAGATACTGTGATTTAGATTTGCAGTTTACTAAGCTGTGTTTTCTGTCTGGAATTCTTTGAAATTCCCAGAGGAACCCCACCGGTAAATATGCATCTTTTTATGATTTGCTAGCTACATAGAAAATCTTCCTGCTGCTCTAAAATGCTTTTATTTGATATGCATTTTTATCACCATTCCAATGAAAAGAAAAGTTCCTCTATTCACTGCTTTTGTACTGGATTCAGTTCAATGTGCGCTAACGGTGCAAAAAAGTCCTGCTGGAGAAGGGATCTGCATACAAATTGACCAAGACATGTGCTACAAGGGTCTTGAAAAGGTTCAAAGTTTCTCTACCTTTCTGGCAGTCTGTCTTCACAGCAGGACTTGATGAGGGATTTTGCTGGCGTTTCTTTGACAGAAAGCAATAACAAAGCAAGCAAAATGGAGCAGCAAAAGAAGAATGGAGCAGCAAAAGGTACATTATCCCCTCTGTTATTATCATTGTCGAAACAGATTTTTTCACACCATGTTACATCAAATACCTTAGTAGAGCTAAAGACTAGAAAAACGCAGCTCTGTTCTGGTTCATTAAAAGCAAAGCCATCTGTGGACAGAAGTGCCCAGCGTGATGCTGGGAACTCCTAGCTGGTTTCAGTAAGCTGTCTGGAGAACGGCATTTTCGGTGGGCTTTACTAGCGTGTCTGTAAGGAGAGGGAGTTTATGTGCAGCTTTGAGCCCTGAGAGTGCCATAGGCAAAGAGACCCATCGTGTAGCTCTCTGACCAGCCACAGCACACTGAGGCATGATGGATTACTCCCAGAGTTCACGTGGTAGAAAGGTTTTCTGCCCCCGTGAAGGACGACACATCCATTTGCTTGACTAGAGCCATTCTGTATGTTACAATGGTAACTTGAATTCATCAAGTTTGTGCTATTTGTACAATGGCAGTGAGCTTGGATTCTTAAGCTTCTCGTGTTTGACCTGTTTCCTGTTTCAGTAAATAGCAAAACTTCCAAGGACTGCAGCGACAAGAAGATGAAGCTGCTAGTGTATTTCAAATCTTTGCCTAATAAAATGGTGATTTTTGCACATATTCGCAATGGAAATTTACGGTACCGAAACACCAGCTCTGCTCAGGGCAATTCTGAAATTGACTTGAGCTCTTTTCTGTGTTTCTTAGCAGGTGAACTGAGATACTTCTAGCTTCCAAGGCAAGGCGTTTGACAGCAGCTTGAAAAAGGCCCAGGCTGTTGGATGAAAAGGTGAAAAAACTGAGGGAAATGGGGGGAAATTTCACTTCTGGTTAATGTCATAGATTCAGCCAGATGATCAACAAGCATTAGTTTTATGAGGTACCAGCGTAGTCTTTCACTCTTGCAGATCCCCAAAAGCTTAACCATCCAGCAGCTTCTTCCTTGCAACAAGTGCCACAGCCAAAAGCCAGGCCTGGCCGTCACCTTCTCCTCGCAGCCTACAAACTCTGCCAAACGTACCGGTGATTCTCACTTTCCTTCTCAGCTACATGGACAAGCACATCCTCTCCATGTCTCCGAGTCCTTAGTGAAACCAAACAGCGGTTCACCTTCAAACAGCTCAGTGTGCCAGGACAGAAAGATTTCACTGGCCTGTGAAATCTTGCTTTTTCCTTGCAGCCTTTTATTTTCAGAGCATACACCGAGGCATTGCACTTTGCTTCTCAGCTGAGTGCATTGCCATATTGCTGGAGTCCCACACGTCCATCTCCTTCTCGCACTAACTGCTTCTGTTGAAACATGCTGATGTGATGTGCTTTCCTGCTCAGCTATTCACACAGTCACATTCTATGTCCTGCTTGCAGTCTGAATCTAAAAGGAGACGTTTCTGACTATGTCTCACAGACACAGATGTACCAGGATGAAAAGGTTGCTTGGACCTTGCCACTTACGTTCGAAAACATCCATTCACTCCACAATCAAGAGACACCTTTCTTTGCTTTACATCCTGCAAACTTCACACAGACACACACACACACACAGACACACACACACACACGAGAGCTACGCACTTTCTTTCTTTCTTTCTTGGCTGCACACACTCACCTATTTCCCACCTTGACCTCTCTACCACTTCTCCTTCGGCCTTGCTGTGCATGGACATTTCCTGTTAAGATACCCATTGTGTTGCCTATCCCTCCCCCACATTGCCTTGCCTTTCCTACCCAATCTTGCATTTCTTGTCATTGCTGACAATTCCTTTCTTTTCCCTTGCCTTCCTGACCCATGCATGTCCTTCCCTTGCCCTTCATACCAAGCCAGTGCCTTGTATTGACTTGCTCACCTATCCTTCTTTTCCTTCCCATTTGTCCAGCTCCAATCTTTCATTTCCTTCTCCTTCTAGGACTCTTATTGCCTTGTCTCCCTCTCTTTTGTGTTGCCTGGCAAAGCCACCACTTGTCTGGCCTTGTCCTTGAACCCCTTCCTTGCCTTGCATTACCTTGCTCATCAGTCCCCCACCTGGAATTCACCACCTCTCTTTTTGTGGAATCTCTTCCACATGCATTGCCCTGCCTGCTTCTCCTAGGATTCTCCAGGCTTCCACTGGCTTTTTTTTCTCAAGGCCCCAGCGTTTCAGGAGCTTGTGAGAGGAAGCCTGGAGGAGGCCACGTGCAAGCACACCTATCTGTCCTGACAGCTTTCTTCTGACATCTATGCTTACATGTCTTGAATTTTGGACACAAAGTTCATCTTTCACCCTTGGGCTTCAGGGGCAGAATGACAGTTCTTTTGCATACAAAGGAAAGCAGGCAACTCAAGTGTCTTAGGTGCAGATTAAACATGACCCATGCAAGATCAAGGCTGGACAGAGCGGTCGGTCCGGGCCGCTTTTGTGTACCAGCAGTCTTTGAATGGACCTGCCACTTGCCTTGCTTTGGGCAACCAACCAGTTTCCTTGCCATGCCCTGCTAATTCTCCATTGCTTTGCATTCCCTTGCATACCCATGCCTCACATTTGACCTGCCTGCAGTTTTCCTACAGGGCTTGGCCTTGCCTAGCCCTTCCGGTTACCATCACCTCCTATGCCCAGCCTTGCCTCTAACTTCTGGGACTTGTCTCACCTACCACTCCATTTGCTTTCCCCTCACGGCTTCAGTCTTGCCAACCTGTCCCTTGACTTGCCTACAATTGCCTACACTTGCTTTGCCTTGCCTTACCTGCATGGAAGGCAAGGCAAAGAGTGGTAGACAAGGCAAAGCAAAGCCAGGAAGTTATTTGAAGGGCTAGGCAAGGCAGACATAGGCAAGCAAGCAAAGCTAGGGTAGGGTAGGCTAGGAAAACTAGGCATGGTACTGGAGGCAAGGCAAAGCCAAGTGACTTGGAGTGCCTTTCCTTGCTTGGGAAGTAAAAGATACGGTGGCAATGTTGGTAGGGCTGATGATAAGGTATCGTGGGAAGGTATAGTACAGCAAGACATTTCTGTCCTGGTCCTTTCTGTGTAGGAGCCATTGTTGGACAGAGTCAGTACCGGACGTGGTATGCAACTTTTGCTCTGTAAGTTCCTGAAGGAGAACAGCAATGCTTTCTCATGGGAAGGAAAGAACTTAGCCCCAGTGTTGGAGGTGCAGATAAGAAGCTGTGTCGTGCAGCTTAAGGGCGGCAGCAACTTTCTATCCTGGCATATTTGGTTTGGAAGCACTGACTCAATTTGTACAATCATGGAGTCGGTATCCATCTTTGGAAGGCAGTCTCCTTCCTGAAAGAATCCATTTGGCCTGTGTTTTCCACTTTCTCAAGGCAGCCTTCTTGAAATTCTGCCAGCACACTTCTTTTGGACAAGGTAAAGAGCTGCGCTGGGTCTTGGTGTGCAGCCTAGCTAGTGCCCCGCACAGGTAATGCCCAATAGCAGTGGTCTGACACCTTTGTAGAGGATCAGGCCCTGGATGCTTTGGATTTTGGAGGAGGGGATGCCATTTCTTTTGAGATGGGCTTCTAGTTCCTCCTCCCTTTGGCAAAGTTTGGGTGGCCACTTTGGGTGGTCTCAGTGAATTGAAAGGCTTTTCCCAATAGGCAGTTCTCTGGGTTAGAGTTGTTGAACTGTCAGTGGGAATGCAGAGGCCAGGCCAGGCCTCTGCAGGACAGGTTTTTGTCCCTTGTAGCTTTAGGGACTGTGTGAGCAGTCCCTGGTGCCATCCCATTTGGATCCTGACTCTGAGAGATTGAAGGCTTACGGTGGTACCTAGAGCTGAGAAGGAAAGTGGCGATAGCAGGGTGCATGTTTATAGTTTGATGGGTGCAATTGAAATTGTAGGCAGCAAAGAGCTTTCTCCACCAACAGTTTTGCGAGCTCGGCCGACATTTTCAAGTTTGTTACCAGGCTCTGTGAGAGAGAAAAAGTTTGTTAGGGCAGAAGATCTGGTGTCGGCCTTTGAGTGTGGGGCAAAGAAGAGTATCCACTTGGAAGGGGAAGATCGGTGAAATCCTTTTGTCCTGACACAGTTGATTGGAGAGCAGGGACGTTTCTGACTTGGCTGGGTCCTGGGGGTGGTTGTGAGCTGGGCTCGGTGCGTGTCCTGGTTTTGTGAGTTGACAATGCTGTGGTGTGGTTATTTAGAAGAGCGCTGACAGTGCCCAGGAAAAAGACAAGCACTTTTCTAGCCCAGCCCCGTTCGTGTGGGAGCAGTGTAGGGACAAGAGCTCCGCTGTGGATCCTGGCTCTCGGGTACTGACAGAATGGGATCCTGCATGTAGCAGAGAAGGAAAAAGAATCATTTCATTGTTGGCTGCACAGTTTAGAAGCTTCAAAATAAAAGGCAATTGCAGCATGGCCTCTTCATTTTAGAAAGTTTTCTGGGCCATCAGCTGCTCAACATGTAACTTGCACCCACTGAACTGCATTCAGCTTCCTGGAGATATGCACTTTCCCTCAAGATCTAGGTACCATCTTGCACTCTAACACTTGAAGATCCCAAACCGCTTCAAAATGTCCAGCGGCTGCTCTCAAAGAAAAAGTCCTACAACAAAAAGGCAGTGCTGGCCATAACGCTCCCTTTGCAGTCTGTCAACCAAACGAAACATACTAGCGATTCTCACGGACTTTCTCAATGATATATATACGTGCATCAGCACATTCTCTCAAAGTGACAGAGACTATCGCTACAGCCAAGCGTTTTCAGCTGCACTTCTGACTGACAGATGTGCCAGGACAGAAGGCATTTGCCAACCTACCCTCTTTCCTGTGCAACCTGACATTGGCAGCGCAAATATTTTCACATTCTTTCATTGTGGACATGTCCAAAGCAGCTAAAGATCACACAGGTGGAAGTGTCAAGACAGAAGATGTTCTCAAAGTAACTCCTTTTTTTTCTAAACAGCTTTTAAACTGCGCACAATGCTTTGTATCTTCTTTCCCACATAGACCTGCCCTCACTTTTTCACACTCACATCTTTGTTGCAAACATCCAGCAGCTGTTTGCGTAGAAAAAGGCTCTAGAAATAAAAGCGAGACTTGGGCTGCACCTTCTGCCTGCCCTGTGTAAGCCACATCAAACTCACCAGTGCGCTCCGTCCTTCCCTTTTCCGCTGCAACTACCATTGTGTTCTCTGGATCTCGGAACCTAAAGGTAGGCACATTTGTTTCCACAGAAGGGCCATAGGTAGCAGCACAAATAGCTCTCACTGAACTTTAATCTTTACCACTGCCACCATGAGTTTGGTTGGTAGGCCAGTAGGAGTCATGCTCCTTTTACAGCTGGTATGCGGCAGCCACCAGCCCAGTGCTCTTCGACTCTTGTAACCAATCCTGCTTTTACTCTCCCGGAGGGGATTAGGCATCTGTTTCTCACACAGATCATTGTGGCAGCAGCCAACGGCTCTAGTGCACTGCTTCTGCCAAAAGACACTGGGGCCAGACACTTACCTTCTCAGCACTACGTAGCCCCGTATTCTGCATCTCTTGTCGTCCAGATCATACCGCAAAGCGTTTCACAGAGAAAAAATGTGCCAGGACAACAAGCTTGGCTGAAGTGTACCCCTGAAACTGGTGGAAGTTTGTATTTGCACCACATTCAAGGGGCAGTCCTCTTTCCTATACAACCTGCAAACTGCTGTCTGTTCGCAGTGCCCTCTGCCCGCTCCTTCTTACCTTGAAGTACCATGCCAAAGAGGGCTCTGTGCTGAGGTCTCAGAAGAAGAGGGAAGCATATGTGTTTGTAAAGTGGACTGTCTGTTAGTCACTTCCCTCTTCAAAGCAGCGTGTTCCATGCCAAGCAGACAACAAAGCAACAAAGGATGAGTGTGACTCTGCATTCAAATCCTGCAATGTTCCCAGAAGTGAATTTCTCTCTTCTATAGGACTGACTTGTATGAAGTGGCGTGGTTGTTTCCTTCCATTAGAAGGGAAACTCATCTAGCCAGGCTTCATCACCCCCTGTATCTTTTGGGGTAGTTCTTGGAAGAAAATAGAGAGCAACTTTTCCACTCCACATGATTCATGTTTCATTCTCTTCCTTCTGTACTTCAGGGAACAAGCTATCAATTCCCTACTCTTTCTATGAAAAGGCATGAAGCTATTAATTAAATTCCCATAGATATAATAAGGAATCAAAGTCTTTTATGCCTGCAAGCAGGCCCTTATGGTATGAAAAGTATGGATTGTCAGGGGTGGAAGAAGATCTGCATGAAAAAGGAGAAAGCCCAGAAGCATGCAGGGATTTTCAGGTATGAAAGGGAAAACGACATTAAATTGTCAAGGGAAAGAAATTGAAAGAGGGAGGAGGGAGAAGGGAGGAGGAGGAGGCAAATGCTGCCTTTGAGGCAGCTGACACAAGGACCGTCGGCCTCATGAGCAAACAAGAAAACCAAATGAAACTTCACAGCAATCTCATCCACAACTTAGTGGACAAATGTGCAAACCCATTTCTTCATTTATGTGTCTAATATATATAGAGATGTTCTTCATTCTGACCGAATTTTCAGGGAGCAAGCTAGTGTAAGGCACCTGGAACCAATGGTGTATTGGAAATGGCCAACATGCAGAACGCGCTCCATCCTGAACGCTACCACAGCAGAATCACAGGATCATAGAATGGCCGGGGTAGACAAAGACCTTAAAGGCCATCTAGTTCTCTGACATGGGCGGGGACACCTTTTACTTGCTCAGGTTGCTCAGAGCCCCATCCAGCCTGGCCTTGAACACCAGGTTGGGGTGTCCATAACTTCTCCAGGCTGTCTGTGCCAGTGCTTCACCACCCTCACAGGGAAGAATTTCTTCCGAGTATCTAATTTCAACCTGCCCTCTTTCATTTTGAAGCCATTGCCCATTGTCCTGTCTCCAGAGTTCCTAATGAAGAGTCCCTCTCCTGCTTCCCTTCAGATATTGGAAGGTGTTGTGAGGTCTCCATGCAACCTTCTCTTCACCAGGCTAAACAGCCCTCATTCTCTCAGCCTGTGTGTCATGGCTTGACACTGGGACAATGCCAGTGCCCCCATGAGTATACTCTCTCCCTGGTTTCTGCTGTGAGATGTGACCAGGAATAAGCAAAGCAGGCTCCCACTTAGGGAAAAAAAAAATTATTAACTAAACTACAAGGGAAAGGAAAAAAAAAAAAAAAGAAACACACAAGGAAAATGAAAACTTCACAAATACATCTCCTCCTCCTCCTCCCCAAATTCCCAATACATCCCCCAAATCATCGACTCTCGGTCCAGCACCACCCTTCAAAATACTCAATCCTCAGTTCATCAAGAGGACAAGGAGTCCTTCTTGTGCCAGTGGTGACCTATTCCTTTCATGTCCAGTGCTCTCACCACTGAACACAGACCAGAGCTGCTTCTAGGGTCGACTTTTAAGGATGCTTCATCCCACTGCAAAAAGGCACAGTCTCAATTTTGGGACATCTGTCCCCCCCATATTTTTCACCCCCTGGGGCCGAGGGGTACCCACACCGAACCCTCTTGGTCCTGAGGCATTGCCTCCCCCTAGAATGCAGTCCCTGTATCACAAGGAAACATGGCTCTGTCCATGGCTACACACAAAGAGTCCAGCATAAGCTACTCCATCATCTCTTCCACCTGCGTTCTTCTCTATTTCTCTCGTGGCCCATTTCCTCTTATCTCCTCTATATCTCTCTTCTCATTCAACTCCAGGAGGATTAACATTTGTAAGGTTTCCATCATCCAAGAAGAGGGTTAAAAATCTGAGGCTCTGTCTGTCCAGAACTCCCATGGCTGCCCTGCCAGGCCCCTTCTTGCACTCCCCTCTTCTCCTTCTCGGCCGGCCAAGAACAGGCACCAGCTCTCTCTCTGTCTCTCCTGCGGTGGGGGGGGGGGGGGGGGGGGGCTGCCCAATGCCTCTCAGTGCTCCTCCACCCTTCCATCCTGCAGGGGCCTTCACCTCCCTTCTGGCCAGGGACCCAGCCTACCTCACCGGGCTGGGTGGCTTCCCCTGCCCCGCCCAGCCCGCAGCCAGGCAGGGGAGATCTGAACCTTTCCCTGACCGGAACCCAAGAGAGCCTCCCAGGGGAGAGCCCTGCTTTTAACCCTGTGTTCTCAGAGGTGCATCCAATGTCCCAATGGCCACCTTAGGTGCCAATATTAAAATCTGAACATCCATTGGCCTAACCACAGCATCCCAGAAAACACATTTCCTGTCAAACCACCACACTGTGGGATATGCTCTTGTCCTGAATACTGAACTGCAGTATTGTCTGATGATTTTTTGAATCCTTTGAAGGCATTTTGAATTCTTTTTCAGCCTTAAATTAGACTAAATAGCTTTGATTTGTGGGTATTGAGCAACAGAAATCACTGCCCTGGCTTGCCTTTTTTACAGCTCCTTTCCGTGGGAGACTCGCTGCAAACGTCACAGCTGGTGAGACAGTGGGCACACCATCATTCTGAAAGAGCTTTGCACAGTAAACATAGAGGAGGATTAAATATTGAAATGCAGATGACAGGAGCTGCCCAATGGACTCTGCTGGTGGAAATCAAATACTAGTCTAGTATTTTGAATGCAAATAATTCCTCCCAATGAGGCCAGACAGGCTTGTTTGCCTTTGAATCTGAGCATGTGGACAGTAGTGGATGGTCTACAGGTTGAAAACAGTGTAGATACTTCTCCTTTTTTTCAATAGTGGCTCAGAAACTGAAAAGGCAGCTACAAAATGGTAAATACATCCCTACAGATTCAAAAATGGTTGTTCTTAATTTGCATCTCCACCATAACAACAAATTGTTAGAACTAAAATACAGATGGGAATTTTATAGCTTCTCAGAAATGAAGCAGGAATTGGCCAATGGGCCTTCTCAGAAATGAAGCAGGAATTGGCCAATGGGCCTTAGCAGTAGCTACAAGTTTTTCAGCATGAGGCATCTCAAAAGTGTTTTAACCGTACAGAACTTTTCTGTACTTTTGGCCTTTTATCTCAAGGATGAATCAAAAAAAAAAAAAAAAAAAAAAAGGAAAAAAAACCCAAGAAAAATAAAAAAAAGAACAAACCCTACCAAATATATATATATATAACATGACTAAGATAATAAGCACAATCAGTAACATATATAGAAAAAGAACCCATGGTTTTTAACTTTCAACCTTGTCTTCTCAACACACTCTCGAAAATGGAATTGTTTCCCTATCTGCCTTGAAACATTTTGGAGCAAAAAACACTCTAAGGTCCTGATAGGTGTTTTGGTCAAAAATCCCTTCTTCTGGTTTTCTGTCCATAAGCAGAGTAATGGAGGGGAAAACTGGTAGCTGGCCAAAGGAGGTAGGAAGAGTGATCATCATCCACAACACTGGGGCTAAAGAAATTTCCACAGAAAATTACCTGCCTTATTACTTCTTCATGTGTTGGGTTGAAAGCTCAGAATCTGTTTCCATGTTTCCCATCCCTCGAATGTTCTATTTCACAGAATTCGAGCCCCTCAAACTTCAGTCCTGCCAGAACAGCCCGCCACGTGCTGTCATAGGGGATCTGCTGATGCCCACTGACTCTTACCAGTCTAGTGCTTGTCACTGTTGCAGATCAAGAACTACTGAATAGTTCTGATTAATGCTCTTAGAGTGGTTGAAAACAAGGAAAGAATGACTAGACATTTGTATGATCAAATCCCCTGATGGAATAAAAACATACCAGGACAACAAGCTTAATAAATGTATTCATTGTCATAAGAAGGGAGATGAAGGGTCCAAAAGATTACTTGCATACTTACTGTTCTAAATCCCTTGTTATCTGGTAAATTGCAAAGGATGCCCGGCTTTCACCAAAATGCAAATCAGATTAAAATGTGAAGCCTTACACTTTACTGGATAGAAAACTTCATCGTCCATTTTTAAATCTTAGAGATTGCGATGTTGTCCTGGTTTAGGGCAAATTTGGAGGAGAATTTCCAAATTAGGGCCCCTCCCCCCAACTGGTTCGGGAAGGATTCCTCAGAGAGAAGTGGAACGAACCTGTTCATTTAATAGGCACAGCACCCCCCAGCACGCAAAAGGAACAATTCTGGATGACAGCACTCTGAAAAAGATGACAAATTCAGAAAGTCTCTCTTGGGGGGGTGGTCACTTTGTTCTCAGTCCCTCCGGCACTGGGCCAGCTGCTGCAGGCCACAAGGTGCAAACTCTCGGTGTTTCCCAGGTCCCAGTCCGGAGCAGGTTCAAAATGGTCAGGAAGACCTGAAGGAGAAACGGTCCAGGAAGAAATTTGGACAGTTTAGCTAAACTAGCTAATGAGCAAAAGCAAGCAGAAGCGAAGCAAGCAAGAGTGAGAGAGAGCAAAGCCAAAAGCAAAAGCAGAAAAAGCAAAAGCTGCAGTCTCTGTGTCCCGCCAGGTTGATAAGAAAACCAAAACAAAACATTCCCTCTTCAGAGCCAGTCTTAAAGGTACAGAACATAATATCCAACATTCACAGAACACATGAATGGGGATACAAGCATCATAACGTCACCCTAGGACAGATGTATTTCCTATTAATACCTTAATATTAATAAGGTTTAGAGCTGGAATTCAGAGGGAAAAGAAAGCTATTTTGAATTCATTCTATTCAATCATCTTGTCTGGGCTGTCTCTTCCTGCTTTTCACTTCTGAAACTCTGTATGAAAGGCATAGAGTTCTGGATTAATTCTTTTCAGTTTCCCCTGTTATTCTTAACAGTTTCCCCTGTTATTCTTCTTTAAAGGCAAACCTGGAAAAATCCACACTTTCTTTCCCAACCACTTCTAAAATTCCATTGAGAAGCAAAAAACCCCATCAAACAACTAAATCTCTGCTCCAATTTGTAGGAAAAATCCCCATGCCATTAACTGCTTTCCTAACATTTTCTTTCTCTTGTATTAATATGGCAACCTTTTCTTGCTTTTATAGATTAGAACCAAATTCTTAAAGCTATAAGGAAACACAGGTTTACTGTAGCTGATTCTGAGATACAGTAGTCCAGCAAGGAGTTCAGACCTCAAAAGAAGAGTCTGTACAACAAGATTCAGCACAACGTTGAGACATATTAGCTATTTTTCAAGAAAAGCCGCCAAAATGAAACTGCTTAGACTTCTATACTATCATGGGTGCCTGCTTCCAGAACCTGACCTAAGTTGCTGGAAACTAGCTGCAATATTACTGCAAACAATGCTGTGAATGTAGGACATTGTTATTCTTCTCTTCCATTGAAAACCACAAGTGGAGTTGCGTCATTTTCTTAAAAATTCTCTATTTCCTTCCAAACTGCTAAAATAATGATAAATCAAGTGTTCTGTTCATACAGTTTAAATCTAATAATGTTCAAAATGAAAAAAAAAAAAAATTCATTCAGATATGGTCTGCAATAATACAGCCGAGACAAGATGAACCAGTCTGGCCTACAAAATAAAGTGAAGCAGAATTTGGGAATTTGGAACACCTTACGATGTAATATTTAAAGAAAAAAAAGAAATAAAATGTAACCTACCCAAACTCAATCAGTGATGCACCGACAGAGAAAAAAGAACTAATTACTACTAATATTTCTTTCATTCTCAGACAAGAAGTTAAATGATCCTCTTGAATGCGCGGAAGATTGTTGCGAAAGACAGCAGCCTTCTTCTTTACAACATATTCTTCAGAACTCCAGGAGACAAATCATTAGAGCTATGAGGCTCTTTCTCTCTGTAAAACTTCCAGAGCATAGCCAAGATTATATTCCTTTAGAGATCCTCACTGCCCTGGGAGACTGGTGGAGAGTCTACAGCTCCAGTACATCAGCCAGACGCTCTGCCTTATTTAGCATGGCTACTGCAGCAAGGACATCATCTCTACTGGCTTTCTATCCAAAATATATGCAAGGCACAACAAAGAATATAGCCAAAACACTGAGCACAGCTTATGGCCTTCAAAACAAAAATCTCACCATGGCAATACTGGATCTTCTGATCCAAACCATCAGGAAACATTTCTTTAGAGGCGAAAAAAGCTCCTGTTGATTGTACAAAAAATAGTGATGTAAACCAGAGTTGCATGACCCAATATTTCTATTGAACTGGAACTATTTTGATCAATATTATGGATCCATTTCTTTTCAGGCATTTGGTAAAAAATGTAAAGTATAGTTTAAAAGGAATTATTGGATGCGTACTAAGTACTAGGGATTAGTTAAGGTGTTGGTTTTGCATGGCTTGGTTTTTGGTGGGGAGGGAAGAAGCCAGCCACAGAAGTGAATCTTTTGTGAAAAGCTCCTAGAAGCTTCCTCCATGCCTGGCAAAGTGAATCCCTGCTTGGCACTAAGAACAGACATGCTGCTAAGCCAATTAGACAAGCAGTAATATATTTAAGAAGGAAATCAAAACTGCAGCCAGTTAACTTTTAAGTTTGCTAATTTTTTGGTTGGCACCTCTTCTGGTTTGAAAGCAAAAGCAGCAAGAGATGCTGTCGCTGTTGCAGTGTGTGTTTTTGATTGCAATGCAGTTTGAGTAGTCAGTTTTATAATACTTCCGGTTTTGTGCTGTTGTAGCATATTTTATTATTAATGGATTGTTCCTTTCCCCCCGTGGTGTTAGTTTTTGCCCTAGTTGTCCATCTCCCCAAAGACCTGCCCTTTTGTTCCCTTTTCCTCCTCCCACTGAATGTCAATCCCTCCCCAAGCCTGCCCCTTTCTCTAGAAACTTCCCTATCAATTTTATAGTCTTCAAAACCCCATTGGTTTGTTTAAGTTATTCTCCTCCCCTGTAGTCCCCTATTGGTTTAAACATTGTATTCCCCGCCTTGTGGTCCACCCCCAGTTGCTCCCAGTGTGTTAAAGATTGTATCCTCCTCTGGGACCTCTCCCCATTTCTAAGTTGATGTATGCGTTTGAGTCAGTGTCTTTCTGTCCCTGACCCTCCAGGGAAGAAACTCCTTTGGAAAACATACAGAAGACCTCTCCCTGTTCCTTGTCCCTGCCCTCGGCGCAGTCCTATCCCCAATGCAGTCCACCTGTGCCATAGAGCAGCTGTGCCCTACAGCTGCACCCTGGATTCGACAGCTTTCTGGGGGCAGCCCACTCTGGCTGTTGGTGTCAGGAGCTAGTCGGTCTGAAGAAATCCAGCATGGCAGCAAGACTCCAAGTCAGAAATACAATTTATTAGGAAAAGGGGAAAAACCAAATACATGCAATAATACAAAAGAAAAACCACGGACAGAATACGGCCTGTCACCCTGCTAGTTAGGGTGGTGGCAGCAGTCCGGATGAAATGGTCTTGTTGAAGTGGTGATCCTGTAGAAACCATCTGGTAGCTCTTGTCCTCTGAAGACCAGTGGGTGAGGGTGGCCGTTCTTCTAGGAAGCCAGTGGAAAGACTGCTTGTGGTGTCCCAAAACTCAGATTCTATCCAGCTGGGGATGCTTAGCTCCTGCCCCCTGGGCAGAGCATCTTGCAATGGGCTCAAATTGTTCTGAGTCATGCAGTGGTTCCTTGATTACCCTTTAAACAGAAATGGCTCCTGGAGGGAGTCATCTCTGAGTCATGTGGCAAGACATGGATGGCCCCGTTAAGAGATAAGGAGATAAGGAAAAAACGATGCCCCTCCCGGTTTCAGCAGCTCTTGAGGTTGGGAGCAGAATACATTTTTATATTGTAGCCTAGGACAATACAGGATGAATGCTTTTGCATTTGCAGGAGGTTTGTGTGGATTTGAAAAGCATCCTTATAGCAGAGGCACAAAAGTATTCTCATACCCTTTTAAATCATCTTCAAACCAAGCAATTCTCACAAGAAGGTAACGCATGAATGACTTGCAAGTGAGTTGAAGAAACACGGCAAAGATAAGTAGTGTTCAACTGCAGAGAATCGTTTAGGGACACCATACCTTTATATACCTTTATATTTTAAATCAGGAAGCATGGATGGACCGTTTTTTTCCCCTTAGTTGACTACAGAACCAGCGGTCCCTTGCGGGAGGGTGTTTGGATTCAAGATGACACTGGCAGCTAAGAGCATGGCTACATAGAAGGTGCTACTTTTAGACCAGAACATTCAACTACTTAAAGGCAGATAGGAGAATAGCTGACTAGTGACAGCTCTGAGCAGAAGAGCCTGTGGCTTATCCTGTGGGAACAATAGTAAGACATTTCAATTGAAAAACCCCATTCATTTCCAAGGACCAAACATCAGTAAAAATAAAAGGTCAAGTAAAGACACCCTAGTGCTCTTCTTATCAGAAGCATGTTCCTCCATATGAGAGCATTTAGGAAAGGACAGTCCATTCATAAAGAAAGGTGTGCCAGTTAGAAAACCTGTAGAACAATACAAGACAAACTCACACAATATACATCCTCAAATGCAAAATGAAGAAATAATCATTTCAAGCTTCCGTGGAATTAATTGCATTTTATTTGTTCTTTTCATTTCAGCTGCTATCAAGTTATTTTTTAAGACTGAATTTTATGAATTCAGCAAAGCTCTCTTTTTGAATGTCTGCATACCCCTATAAAACACTGAGGTGACAAAGAGAACGGCAGTGGAAGGAAACCTGGTCCACCTCCCCCTCCTTGAAGCTTTAGGCCAGCGAGTGATTAGAATTTAGTCACTTCATTTGCTTTACCAAGAGAGAATGTTTTCTAGCCTTTATCTTTCCTTTTGGAGCTGATTCACTTTGTAGTCATAAATTCTTGACTCAGTTGGTGAGAAACAATGGCATTACAGCCGTGGATGTTAAAGTGCACTGATGGGAAATGAAGTTTTCATCTTCAGGTCCTTGCTTCAGTAAATCTTCCAAATTCATCAGAAAGAAAGTTCCCAGACCAGTAATCCCCACTCAGATGACCTAATTCAAATAGTCTGTAGGCATAAGAGGCATCAAGCAGGTGCTGTCATCTGTTAGGGGAATACCCAGCCAGTACATGATTGTCTAGTTAGGCGGCAACAATTTTGGAAATAATTTAGTTTTTTTGTATTGCAAGTGAATGGTCAATACATTTTATTAGTGGATACGGGTAAAAGAATGTCTTCTGCATCCTTTCAGAGGGGAAGCTTCCCTAGATCTAAAGCTGCTCAGCTCCACGATAGGATGCTTTGTCTGAAAAGGGAACTCAAGTCTTTGTCCTTTTGGATTGCTTCCATAGTTTTTCACTCACTCTTCAGGTACCTGTTAATACGTTCTCTTATCCCTTGCAAACTTTTATGGGCATAGTCACTGAATTGGTACGTATTCCATGAAGTCCACAGGCCCTGTTGAGATGCAGCCACAGGTCTCAAGGGTGTTAGCAGATGTTATTCTGAGGCCACTCCTAATGATGTTTGATGGATCATAGTGACTGAGGAAAGTGCCCAAAGACTGGATGAAAGCAAATGTCACCCATCTTGGAAAAAGGCAACTAGGAGGACTTGGAAAAGTACAAGCCAGCCAGCCAGCGTCATTTTTATCCCCAGGAAGTTGATGGAGCAGCTATTGCTGGAAAGCATTGCCAGGCACATGAAGGAGGACAAAATAACATAGTCAGCATGGATTTACCAGGGGAACTTCATGCTGAACAACTTTTTAAACTCCTCTGATGAATCAACTTGCCCGGTAGATGAAGGGAATATTGTCTGCCTGGGCTTCAGGAAGGTTTTTGACATTTCTCTAGGTGGCAGCACACATACATCCCAGAAGGAATAGTGCAAAGAGGAGGGAACCAGTGTCTTTTCAAGGATGCTCAGTGAAAAGACAAGAGGCAGTAGGCACACACTGAAATACAGGAGATTGCCTCTGCACATCAGCAAATGATTTTTTACTGTGAGGGCGACTGAACCACGGCACAGACTGCCCAGAAAGATTGTGGAGCCTGGATCTTTGAAGACATGAAAAGTACACCCAGATATAATCCTGGGCAAGAGGCTCTAGGTAGCCTGGTTTAAGCAGGGGGGTTGGACCTGGTGAGCCCCACTGACGCCTTCCACTCTCGTTCATTCTGTGCTAGTGAATTCTCTTAGAGATGCATTTCAAGCACTGGCATGACAAAGATCTGTGCAGAGAGAGATCCAAATGGACATGGGATCTAAGTTCCTTAAGTAGTGCTCAAGAAGAATGCAAAACTCTGGGATAAGTGTCTCTTCCATAACTGAATCCCTTTCATGGGAAAATTCCCCAGCTATAGAAAGATCTTCTGATAGGCATGCTTAAGACTGACACTGGCTGAGCAAATTTCTCCCTATGTGTGTTTAAGACCAGTTAGGATCTTCACCAATACTGTTGTCAACATAGTCACAGAATGTATATTGTTAAGAAGGGACAACTTACATCAGAATGGCAAATATTGGTCCACAAAAGGTATTAATGTATGGGAACTATCTACTTGGGTTGAAAATAAAAAGAAAGAGTTAGTCTTTATTTATCAATTTCATCCCAATATTGATAAGGTAAGAAAAAGACCTTAGTCCTTAACCTTCTTAACTCAAACAAAGATTTTTAAAAATTCCTTGTAAAAAATGTATCCTAATTATCAGACTATGAAACAATTTTAGTTGGGAAAAAAGTTCCAAAATTGTGTAGATAGTGGTAAAGAAGCCAAGAAAATAGGTAAGAAACAAAAAGAGAGCAAAAGAGTCAGCTTCAGTCTGCAAGCTCGTTCTAGAAGTAATCTGCTAGAAAAAGGAACCCCCAGTTGAATTTCCAATGTATTCATGCACTTGATTCAGTAACTAGTCAATGTAAAAACCAATCCTTTTGTACGACTTCTCCCAGCAACAAAAACTCCAGCAGCTTGACACCACCATCATGCCTGTCCCAGATGTACTTTAAAAGAAATGATCCTTTCTTGAAACTCTGTTTGCATAAAAGTTGCAAGACATTGGAGGGATTCTCCACATTCTCATTTCTCCGTGTGGCTTGAAAGTATATTTGATAAAATATGCAACAAAGCATATGATTTATAAGGTAGGGTAAAATGGATGATTTGGGAATTGATCTCTTGTTGATATTAAACTTCATATCCACTCTCTGTGAAGTTTCTAAAACAAATGATGGAGCTGAGGCATGAATCTGCCACAACAAGTGTTAAGCAAACATACACACTCCCCTTCACATGCCCCCCTTCCACACACACCTAGGCCCACGCAGAGGTCAGCATAGCAGATGATGAACACCTTGGAAAAGACCGAAATGCTAAATACCTCTCTTTGTGGGCAAAATAGCTGGTGCAACAATTCAAATATCTGGTGTAAAAATTCTGTTTAATATCTACTTCCTATTTAAAACACAGCTTTTCATTTAATTATATGTAGGGAATATTTTCATATTATTTGTTTCTTTACAATTACTTCATTCTCATGTGTTGTATGTCTAGGAATATTTTCTTCTAAAGATAGAAAAAAATAGATAATATCTTTTCAGAAGAAAACATTGGTTTATACAATTTTAAACCATCATGATATGGAAGAATTCTTTTGTCCCTCACTAAGGTGGAAGAACTATTTGGATCACAGATCATTTACAATGAAATACTTTACCTTTTTAAGATGCTTTCAGTCAATTTTATATCCTCATTGCTTATTCATTGTAAACAGTAATTTTTCAGTGAAGGGAAAGTGTGTGGTATATCTGCATTATGTTCAAACCCAATTCCTACTAAAGGCCAGGCTGAACCCCAGTAAATAATGTCCTGAATGATATTTTGCCGCCTTCTTTGGCACTTCATGAAATCCTAACATGAGGAAGTGTGGAAATACAGAGATTTTGTCCCATGTAGAAACCCATCCCATGTATTTTATGCTGTAATTCTTCTCTCTTTTAAAATTTGCTATCTTCTGCATAGTTTTCATTAACCTGTTACAGTAGTGAAAATCACAGATCAAGGTAATTTTGTAACACTTTGATTTTACCCCAAGAGCTGAGGGAAAACTTGCTCCTATACTTCAATCTGAGTTTCTTCTAGATTCAAACTTTGTTTCTCTACCATCAAGAGTCTCCTGTGTTGCTGCTCAAAGCCCCATCCAACCTGACCTTGAATACTTTCAGGGATGGGACACCCACTACTTCTCTGGGCAACCTGTTCCAGTGTTCCATCACCCCCACAGTAAAAAATGTCTTCCTTTCATCTAATATGTGCCAGAAGTATTAAATCTAGGCATATAAACTTTGAGGAAAGGTTGGAAATTCTTTTGATTTGAATCACATTTTATATGAATACTGACTTACAGGTGACTAAAATATGTTGATGGGCATTTGAGCTGACACTTTTTGAAAAGGTGCATGGAATTTAAAATTAAAACCAGCACCATTAAAAGCTTTGTGCCGTTTTCTTTTTCCTCTGGTATTCAAAATTGCATATATCAAATATCTGTGCTTCATACAAAGCTCTTAGACACTCTCAGAAAAAAGCTTTTCTTTCAGACTAAGTTGCAGTTTACGTAGAACACTAGTACTAGTGAAGGTTTTTCTGGGCATAGGGGGAACACCTTCTCATTGGATTTGTGTGCAGAATGCATTTTATCCAAACTGGAAAATTGATCCCAGCTGTGTTCTAGTCATCATTCTTACTGCATCAGGCCTGAAGATTCTGTGAAAAGTAGCCTGTGGACCTTGAACATAGCTCATGTGAAACAGATGAGAGGCGATGGAGAAGTTGAGGGAGAGAATAAAGAGCATATGGCCCAGTACAGACTAACAATTGTTTGGCACCCTTTAAAGGCTGTGTTTGACAAGCAGGGCTGAAGCAGGTCTGCAAAATATCCGGGAGATCAAAATCCATTGAAGCAAATTGCCCTGGCCAGTCACCTTGCTGCCGATAATTCCCTCTCCATACCAGCTGATCAGGCCTAACAATGCTGCTGCAGAAGTATTGTGAAAAAGGTAGGCATATTTTCACAGATGCAGGGGAAAATCCCCTTGGATGATGGTTCCAAGGGATTACTTGATGGAGCAAGTTATGTACCCTTATCTACCGTGCAATATCTAAGTTGGTGAGTTCACTATCTGTCAGCATCACTTTAGAAAATAAATGTTTGATGCACAAAAAAATATTTCATATGTCCTGTCTACCTGCTTCATTTCAACCAATGAATAGGCTACGTTCCATCAGCAAAGGGTTTATGATCCTATGTTTCTTTAAACTGGGTAATTCTTTATTTTTTTCTAAATCAGACACTGTCTATTCATAAGATTCAGATGTCCATGGCAGGAGTGTAATTAAATTCACATGTTAAAAAATAACCTTCTTCTTGTTATCTTTTTATTAAATTACTGACATGTAACATCAGTCTGAGAGCTGAAGAAAACCCCTTCATTTGCTGTTTGCCAAGTATCATCTATGTGATACAAATTCTGCTTGAGAAATCACACCCGTACATTGCCATGTAGCACTACTAGTAATGCTTTCACAACCTTTTCTTCATCATTAGGTCTTTTGGTGAAGTGAATGATTAGAACATAAGCAAGGGCATTTGTTCAAGATGCTCCAGAAAGAGCTGTGGTCTGTTCTCTTCTTTGCTGCCTATGTTAGCACTGAGCTGCAAAAAATGAAAGATTACTAGGAAAAGTGTTACTTTCAGTCTAAACTTGTAAATGATGTTTGGAATACCCTGTTAAATGACAAGGTGCTCTTTTAAAATATGGCATCTTAAGGGAAAATGTCAGCTTTAAAAAGGTTTTGAGACAGTTGCTTCTGGAAAAAAAAAAAAAAAACAACAAAAGAATTGGAGGCATCTAAGGTCTTTAGGCATACTATTTTGAAGATTGATTAAAACCACAGTTTCTTCATATAGGAAGAGCAGAGGACCATAGATGCAACCCATTTGAAAATGGATTTCTATATGTTTCTGGTTGGGATTACCAGACATCATTTCTTGTGAAGTCGAGGGACTGCAGTTAGCACTCCAATAATTTCCTTCCCTGAAATTCAACTGCATTTGCTCCTTTTTCCAGAGTCCCCATTTATTAGTGAAGGTATGCTCTATCTATGCATTAGAATATTCCATTAGAGTGTGTGACTCATACTTGCTAGTTAAAATTAGCTGGAACGGAATGGATAGTTACAGTTGCTTGTATACAATAGTCTTATTTTGGCAAGTTTTCTTTAGACAATGTTGAAGCAGCACTAGCAAATAGGAAGTACAGCTTGCAGCAGGGAAGGACACTCTTCTGCTTTCTCAAGTTTCCTGTAGTTAAATAGACGCCAAAAGGCTTTTCCTAGTACTACTACTGTCTTGTAGGAATACTTGATCTAATCCTATCTTTGATCAAATTACGAATGGGTTACTTTTCTACAAGGCAGAACATTTTTCTTTTAATAATATGTATTTTGTAAGGTGGAAACATGAACTTGTGCACCAGTCACGTGGAATGTACTCCTTATTAAGTTTCACAACCTTCTTTAGAAAATATTGACTGTGTGTAACTTCAAAAGAAGAATTCTGGGCATCTTCATTCTATTGATGTAATTGTTTTTCTGCCATGCTGGTATTGTTTTCTATCATTTTTACCAACAGAAATATTTTTCCCTGACACCTATGGAAAAGACCTATGTTTACTCAACAGTGCGGCATCAGTACATTGTTTAGAATGATTTCAACATGGTCCCAAACATATCGGACAGCTAGACAGCAGAGGTTAGCAACAGGGAATGGGAATAACTTCTGAACCGTTTCAGTAGATTTCCCAGGAAGGGAAAATTGCTTTCTGCCACTGCAAATTTTCCCAGAGATTTTGTCTGGTTAAGAGTTGCATCAAAAGAGTATTTTTGCACAAACCTTGGGGCAAGCTCTGTCTCCGATTTACTAGTGAATGCAAAGAGGGTGAAAGTGCTGCTTCAAAGCCCTCTGTGTGCTTTCTGTACCAAGAGGGGGGGTGACCCCAGAAATAAGTTTTGATCTCTCTTCAGAACACAAGGCATGTCATCACCTCATTCATCTTCTTCTGGGACTCATAGCATCTTAAGACTAAGAAGCTCTCTTGCTTGCTGAAGTGCGTTCAGCAAAAAAACCTTGTCTCATCAGCAAATTTGAACACAACTACAGTCGAGTCAATTCCAATGCTGGCAGGGCAATACTCTACCCCACTAGTAACACGCCACTATTAGAAGACTGTGTAAAACTATTTTTGTACAAAGTAATCGGAGGGAAAAATAGAATTGGGAAGAACTGCACATTGTTCTGGAAAAAAGTCTCCTGCCTCAGTCTTACAGACATCATTTGCTGGTATCATTTTTAATAGTTGGGGCTTTTTAAATTTTGTAGAAGAAAAAATATTACTGCACCTTTATGTTTCCTTAATAGAAGTACAGCCATTTCTTAATAGATTAGAAGTAAGCCATTTGAATATGTACAAATGGTCTTTTCAAATACATATGCTATAGCACACTGTGAAAGTAATCTAAAGGTTTAAAAAGATTTTGGAAGAAAGTAAGTCTAAGGTGATAGAAGAAGAAGAAGAAGAAAACAGCAGTTTTCTTCTGGTGAAAAAAAAACAAACGGAGGACCTTGTACAGTGGAGATGTATTATTTGACTTCCTGAAAAACTGAGTAGGTTTGCTATTGCCAATGGTTTTCATTAGGAAGGAAGAGATTCCTTTGGCAAAAAAACCCCTTCAAATTGACTTGACAAAAATGTTATGACACTTAACTTCACCAATCCTGAAGAAAAATTCTCATCACTTGATCTGGAAATCATGATGGTAATGGAGACAAGGATGTCTAAGCCATGCCATCAGGAACATAAAAAAGCATTAGAATGCAGGTAAGACTGAGCTCCTGAACTAGTGTGAAGAGAATGCAACAAAGACATTTTCCTTTAAGAGTCTTCAGGATGGAAGGCAGAGCAAATTTTTTCACGGGAAGTATTTCTGAATAGAATGAATCTTCAAAATAACATTGTTTTCCAAAACCTGTTTACAGTATCTCTTACCATGATACACAGTTCCTATGAATAGAAAAAGCAAAGCACTTTTTTCCAAACTGTTGTGCACTCTTAAGCAATCTACAATAAAAATAGTATTTTTTCATGCTGGGAATGATGTTAATTACAAAAAAAGCCTTGTAGCACACTTGGCACTGTAGCCTCTTGATTAGCATAGCTTTTTATTCATCAAACACGTTTCACATTGACTATTTTTCTCTTTTAAATAACGGCGTCTTTGTACTTATGCAGCATCCATGAAGAATTTCTTGGGTGTTATTTTGTACCTGATCCTAAATGGCAGGTTCTGCATTCTGCCATCTGTCTAGCTTTGCCATTTGATGCAGCTTCTGAGAGGTATTTTCAGAATCGAGGACTACTTGCAAGAATGATGCTAAATCCATGCATTTTACTCCTTGGTTAATGCAAAACTATTTTTCCTTTACAGATCAATGAGAACAGGAAAATAATGATGGTGAGTTCAATCCTTAGAGTAATACAAAGAGGACTATTATCATCATTAGAAACCAAGCAAGGTGTATTTATTGCACATGCAGTATACTCACTAATGCAAATTACCCTGTAAATTCAAAAGGAATCTGTATCATAGGAGTGGATGGAATGTTTCTATTGATATTTTGCTTAAAGCAGAAAATTAATTCTTTTGACAGCCAACTCATGATTGCAAGCTCACTTTCAACTACAGCTTTCAAACAGATGAAACGTGTCTGTTTATAAAACGATACAGTACAGTACACAATAGCAAGTCAGGTCATAGACATTCAAAAGAAAAAAACAGATCAAAGGACACATTCATTCCCATCTACAAGCCCTCAAGAGTGTACAGGTCAAATGTCCCCAGAAAACTAGGCTGGTGGCGCAAATTCTCTATGTTGGCACCAGCAGAAGCAGCTGCTATCTTTATAGGATGCAATCTTGCTTACATCACCCTTCAGAGCAATCTTCTGTACCCCTGCCCAATACACCTTCTGCTCTATTCCTTGGACTTCACATTTGCATTTCTACAGAGTCCTGTCCTGCAAACTGACTCAAAGTTCAGGTAATAGATTTCCAAGATTTAGAAATGTTGTGTGAGGTTTATTTATTTCATATTTCCTTCCATCTAAGCAAACTGTAACTTTCGGAAGTGAAATATTTCGAGTATGTCACGTGTATTTTAATGTTAGCTCTGCTTCACATTCAAACTTCTCACAGACCCCTGTGATGCCTTGCTGCAAAAATATATAGCTGCCAAGAGTGGTTGTGGGAAGTTAGAATTGCCAGAAAACCATACAAACAATCTAACAATAGAGCCTTGGATTTCTGAATATAATTGCACCATGTAAAGTCAAAATATAATATTTAAATGATTTTATATAATGATGAGTGTGGGCTAGAGAGAATCCAGATAGAATTTTATTTTTTTAAACAGTTCCGGGAAAAACATGGCCTTGACTTGGAAGTATAGCACGAAATATTTTTATACAGCATGAGTTCTCATTACCTAATCATATGATTTGTAGACCTGAATTGGAAACCAGGAAATAAACAAAGAAAAATATTCAAGCTATAAAAGATGGGAGTTTAAAATTTTCTTTGTATTTCTGATTAAAGCTATTAGGTAGCTAAATGGTCACCCATGATTTTAAAAAGCATCTGGACATTAAAAATAGGTAAATTTCTGCGGGACTTGGATGTCAGCTATTCCTGAAAAGCTTTATTTCACCGCTTTCCAACCCTGAATCAATCCACTTAAACGCAGCTGTATTTCAGATGCTCAGTGGAACTGTCCATGTAATGCATATAGTTGACAAATAGTCTGCAGAAAAAGCTAGATCCATTTGAAGATCTTTTTCTGTAAATGGTATTCACGTTATTTGTACAAACACACAGATGGGATTTCTGCTGTCTTCTTCAGGCCACTTCCTCCAGAGAGCTCTCCATCAAATCTCTCTAGTTCTACTCTTCTGGTGATCCAAAGTCAGCACTGGGATGGTCCAAGTGCATGAATTACTGTCTGCTAGAGGTGCACCCCGAGGGCTTCTGTGTGCAGCATCACGTGAGCCCTACTAATGTCACCCTGTTGGTATAAACTGAGCTAGCTGGACCTTAAGGGACAAGATTGTGCACTGATATTGTAATAGAAATTAGGTACTAAGAAGGAGGCTGGAAGATTTAAATATTTCTGCCTCCAGCTTAAGCAACACTAAATCTTGGTCTTTATCTGAAAAACTAGGTGAATTAGCCTATTTGGCATTCCTATGCCAAAAATGTCAGTAATACAACAAGAACCGTCAAAAGAGTAACAATTCCAATCATTACTTTGTAAAAATAATTCATTGGAAGAAGTCGGGAAGAAGGATGAAACATGCCAATATCCTACCCTGAGAATCATTCTGTTGATTTGCACAGGTTTCTTATTATATACCCATCTAATGCATTGGACATGCATGCTTGTGATGACACAAATACTTGCAAAGCTTACCAGATAAACCATGTTCTCTTCAGACAGCAAAACATTGCTTGATGGTTGTGTTTGCTAATTACATTTAGACTCAATGTTCTTAAAGGTCTTTTCCAACCAAAGTGATTCCATCATTCTCTAAATCGCAGATCCTGCTTGTCTTGGTTTAGGGCAAATTTGGCAGCAATCCTCAAGAAGGGGTGATTTATTAAAAATATTGATCTAGTACTGATATCCAACTGTGACGGACCAAGGCTCTCTAACAGTTCAAAATTAGAAAGTGTATGTTTATTGCAACGCTGGGCAGCGTGCGGGATAGCTCCCAAATACACACTGTGATTTAGAGGTGATAACAGAGTCTTTTTATCTATACAAGTATTGAATACCCAAAAGACAAATACATATTCATAATTTAGGTACATCCCATCATTCCTCACTTCGTATGGTAATTAGTTCAAAAGCTATTAAGCACACGTAGTTTGTTCCTCAAAATGAATTGGTGGTCCCTTTCATGGGAAGGGGTTCCAAAATGAGGAAATAAATGAAGTCTTCCTGGTTCTGAACTTTCTACATTTTCAATGCAAATATGACAAATGAACCCATTGGTAAAACTCCCATTCCCCATCTTCAATTGGTTTCAGAACAGAGGTGGCCTACAATTGTCTTATGTTCCTAAAAGCTATTTATGAGTTTCTATATTCTTCATGATAAACCCAGCTAAGCAAACATGATGTTGACAAGCAATCAATTATTAGTTAACTACTAACTCTTAACTTCAACAAGGCCTACCTATTTATTTTGATATTAGATAAACTCTAATAAGGCTTATCTCTAACTAAAACCTCAGCTCCTCTAAAATCCCTAAATTTCTTTAAAGTTCATGTCTCAGGGGGCCCCCCCCAGAAAGCCCACCTACATGGCCCCTCCCCTCAACTGGTCTGGGAAACATTTCCTCTGAGAGAAGTGGAAAAAATCTGTTTATTTAACAGGGAAAGCACCCCCCCAGCACAAAAAACGAACAATACCAGATGACAAAACTCAATCGCCGCTCTGAAGAGACAACAAATTCAGAAAGTCTCTCCTGTGGATGCTTGCTCTGTTATCAATCCCTCCGGCACTAGGAAAGGCTGCTGCCCAGAGTAGGCCCCCATAGGCCACAAAGTGCAAGCTCTCAGTGCTCTCCAGGTCCCAGTCTGGAGCAGGTTTGAACAGTTCCAAGAAAAGGGAAAGAAAAAAAGACAGTCCAGGGAAAACTCTGCCTCAGCCAGCTAAACCAACTGAAAAGCAAAGAACACTCTGTTCTGCTCCATCAGTGCCCAGACAACACAGTGCAGCACAGAATGTAGAGCAGTGTTGCTTTTAGAAGAGTGAGTGCAGCCTGTGATAACAAACTCCGTACTTCTTCTTCTCCCCACCTTTGCTCTCAGAAGCAGTCTTGAAGGCAGAGAATATAATATCCAGCATTAACAGAACAGATGGCTGGGGATACAAGCATCATAAAGTCACCCTAGGACACTGCTCTACTGAGATATGTCACCAGACTATGCTAAGACAAAGTTTTGGAACTGCTAATTAAAATTCTACTATCACAGTGAAGCTGAGGAGGAAACACAGCTCACTCCAGTTACCTTGTGGCATGCCAATACTTCCTTTCAATCACAATGGTTTTCGTCTTTAAGTCCGTGACATCACAGGCATAATTCAACATCTTTTGGGCAGGAAGGAAGATATTCTTCTTCTCATTATACTGATGGGTAAGCTGAAATGCAAAGCAGTTAATTCAAAGTGAAACAGCGATAAAGTCAATAGTAAAACTCACCACAGTTTTGTTTACCAACCCAAGTCCTTACGATCCCAAAATACAAGAACAGCTGTAAAAGCCTTGTGGTTTCTTAATTTTTTCCTATACCTACATGGGAGGGTAAGGGATAAATTCCTATACCTACATGGGAGGGTAAGGGATCCCAAACAATGGTAATCCACAACAAAGCATTCTTGACATCATATTCAGCTTTTGCATAGCGAGCTCTTCACCTGATCAAGTTATTCCATTGCAATAGTTTGGGGAGTATCTTAGAGGGCTGCCTGTTGTTTGGTTTAAGCCATCTTGATCATTCAGGAACCCAGTAGCAATGAGAAAGTTCAAAATAAGATAGTGCTACGCATTGATTTTCCTATATGACAGACATATTTCTACAAGACAGAAGGCTGACCTAATGCTTCCCTACAACATGGCTGAAGTGGCATCCTGTTCCCCATAGGTTTTTCAGTTTAATTTTAGCAGCTTTCTTACTAGATTAATGAGCTGAACTAACTCAAAAAGGAATCAGATAAGTACCAGAGCTTTAAAACAAACAACAACAACAACAACAACAAAAAAGATGCAAAATGGTGATTTGTGGGTGCGTTTGAAAACAGAAATTTTTTTGTATTTTTCATAGAGACATGGCATTCTCTAGAATGATATTGCTCCAACGGTTTGAGTTTGGTTTTCTTTTTCCCCCTCAATTGTAAATGTTATGCATTCTTTTTGGCCATTTCAGTAAATAGATTTTCTGATACGTGTGAAAGACAGTCTAAAGTTCCCCTCATTTGCCTCACGACCATTCCCAGGACAGACACTGGGACCCTAAAGACACCGATGGGAATTCTGGCCTGCCAGTAATGGATGAACACCAAAAATCCTGAGGCCCCTGAGCAGAATTCTGGCCTGCCAAGTGATTGTTCACAGCTGTGTCTTCAGTGACTGCTTCTAGCAGGGCCTGCCAAAGGGCGACCCGGCCTATATGCTTGCACCTGCTTCACGACAATAGACCAGGAATTTTCCCACCTCTTGGCCAGATGAACTTGCTGGGGCAACTTGGTAGCCCCCCCATGGAAAATCCTTCAGCTGCTCCACTACCAGCATGAGGCACGGAGATTGAAGCCCCCCTACCAAGGACTGAGACTGAGACACCTGTAATTCTGATGCAGGGGTGCTGGCCTGACTGAAGCAGGATGCCTGCTGAGTGTTGCCTACAGATGTGTTCACCGGACCTAGACTGGTTTCCCCCAGAAAGCAGTCCTGAAACAGTGGGTCCCACTCACTGCTGATACTGACTTATCCTGCTGAGAACATGGACTGTCTGTACCCGTCTTCAATACCTTTTTCTCCCTCAGCAATTTCAATAGACTTCTTCTTCTTGATTGTATCTGTTCCCCCTCAGCTATTTCAAGATCTGTTTCCCCCCTCAGCAATGGACTATAATAGAACCTTGAGTTAACCAGGACTTAACCTTGAGTTAACCAGGAAGGGCCATTATCTTCCCAATGTGACTAGGCAAACTCTATCGGCTTGACTAAGAGGACTTAGTCTCTCCACATTTGGTAGCTATACTCCTGTCTTGGTTCAGGGCAAATTTTGGGGAGAACCCCCAAAGGGGCTCCTCTAGGAAAGCAGATTCATTTGGCCCCTCCCCTATGAAATATTAATCCCAATATTACTGGGTGGGATGTGCCTGGGCTCGTCTGACCCTTGCTGCTGGGCCAAAGGCGGCAGCTGTGATGTTTCACCTCAGAGATACATTTGGCCGGCTGGATCCTGCAGCTAGGCACTCGCAACAAATCCAGGCACAGTAGAAACTCAGTTTACCTCTGGTGGAAAAGGTTCAGGAGATTGTGGAGAGAAAAAGGAGAGGATTCTGCTGTAGAGTATTAATCCAGAGTTTATTCCAGGATGACAGACCTCTGAATCTTGTAACAGCTCCCAACAGAATCCAGACCACATGGTCCCGTCTCCTTTTAAGCCTGGGGACAGGGGGAGGGGAAGGCACAGGTGAGCCACCAACCAGGTGGGAGGAGGGGAAGGCTCAAAGGATAAAGACACTTGGACAGGCCAATGAGCCCGGACCTGAGGGGCATCTTTTGAACTTCTGCCAACCACACCATGACCCTGCTGGAATGTTAAGATTGATGGACAGCACTTAGCAGGAGGGCAAAGGGGGAGGGGAAAGGACAGATTTCACCTATCCCAACACCTAAGGGATTTTCCTGTTTCTTGAAACAGGAAATGGTGTCACACTGCAACACTCCCCCCAACCAGTCCAGGAGAAAATAGCTCCTTGGAAAGAGGTGGAAAAAACCTGTTTATTAAACAATAAAACCTAAACAATATTGAACAATAAAACCTCTTGTTGCTCCAAAAGAGATGACAAACTGAGAAAGTCCCATCCCCCAGTTGCAGTTCAGCTCACACAGGCTCTTATCAGTCCCTCCGGTGCTGGAAATGTTGCGGGCCGGGCCCGGCCTGGTGGGCCACAGGTGCTAGCTGCCGGTGCTCTTCTGGGTGTTCAGTCCAGAGCAGGTTTCAAGTGGTCCAAAGAAAAGGGAAAAAAGAAAAGAAACCACAGTCCAGGGAACTTCCTTGCCTCAGCAAGCTAAAACTAACTAAAAGCAAAGGAGAGCTCTGTCCCACTGTCTGTTCATCCACAGACAACACAGTCCAGGAGCAGGAATGTGGAGGAGTGAGTGCAGTGTCTGAAAACAAACTGCTGCTGCTTCTTTCCCCCCTTCACTCTCTGCAACAAGTCTTAAAGGTGCAAAACTTATTATGCAGCATAAACAGAACAAGATGATTGGGGTTAAAAGCATCGTATAATCAGCTTAGGACAACTCCCTCTCTCTTTCTCCCCCTCTTTTCTATTCTTTTCCTCTCCCTAATTCCTTTCATGCATTTGCTGTGGTCATTCTATAAAGGTGCATTTGTTTTGATACTGCAATCCCCTTTCCATGTTGTCTGTTGCACTCCGAGATCAGTTAACCAACCATCACCACCCCCATTGGTATGAGCGGATCGTGACATTAAATTGGCATCATGGACAGGATTCTGATAGACAGAAGGGTCTGCAAGGCTGTTTGTAGTCTGTAACAGGGGAAGGACGATTTGCTTCAGCCACACCTAGCCCCTCATCGTGAAAGGGTTGAACGAAGCTGGAAAGCAAGGAAAGCTCTTTGAATTTCCCACAAACTGCGCGCACCCAGGTGAAATACGCCCCCACACTCTATTGAGGGTTCTGTCTTTAGAATTTCCCAAAAAATCTCTTAGCGCAAAAGGGGAAACTGTTTTTGTTTGTGTGTGAATTTGGACTGTCTGGGAAAGAAGGGACAACTTGAAGGAACTAAGCAGGGCCTCCCAGGGAGATTTGGTCTCTTCACCCAGCCAGGGAAGCAAAGGGGAGCACAGCAAAGGCTGTGAGATTGTCTAACTTAAGTTTGCACCTCCCTGTCATGGTTTTGGTCCCTTCATAAAATGACTGAAAACTCTAGCACAAAAGTTAAAACTGAATTTTCTGCTCTGCTTGCTAAATAGAATGCCAAGCCTTCTCCAAGGGGGGAGGTTTGGGCAGCGAACAGCTGGTTTAATGTAGAAAATGTCATAGATAGAATTTGTTCTTTACAACATGAAACAGAAGTTAAACAGGGCAAAAATAAGACCATCCTCTGCTCAGTTTCGGCAGCTTGTCTCACAGCAGCCATAGAAACCCTTTTTAAGCAAAGAAACGAGGAAATAGCAAGAATAGATTCCCTTCAAAACCTAGTTGAAATTTTGCAGAAAGAATTAAAGGAAGATAGAAATGAGATCTATATGTTGCGAGCTGCCCTTAGAGAGGAACTTGCTAAGAATTCACATCATACTGATTCCTCTACAGAGCCAGAGGAAAAGGAAACTCCTGACATTAAACAAATCTATCCCCGTCAGGAACTTGAGGCAGTAAAAAATTGGAGCGAATACTGCTGTCCTCGCTTGAGACCCTTGGTTCAAACAGAATAGAACTATATTAATGATGAGGATTGTTGGAATGTTGGGGGACATAAGACAGATGATGCACTTTGGACCTGGTTAACATAAGAGATTTGATAACAGGATGCCTTGGCATAAACAAACAGAACTTTGAAAATTAGACCTGGATTGCAAGAAGATTAAATCAAACGGGTTTACTGGAAAAAGAAAATCCCATTAAACTCTGCAAGCGAGAGATGTTGTTATATGCGTAAGTTTGTGTATGTGATTTTAACCTAATCATTGTAGTACACATTACTAGTCTCCCTGAAATGGTATATAAGTGCTTGTATCCCACAATAAAATTGGATTCTGATTACCGAGTGGGTCTCCCTGTCTCTCTGCATTGCCAAAAGAGGATCTTGACCCACATATCACAACTAAACAAATACCGTTCAGTGCTACCGAATTAGCTAAGCTGTAAAAAGAATTCAGGCGCCTCCCACAAGAATCAGAGACAGAATATGTCTTCCGAGTGTCCCTCGATGGTGGAGATCAAATTAAATTAACCGGAGGCCAGTGGGTACTGGGGACATGGAGCCTTCTTCACAACAGGAGATAAGGAGGTAAGCGTGATGCATGGTCCCTGACACAGGGTGCGTCTTTCTGGGCCGGGAGAATGAATCCTTTGGAAAGGGGTGACCCCCTGGCAATCGTTGACACCACCGACCAGCTCTTAGAAAGTGTCCACAAAGCCGCCTGCCTGCAAATGATTCATGAAAAGAAATTAGTTCCTGGTTTTGAATGCCCAATGCAATTACCTGTGAAGCCAGAACTAATGACCAATTGAACTCATGGGCTTCCAGAAACACTTAAACATACAGCAATGACTCTACAGAAAACCATAACGGCTTTGAATCCTGTAGAAAGACTAGATAAGATTCCTCAGGAATTCCCCTGACCAAAGTGGACCTAGAGATCCTGGCTTCACTCCCTACTCTTCCCCCTCACAGCCCTCATCTTCTCCATCTGATTCACCTGCCAATAGCCATAAAGTCTGGACATGAGCTGAAGTTGCAGTAGATCTGATTAATTATTGTAGACAATATGGACCTATAAAAACCCTGGCGTAGAAATCAGAAAATAACAAAGGTGTTTGGTTTATTGGGGCTCCTCACAGTGAAAATATAGAGAAAGGAAAACAGATCTCTAACTGCCACCATTGGTGGTTGTTGGGAATTCAAAAGTGGGTCCCCAAAGAGGTGATGGATGGTTTGCCCCTTGATAAATTGCAGAAAATAATAAATAATTGGCACCAGCGAAAACCGAATCCATTGGCTCAACCCAGTGCACCCTTCCCTTCTCAGGGACAAAAACTAACCCTCCCCCAGCCTCTCCCACAGAGCACAGGCAGTGAACCAAAACCAACAGGGTTTTTGGGAAACAAATCTCTCTGCCGCTTACAGGCGGGCAAAGGGGCGGAGCTTGGGTTTATTTAAGAATGCTCACTAAAAATAAATCAGGATATATATTAAGCCCAGCTATCACGGGCCTCCACAGGCTACTAGTAACCTGTTTGATTGACATTGGGGCTCAAATCTCTGCACTGACAAAAAAGGATGCCCAGAGGTGTGGAATTGTTCCAACTAAGAGACAATGCTGTGTCCTTAATGCTCTGGGAACTACAGAATCTATGAATGTTGCCTTAGCCAAACTGACCCTCCCTGGAAATGAGCATCAACTAGTCATCAAAATGGTAATTGGGAACATTCCAAATAATTGATTAGGAATGGATGTCCTTGCTGGGAGGCAGTGGGAAGACTCTGAGGGATTTCTGTGGTCTTTTGGCACACTGCCACTTAACATTAGGCTGCTTCAAACCGCACCCTCCCTACCCTATAATCAAACAACTAATGTAAAACAATACCCTCTACCTTCTGGTGCCAGAGAAGGTATCAAAGCAGTTCTACAGGACTTGAGAAACCAAGGGGTAATAATTCACACACATTCTCCTTTTAATTCACTGGTATGGCCAGTCTGAAAAGCCAGTGGAAAGTGGAGATTAACAGTAGATTTTCGCAGGCTTAATGCCAACACAGACCCTCTTACAGCACTGGTCCCAAACTTAGCTGAATTAATAACATCAATTCAAGAAAAGGCTCACTCAATCATGGCAATGGCAACTATGGATGTCAAAGACATCTTCCTTATGATACCTATACAGCCAGAAGATAGGGACCATTTTGCCTTCACATGGGAAAGGACAGCAGTACACTTGCACTAGGCTTCCCCAAGGCAACAAACACTCCTCCACTTTGGCCCACCATGCTTTAGTTCAGGAATTAGAAAAAATACCCAAACCTGATCCTGCTGATCCTGTAGCTGATAATCAATACATTTAAGACACTCTGGGGGGGGGGGGGGGGTGGTGGGGAGGGGGAGAAGGATGAAATAGCGGTAGTAGGGAAACATCAGCAGAAAATAATCTCTCACTTAAAAAGTCTTGATTTGCAGATACCCGCAGAGAAAATTCAGAAACCTTCTCAGGAAGTGAAGATTTTGAGAATTTGGTGGAAAGGAGGCATGACATGTATTCCACCCGATACCCTAACCTCTTTAGATCAGATTCAAAGGCCTGAATTGAGGAAAGATCTCCAGCAAGCTCTAGGACTATTAGCGTTCTGGAGAAAACACATCCCAGATTTTTCAATAATTGCTAGGCTGCTTTTTGACTTGCTGAGGAAAAGGATGAAATGGGATTGGACTCCTTCTCAGGAAGAAACATTGCAATTACTGATTTTTGAGGCAACAGCTCACCAAGCACTAGGCCCTATCCATCCCACAGATCCCTTTCAGGTGGAATGGGGATTTGCCTCCTCAGGGCTATCAGTACACATTTGGCAGTGGGGTCCCGAGGGTCCAACGGGGCCTCTTGGTTTTTATTCCTGGGGTTTCAAAGATGCTGAGAAAAGATACACTACCTGGGAAAAGGGGTTGTTTGTAGTTAGCTTAGCTCTCCTAGAAGAGGAAAAAATTGCATGACAAGAGCCTATTGTATTAAGAGGCCCTTTCAAAGTTATCAAAATCGTCAATAATGGGAGCCCCACACCTCCCCCCCACCTGACGGGGTAGCCCAAAGGGCCTCAGTTAGGAAATGGTATGCTCAGATGGAAGGCTATTGTAATACCGTCTCAATAACGGATGCTGCTAAAAATCTAACAATCCAAGACACTGAGAGCCTGGTTAGCAGCCAAGGTAAATCTGCCTCTGTAATCAAAGCTGCCCTTCCTTTCTCCCCCGAACAAGCAGCAAGTTCTTGGTTCACAGATGCCTCTGCAAAACGGGAAGGGAAGGTATGGAGATACAGAACAGCTGTCTTACACATTTCATCTGGTGAAAGAATCATTACTGAAGGGGAAGGCAGCGCTCAGGCTGGGGAACTCATAGCTGTTTGGAGTGTTTTCCGATGTGAGGCACAGAACATTTCTCTTGTCTGCATTTACACCGACTCTTACGCAGTGTACAAAGGTTGTACCGAGTGGCTTCCTTTCTGGCAGCAAAATGATTGGGAAGTTCACAGAATTCCAGTGTGGCAAAAGGAAAAGGGGCAAGAAATTTTAGATGTTGCAAGCCAAGGAAATGTTGCTATTGGTTGGGTAGCTTCTCAGCAAACAGATGGAAATCCAGCAGGAGAGTGGAAGAATAGAGCTGATGAACTAGCAAGGCTCAGCCCCCTGAAAAAGGAACTCATTACTGAGGACTGGGATCAACTATTAGAACGGCTCCATGTAAAAAGACAGCACACAGGTGCAAAAGATTTGTACAAAGAAGCTCATGCTCGTGGTTGGCTGGTTACCAGGGAAATGTGTAAAACATGCGTATCAGGCTGCGAGCAATGTCGCAGGTGACTGGAGAGACATCCTTTAGAAGATGACCCTCTGCATTTAAGAAAGGGTAAAGGCTTATGGGACGCGTGGCAGGCAGACTATATCGGCCCCTTTAAGAAGTCAGGAGGTAAACACTTTGTGCTAGTAGGAGTAGAAATTGTATCTGGGTTGGTTCAAGCTGATGCTTTGAAAAGAGCTACAGGTGATAATGCAGTTAAAGCTTTGCAGGGGTGGTTTGGAACTTTCCCAAAGCCACAGGAAATTCAATCTGATAACAGGTCCCACTTCACTGCTAGAGGTGTACAGCATTGGGCAAAAGGTGAAGGAATTAAGCGGTCTTTCCACACCCCTTTCCACTACCCTCAAGCTAAAGGGATCTTAGAAAGGACCAAGGGTTTTTTGAAAGGACTTCTGAAGCCCCGGGAGGGAAATTGGGACATTCGGTTATGGGAAGCTGTTAAAAGAGTGAACAGTAGATGGGGGGTGTGAATGGATGTCCCAAAATCACTGCCTTTTGCCCAACAGCTCCAAGCATCGTTCCCTTACTACGGCGACCTGACAATTCAAAAAGTCCAGCACATTACCCTGGACAACCTGTTCTGGTGGACCTCCCTACTGTAGGGGAAGTAGCACTAGTGCTGAAAACCCCTCTGAAGAAATATGCATGGGTAGCCTCTGATGCTCTAGGGAAAGAGCATTGGATAAATACATGCTGGATAATCCTATCTTTTTAACTCTTTTCTGCCCCTCAATGGAAGGAATTCTGTTGTTTTTACTTTTACAGAAGAACCCTGAGGAACATGAAAATCATCTGAACCATGATAACACTGGTGATGCTTTTCTGCATCCTACCACAATTCCATGGACAGGATCCTGCTGAGTGGTTGTGGTCTGAAGCTACCCTCCATCCCACTAATGTTCTAGGAGCGTATCCCAAGGGTGGCCACCCGAACCTAGAGCCTATAGTGCTGCATGACCCCCAGGTATATGGTCCAAGTGAGTGGGGATGGGATCAGAAGGACTGGACTAGAGCCCTAACTGGAACAATTGGTGAGTCGATTGTGGAAGCATGCAGAAAAATGGAAGGATCTCTCTATGAGAAATCCACCTCCATCACAGTTGCCGGAAATTTTATGGAACCAGATGGGAAAAATGATTGGGATATCCCTTCAGCGAGACTGTGTCCTACAAAAAGTGGGAGTGTACCAAACAAATTCCCCTTACTCTGTGTTGCTGCCAGGAGTATGTTGGTAATTACACTCTAGGTCGCAAAACAAACAATGTTGCAAGTACAAAGGATTGTAAAAATGAACCAATTGATTGCTGGCATAATTTTACGTTAACTAAACCGACATAAGTGACATGCCGCTGGCAAAATAACTTGACCAACCTGTTAGGTTGAAAAGGCTTAGCTCATAAATTTAAGATAGACGCCATTACAAAACCCACGCTGAGTACCGTAGTTACATCCCAGTGGAATAGACGGGACGGAGAGCATGAAGCCCACACTGAGCACCATAGTTACACCCCAATGGGTAGAAGGGACTGAGAGCACAAAGCTGACATTGAGTACAGTAGTTACATCCTAGTGGGCAGAAGGGACTGAGAGTCCCCTTAGTCAATGTGGCCTTGGTCCCAAGCTTTTGTTCACTTGGCAGGAATGGGAAAAACAAAAAGCCTGGCAGCTTCAAGGGGTAGCGGGAGAAGAAATTAGCCGAAGGATTTGTGGAACTGCTTATAGCAAAGCAATCTCAATCAGTGTTTTGACAGATCAGACAAATAAGCATGAACAGGTTTGTACGCCCCCAAGCGTACAAGACTGTTGGCACAATTTTACATTAACACAAACTGCAGAAGTAGTTTGTCTTTGGTCCAAAACTAGTGAAGGCTTTTCTTTTAAGTTGATAATAAATGGTATGAACCAACCTTCTACTACCACCACTCCAGCCCAACCAGCGCTTATGCTTGGGAACAGGTTTTGGAATTCTAAATAGTATTGATTCTGAAGTACTAATGGACAAATTGGCTGCCACAAAATGGTTAGAGATTTGACCAAATTAAAACAACCACTGCAATCATCCTTATTGGCTTTGGGAACACAGCAGGGCTTGCTGTCAAACATATTACTAGCTTGGGAAAAGGTAAATGTAAGTGATCACAAATTGGTAACTGATGCACTCAGTGCTACACAAAACAACCTTTCTTTGGCTCTTAGCTCTATCCAGGCACAATTGTCGATGCAGTCAGTTGCTGCCTCAATGATAAGAGAAGGTGAAGGCAATTTTCCTACTGAAATTCAGAAAAGAATTTGGGACAGTGCCACTGATTTTGAAAGAGAATTCCAGTCCTGGTGGAACTTGGTGAATTTTACTTATCACCCCATTACAAACACAGCCACAGCTCTTGTGTTAACCGTACGCAATGCCTCAGTGCATTTGAGATTTCCTATTATTGCATTAGGGCTAAATCATGATGGAGCTATTCCCAATCTTTCTGAACATAGAGAATGGGCCCATCAAACTGGTAAAAAATGGCAAAATGTTAATTTGGAATCTTCTATTGTCCAGAACAAGGCTTCATCTGTGAAAGTAATGCAATTACAGCTCAGGATGTTTGTTTGGACACAGAACAAAATATCTGTCATTTTGAAATTCATCCTAACGAGACTTTTGAAACAGTCCTTAAATATATAGGCAATGGGTGTGGGTGCTTTAGAACTGCTTGTGATATGGTATTTGTAGAAAATGCAGTAGTGGATAGTAAAAATCATTCAAATTTTTGCGCTTGTAACTTTACAAAATTGAGGGATGTGATTTTTCTTCAGAAGCTCCAGTTACGTCCCATTACCTTTTTCAATCCGATTAAAGACTGATTCACAAACTATTACTGTCCTAGGGTGACGTTATGATGCTTGTATCCCCATCCGTGTGTTCTGTTTATGCTGGATATCATGTTCTGTGCCTTCAAGACTGGCTGTGAAGAGCGAATGTTTTGTTTTGGTTTTGCTATCAGCCGCTCCCCCACAGCTGGCGCGACACAGAGACAGGGCAGTACATGGGTGCTGCTTTTGCTTTTTGCTTTGCTTTTTCGCTTTGCTCTTGCTTCGACTTTGCTCCTGCTTTGCTCTTGCTTTTTTGCTCCTGCTCATTAGTTAGTTTAGCTAAGCAGTCCAAATTTTCCCTGGACTGTTTCTCCTTTCCCTTTTTTGGACCTACTCGGACCTGCTCCGGACTGGGACCTGGGAAACACCGAGAGTTTGCACCTTGTGGCCAAGGTGCAGCAGCTACCCCAGCACAGGACAGACTGATAACAGAGCGAGCACTCCCAAGAGAGACTTTCTGAAGCTGTCTACTTTTTCAGAGCGGTGAAAGAGTGGTGCCATCTGGTATTGTTCCTTTTGTGTGCTGGGGGGTGCTTTGCCTGTTACAGAAACAGGTTCTTTCCACTTGTTTCCAAGGAATCCTTCCCGACCCAGTTGGGGGGAGGGGCCGTGTGGGTTTGTTTTCTGGAGGGTCCACCTTTTGGAGGTTTTCTCCCAAATTTGCCCTAAACCAGGACATTTACCTACTCCCATTGGGATGAACATTACTTTGGTAAAGCAATCTTTGCTTCATCAGGACTTCATTGAAATATTGGAGAAGATCAAGAAGAATAGACAGAAAGCACTGGTAACTGTTCATCACAATGTGAAAGAAATACACCATGTCATAGAGAGAGTAAGAAAAGATGCTGAACACAGGTGGTAGGATACTCTTTTTGGGTGATCACCTATTGCCACAAGAGTCCTGAACAGTATGTGTCATCCCATCATTGCCCTTTTGCGTTTCGTTTTGATTGGGGTTTTTTAATCAGCAATCTTACTCATTATGAATTGGAGAATGATGAAAGAGTTAACAAAATTGATGTCTGTAATTAATGCACACAACTTGGCTGATGTCCTTTTCACTGTGGACATCTCCAAGACTATTGACACAAGGCGACTATAAATGAGAGGATGTGTTTTGAAATAATCTTCAATTTTCTTTGATGATTATAAGAAAATTACTTTTGATTTTTGGTGAATTGTTTTGAAAAAAAAATATATTAAATGAACTGTTGTTGATTTGTTTATTGCTTTATTGCCTTTGATTATTTGTGATTAGTTTCAGATATTTGAAAAAAATGTTTCAAAATAATATGGTTTAAATTACTGTTATTATATTTGTTTCTTGTTTCCTTACCCCCGCCTTTTTCTATCTTTTCTTTTCCTTCCCTTCTCTCTCTCTGTCTGACGTATTGTCTCTGCTTTCCGGGATATGCTACCAATGTACGACAAGTACACAACAATACTACAGAACACTGCTGAAGAAGACCCTTTGAAGCCTGTCGTGAGTCACCAGGTGCTATGAAAGACGGTCTGAGGTTCCCCTCATTTGCCTCACGACCGTCCACAGGACCGATATCAGGACCCTGAGGACCCCGATGGGACCTCTGGCCTGCCAGTAATGGATGAACACCAAAAATCCTGAGGCCCCTGAGCAGAATTCTGGCCTGCCAAGTGATTGTTCACAGCTGTGTCTTCAGTGACTGCTTCTAGCAGGGCCTGCCAAAGGGCGACCCAGCCTATATGCTTGCACCTGCTTCACGACAATAGACCAGGAATTTTCCCACCTCTTGGCCAGATGAACTTGCTGGGGCAACTTGGTAGCCCCCCCATGGAAAATCCTTCAGCTGCTCCACTACCAGCGTGAGGCACGGAGATTGAAGCCCCCTACCAAGGACTGAGACTGAGACACCTGTAATTCTGATGCAGGGGTGCTGGCCTGATTGAAGCAGGATGCCTGCTGAGTGTTGCCTACAGATGTGCCTACAGGACCTAGACTGGTTTCCCCCAGAAAGCAGTCCTGAAACAGTGGGTCCCACTCACTGCTGATACTGACTTATCCTGTTGAGAACATGGACTGTCTGTACCCATCTTCAATACCTTTTTCTCCCTCAGCAATTTCAATAGACTTCTTCTTCTTGATTGTATCTGTTCCCCCTCAGCCATTTCAAGATCTGTTTCTCCCCTCAGCAATGGACTATAATAGAACCTTGAGTTAACCAGGACTTTGAGATCTTCCCAACGTGACTAGGCAAACTCTATCGGCTGGACTAAGAGGACTTAGTCTCTCCATGTTTGGTAGCTATACTCCTCTCTCTTTCTCCCCCTCTTTTTTATTCTTTTCCTCTCCCTGATTCCTTTCAGGCATTTGCTGTGGTCATTCTATAAAGGTGCATTTGTTTGGATTGATACTGCAATCCCCTTTCCAGGTTGTCTGTTGCACTCCGAGATCAGTTAACCAACCAACCAGTTAACCAACCCCTTGGTATCAGCGGATCGTGACAATACCTTCTTTCAAGCTGACATTGGTTCTAGTCCATATAAGCACACTGGTAGGTAAAAGTAGACTCTAAAAGATAACATTCAAAATGTATTTCCCTTGTCTTCCCATTAAAGCAAGTGAAGAAAGCAGACAGGAGATCTTCAGATAACATGCTATGCAAATTGAAAAGATTCTGTCCTTATTTGAAGCAACTGAGGAACTCACACAATGAAATACAGTTCAGACAGATGGAAGGGTCACAGATGATGTCAAATCTATACTTCCTATGTTTGAATGAAGCAAGATTTCTTGAAGTACAATCCTATAAAATGAAGCTGAGTTTGCAGAACCAATTGAACTGGGTCTGTTTTATAAACACAATGTTTTCTAAGTATCTGAGGATTCAGGAAGGCAACCTTGGAATTTAAAGGATTTAGAAAGATACAAATACCAAGACTGGCAGTTCATTAGCTTTAACAGTCTCTTCAAATAAGATCTATTTTTAACTTCTTCTTGTAGTAGGTCTGAAGACATTAGGAATGATGCTATAAATAAAAACAACAAACCAAAACAAAACCAAAACAGCTTTCTCAAAAAGCTTGGAGAAACCAGAGAAATTATGATTTTTAGGGGTTAAGTAGTCCTTTAAAAGTTGTCTCTGGGAAAAGAGATAAAAAACCACTAATTGACTGTGGAGTATATTCCAAACCTGTACTGAAGCATGTAAGGGACAAGAGCCTGTAATAAAACTACTATGCTGGGTTCATCTGTTAAAAGCATTCCAGAATGGTTGAAATTATCAATCACATAATGTGGGATTAAAAAAAAAAAAAAAAAAAAAAAAAAGAGAAAAAAAGAAAAAAAAGAAGAAAACATAGAGAAAAAAATATTTTGAACATGTTTTCCCATTCCCAGATGGCATAACAGCTTTATTTCATTTTGTTCCTAAGACTGATTAATAGCTTATGAAGCGAGAGTGAGAGTGTTCACACTAACCATACAATTTGGATGGATCTCTTTTACTTTGCACAGCAGCAGATACGGTTTAGCACTCCACAGTTCAGTCCCCGAAAGTGAATGGGTGTGGCAGATTTAACCTAACTGGCCAGTCCACCAGAATGCTTAATTATCTTGGAAAATGCTTTGCTCTGTCTCATTATCTGGACATGTCTCTCTAGCTCCACTTTGAGCTCCTTGATCTTTCATCTACAGGATGAGATCCAATTTAGCTTAGCAAGGATATAGCCTTTCAAAACCACATCTTTTATCTTCTGCATTCATACAAGTACATTTCTACTGCAGGGAACCCTTTGGAAGATCCTAGTTGTTTTGTTTCTCAGATAGTTGTTGCATAAAAGAGCTCTTCTTTTAATTTTTTCCCTGCTAAAGTATAGGCTCTGTACTTAAATGATTGTGATGCTAACTCATTATCATCTATTCTTCAGTCGTACAGAGTAGGCAGCAAAGTTTTCTTCTGAAGACATTCATTTAATGAGAAATGCTGAAGGTCTGAGTTTAGTTGCAAAGGTCACTGATTGACAGGTTGCAAAATTGTTAAGTCTAGTAAGAGCAGGAAAAGTGTGCTGTTGCTGTGCCTGTAAATGTCGTGTCAGCTGCTGTTGGGATAAAAAGCATGAGCATAAGAAAAGATATCTGCATGGATAGAAAAGAAATTTGTTGTGATTTCTGCACAAGAGGAACAAGAGGAAGTATGAAGCACTTATTTCAGTGGCTAAGACAGTATCATCATTGGGCCAGTTCTCTTCAACATCTTTTGAACAACCTGGACACAGCACTTGAAGGAATATTAAGAAAGTTTGCCAAAGACACTAAATTGGGAGGAGCTGTGAACTAACTCCCTTGAGGGCACAGAGAACTTGCAGAGAGATCTTGCCAAATAGGAGAGATGGGCAATTCTTGCTGGCCAGGAGTCTATGCACAAATCACAAAAGGGGCGGGACTGCTGGGGACAGCGTCTCAAGCTGGTTTTTTTTCCAGCATCAGTCTCATTACATGGTGATGACAATGGGAAGCTGCCAGCAGCTCACGTCCCCAGCAGCAGACAAAGAACTTAATGTTACAACTTACTTGAAAAGTTTTTTGACCAATCACACAAAGCAAAAGCATATTGACAGTACTTCTATCCAATCACTATAAACACATGTACCTGGGCTTAGAACAATGCACGCTTCTTTCGAATAAAAGACCTGCTTGTAAGCCTTAAGATACAATGCACAGAGCTCCATTATTAAGCTTAGAACTACCTAACATTGCGCTAGATATACTTTGCTGTAGCTTAGGGAGTTATTCTAGACAAGCATTAATACACAGACCATTGTTCCATTTGTCCTTACTTTTCTACTTCTCATCTAATTTTTGTGCTGACAAACCTTATGACTACTGCTTAGCTCCAATGACAGTTCTGCTGTCTCTGAGGCCTTCCTTTTGCAGCTTTCCCAAACTCCTCTGTTTTTGAGGATTCCCACAGGCAATCACCAACCAGATGGAGTGGAACAAGGGCAAGTGCTGGATTCAGCACCTGCAACAGGCTGCACCTGCAGCCCAGCCCCCTCCCAGGGGGACAGCAGGTGGCCATGATGGTCTGATGGCCGCCTCTCGCAGGGGCTCCTGTGGGCTCCGCAGGTAGCGCAGTGCCCAGCGCAGGTGCTCGGCCGCTCTGCTCCTGTCCTCTGCCAGCTGCAGAGAGCGGCAGGAGGGAAGGGTTGGCGCGGGCTCCGCCCCTGGGCCGGGCGCTGCCTGCGCCCAGCCCCGGCCTCCCTTGGCCGCAGAGGCCTGAGGCGCGGCCAGCAGCCACTGTCCAAGGGGTCCCGAGAGCAGGGGGCAGAGGGCTGGCTGCTGCCCGGGGAGCCGCGGTGCCGCCCCGCAGCCCCGCCGGGCCGGGCTCCATGGGCACCCGGCTGGGGCCCACGGGAGCCTGGAGAAGAGCCCCCGCGGCCTCTGGCTGCAGCAGCGGGCAGGGGCACAGCTGCCCAGCCCCGCACCTGAGCACTGCCCTCAGGGGCCTTCTCCCGGCTGAGCCTGAGGGTTCTCGGCTCCTCTTACCAGGCACTCGCCAAACCTCCATGTCTGGTCCACCTGGAGCATTTCTTCGAGATTCCTCCTCTTTAGGAATCTGGCTGCAGAATGCAGTGTTTCCCGGGAGGCCCGGAGAGCAGAAGAGATGCGGAGTTGGCCTCGCAGGCCCGGGCACAGGAGCATCCCAGTGCCACAGCCTGGAGGAGGCTGCAGTCCGCAAGGTGCCAGGGCAGGAGGCGGCCCAGCCCCCTCCCAGGGGGACAGCAGGTGGCCACAGGTCGTCACCTCTGCAACAATCTGATTCTTATCATGGCAGTGGAAGTAGAGTGGCACCAGGCTCTGGCGCACGTGGGACTTCAGGGCCTTTCTTCCATCTTCTGTTAATAAGTCCAGCATCTCTTGAAAGACACACATGGAGCTCAGCTGCACCTGGATATCATCCTGTATATGAAAGGAAGGGCAAAAGACCTCAGCATCAGCTGCTTCAGGCCCCCCGGGGCACAGGCCTGCATCTGCACAGGGCACCAAGTGTCCGGGCAGCAGCCGGTGGCCGAGGCTGTGGGCACAGAGCCTTACGTGGTCAAGGAGTTGCAGGAGCGCCTCAGCCAGCTGCAGGGCAGTGGGGGTGGGTATTGGGGCACCATTATCCAGAAGCAAATAGCAGAGTAGAAGAATGGTCATCCTGATCATGTCGCTATCATTTTCCTGCAGGAGCTCCACAAGACTTTCAGTCAGGCTGCCCATTTTTTCAGCCTGTGCGGAACACAAGTTTGTGAAAGGCCAGCCTGCTGCTGCAGGGCCCAGAGGCCAAAGGCCTGTCCCAAAGCACTGGGGCAGCTGAAGTGAAGCAAGAGGCAGGAGAGCTGGGAGCAGCTGCCCCAGCGCCCCAAGCCCAGGCAAGGCCAAGCGACTGCCTTGCCCAGCCCCACGCTGCCTGCACGGCTTCAGCCACTGCCCCCTTCTCACCATCAAGGGATTCTTGCCCAGCACTATGAGGCCTCTGAGTGCCAAGTAACGCCTGGCCCTGTGCTCGCTCTGCAGGTTCCGTGCCATGATCTCCAGAACACTGTCACTGCATTCCCTCAAGTCCAGGCACTCGAGGACCTGAAAGGCACCGGCAGTGACAGGGAGCCGGCCGGCAGGAGCCCGGAACCGCACAAGGCTGGGCCCAGGCAGCAGCACAGGGCACGGGGCACCGTCCTGGCAGCTGTGCCTACCTGAGTGGCAGAGAGCTGGGAGGCAGCTCAGCCAGGCAGTGCTGGCCTTGAGGCTCACCTCCACAAGGAATGCCAGGGCAGGGAAATCCCAGGATGGCATCTCTTGGCCGAGTATGGCGAGCAGGTAGAATGCAATCCCAGAACAGAAGTGTATGGCTGAATGGCAGATTATTCTGACCAGAGGAAAAAGGAAACAAGACCCTGAGCCAGTGGGGCAAATCTCTCCCAGGAGTGCCTCTCAGAGTTCTCATCTTTCCCCACCACCTTTCCAGCAAGGGGAGGGGGGCCATTTGGGAGTTGGTTGCTCATGGGCACCCTCCTCTGCCAGCCTTTTCCAGTCTGCTTGGCCGTCCTTCAGTGACAAGGCCCTCTGGCCCATGATCATGGGGAGTTTGGGGGACACCTGGGCACAGAGCACAAATGTCAGAGGCAGTGGGGAGAAGGGGCTCTCACCTGGCCAGCAGAGCCACGGCAAAGTGGTGGGTGTCAAGAGAGAGCAGCGTGTCCCAGCCACACCTGCGTTCCATTGCCACCACCACATCCTCACAGCGGAGAAGGCAGAGCAGGCACTTCAGGGTGCGCACTGCGAACCTGTGTGCACAGCAAAGGCCAGGTCATGCTGGCAGCACTGGCTCCTTGGCAGGCCACGTGGCAGGGACAGGAGGAGTGGGATGGAGCACCTGTTGGGGCTGGTGGCAAGGCCGTGCTCTTGCTGGCAACCCTTCCAGAAGGCATCGACCTCCTCTGGCATCTCTTCCGTGCTGGAGAACACTTGGAAGAGCAGATGCACAAATAGGCGGGGAAATACACCTTCAATATCCGTGGCAGACAGGGCACCTGGAGGATCTTCCACATCACCACGGTTGCCTGCAAAGGACAAAGCCCCCCGGGACAGCGCTCAGTGCCCAGGCGTCCATGTGGCAGGACCCGAGCGTGGCAGGGAGAGGCCCGGAGAGAGGCAGGGGGAGCACGGGGCCTGCTGGGCCTGAAGCTGCCCCTGGGCCAGGTTTCAGGCCAGCGCCTGAGGCAGGCAGATGCAGTGGGGGAAGGAGGATGGAGAGCTCTGGAGAGGCGGCCTTGGGGCCAGCAAAGGCCACTTGCAGAAACTCACAGCCAGGCCAAAGACAGCCGTTTGGTCCCCATTGGAGGTGCACGTGCTGTACTCTGGCCAGCTCCCCAGCACATCCAGGAGGATCAGCTGTGCCAGCTCCGGAGTCCTGGCTGAGCCCATGATGGTCTTCCACATGGCCATGGCAGCTCTGCGGGGTCAGAGCTCTGTCTCAGGGGGGTCTCAGACACAGCACCGGGGGGAGCTGAGCTGGCTGCCAGTTCTGCCTCTGCCCACTGGCCCTGGCCAGCAGCAGCCAGGCAGCCCAGGCCTGTGGGGACAGAGCCCTGAGGGGCAGGGAGGGAGCATGGCAGCAGGTTTAGGGGCCGACGTGCCAGGGCCGGGAAAGGCAGCAGCCAGAGGGCCCTGGAAGTCTCTGTTGCTCAGACACCTGCGGCAGGCTGTACAGGGTGATGGGCTGGGGAGGCCTGAGCCCTCTGGGCAGGTGGGCCCCATACCTGTCACAGGACGGGGCCACACGCAGGAGCGTCACGACTGCGTCATCTGGCTATGCTTCCGTCAGATCCAGCAGGGCCTCGTCCAGCCTGGGCTCAGCACAATCATTGGCCACGAGCCACTGGTGGATGAACCTCACCATGGCGGGCACCTGGAGAAGGCACAGGGAGACTTGGGAAGCTGCCATAGGGAGCAATGTTCCCAGCTTGCCCAGAGAAGTGCTTCCCTTCCCCATGCACTGCCATGTGGCCTCAAAGGCTCACAGCAACCAGCATGCGTGGCTTGGGAGGCCAGGCAATTCCTGGGAGGATCAAACCCTGCCCACAGGCTGCTTACTTGGTCTAGAGAGTAAAAACCTTCCTCTACAAGCATACACAGGAGGGCAGCGCTGGTCTTTGTTTTGAACATGGGCGAGTATGCTCGGAGCCCAGTGCCCATGGCGATGGTCTCTTCCTCCTGCATTCTCTTGATGAATTTGCAGATGAACTGGAGGAGAAGGGCAGGAAGACGGGCATGTTGCATGGAGTGCACACGGTGCTGGGCTGAGCAGGGACAGCAGGCCCAGCCCAGCTGGGGATGGCTGCAGGTACCTGTGCTGTGCTGCGGAAGCGGCCACGGCTGGATTCCTGCTCTTGTGTGTGCTCCAGGGCTGCATCTGGCAAAGAGCGAGCGCAGCCAGAGCTGAGGGGCTGTGGGAGAGGCCGGAGAACACAGCCCAGCCCTGCGCCGCCCAGGCTGGGAGAGCCCCAGGATGCCCCAGGGGATGGAGCACGGCCACTGCGGGGTGTCTGCCCAGGCCCTCTTCCGTTCGGTCCGTGGGCATTTCCTCAGGGGATTGCATGGGATGGGATGGGATGCATGGCATGGCATGGCATGGCATGGCATGGCATGGCATGGCATGGCATGGCATGGCATGGCATGGCATGGCATGGCATGGCATGGCATGGCATGGGGCCAAGTTGGCTGCAGGCTCCAGCCCTGCAGCCCAGCTCTGCCACTCACCCTCCTGCAGTGAATGGAAAGGCACCACCTCCTCTGTCTCCTGTGCTGGGGCAGCTCCAGGGCCTTCTTCCTCCTCCTCCTCCTCCTCCAGCCAGGCCATCTTGGGCACTCTCGGTGGTCTCTGCTCCATGTCTCTGACTGGAGCTACTTGCAGGAGAGGTCCTTTGGGAAAGCTCCAGGGCACCAAGTCCCACGCTCTGCCCTTGAGGGCAGCTGCAGAGTAGAAGCCTCGCAAGGCCACGGCTCACCGAGTCCTGTGCTCTGGCCTCGAGCTCAGCTGCAGGAACAAGGCTGCGGAAAAGCTCGGGCTCAGACGGGAACGAGCGTGCTGTGCGGGGGCTCCTCACGGCACCGCTCTGTCCCGTTGTGCCCCGTTGCGTGCTCCCAGCTCCCCGGCAAGCTTCTATTTCCCATGTGTCACCAAGGGGCCTTGGACACCGGGTTCCGTTCCATGGCACGGTGACCGTGCTGCAGCGTGCCACCCAGGGCCCTTGCACACACTGCCGCCTGCCCTGGGGCTGCCCCCAATCCAGCCCAAGTGGCCCAACTTGGAAGGAATGCCTGGTCCCAGGTGTCTAATGCAGCCCCACAGGATCTTTAGGAAGGGCTTAGAGCATCAGCAAACGCTGTCCTGCTCTGCGGGCTCAGGGCAGCACAAGGAGCCCCAAGGGCTGCTGACGCAGCCGCCCCGGGAAGGGCACGGGGTGTTCCAGGGAAGCTTGCACGGCCTCCTTGGGACACGTCCCGGCCCCTGGCCATCCTAAACCTGCGGGTGTGTCACGCACAAGGAACGTGTGCGCCCGGGCACGTATGCTGCTCTGAGCCCTGGGGCCCGGGCAGCGCTGATAGCAGCAGCTGTGGCAGAGTCCCCGCCCAAGCAGACCTGCCTCCCCCTGAGCCCTGGCAGTGCTGGTGCCATTCTCCTGCCCCAGAGACCTGTGCCCCCAGGGGGCTTCTGTGCCACAGGGAGCCAAAGCCCACCTGCATTGGGGGCTGTGCTCCTTCCTGCAGGGGCTTATGGGCAGACCACCTGGAGGAACTGCTGGCAACACTTGGTCTCTGTCAGATGATGTTGCTCCTTCCTGAAATGAATTATTTTCATGGACGGGATTGGCAGTAGCACCACAACACCATCCATTTCTGAGTTTCCCAGGGCAATTAGATTTCAAAGTAACACCGTGATGTTTCCTTGTGCTTTTCTCACTCTCTTTCCTTCATTCTGGAAAAAACAGAATCTGCCCAATCTCTGATATTCTCGGCTTCAGTTGCTGCCTGTCTGGCTGTGGCAGCTCATGTCCAAACACAACTGTGTCCCTGCTGAGCACAGCAATGGGTGGCCACAAATAGGGAGGTTTCCGAGTGAACATGAAGGCAGACACGTGGAAGTACAGAGGATAAGGATAAGTCTGGGAGGAGAAGCTGTTCAGTGTCTCTGATTACAGTGCCCGCACCCTGAAGCAGCAGCCAGAAGAAGTGCTGTAAGCAGACAGGGGCAGTTTTGGGCACCACAATATAAAAAGATAGTAAGCTATTAGCCAGAATGCAAAGGAGGACTGCAAGGATGGAGTGTGGTCTGGAGGGGAAGCCCTAGGTGCAGCTGAGGCCACTCTAGTCTGTTTAGCCTGGAGGAGAGTAAAGGGCGTCATTGTGGTCTCCAACATCCTCCTGAGGGGAATCAGAGGGGCTGCTGCAGCTCTCGTCACTGTTGGGAGCAGTGACAGGACTTGAGAAAAGGGCAGGGAGCTGGGACAGGGCAAGTTTCATTTCCATATCAGGAAAAGGTTTTTCACCCAGAGCACAGTCAGGCACTGGCACAGGTTCCCCATTGACGCAGCCCAGCGGAGCCAGGGCCGGCTCTGGGGAAAACTCCGGCGCTGTGCCAGGAGTGGGGAACGGCCAAGGCGTGGGTTCTGCCTGCGGCTGAACCTGATGAGCCACTGCTCAGTGGTTCAGGATCTAATAACTGTGGCACGGACCAGGCAAAAGAGAAGGAGGAGGCTCCTCCATTGTGAGGTTCCACAGGCAAAGGTTTATCCCAAGGGAAGGATTCAGAAGCAAAGAGCCACCAGCACTTCTGTCCACGGGATTTTATAGGGATACAACTCAGGGGGTGGATAGAAACAATTGACCAAGAAGGAATCTGCAGGGCAGGAGCGAGGGGATTACATCAGTTGCTTGGGACTAATTAGGACAGATGGGAGGAGAGGGTAGGTGCCATGGATGAGTGGGGTTTCCTGCAATAGGGGAATTCCAAAGGGGTGGTGCAGTCAGGGATTGGTCCAAGACAAAACTGACAGGGAAGGTTCAGGAATAAAGAGCTGGGTTACCTTGACAGGCAGGGAAGGAGCTGGAACAAAGAGTGGGGAATGGCATGAGGGACAGCTTTGAGGGAGGGCAAAACCTAGGGCTAAACCAACTTGGGAAAAACAGGGGGTACATGAAAACAAACTATTATACAGTAACTGATAAATAAACACAAACTGCAACACCCCAGGGAAATGGGCACAGCACCAAGCCCGTCTGAGGTTGAGAAGTCTTTGAACAACATCGAGCAGTCACTCAAGCTTTTAGACACTACATCAAAAGTCAAGGGTTGTGAACTCTAGGTTTACATGAGTATATACTCCTGAGTTTTAATTTAGGCAGTGTTTTAAGAAACTTGTTTTATGTTCGATCATAGCCCAGTTCCTTGTAGATTGTGTGGAACGTGTAATCCTTTTGTTTTCATTGCTTGTTAGGACTATAAAAAAGAATATTGGTGCTGGGTGACTCAGAGACACCCAGTGTGTGTTAAGTGCAGTATACAGGGCATAAAGAGAAGGAAAAGAGAAGAAGTAGTAATACATACTGGTAAGTTTGGAAATTAAGATAGCATTAAGAATGAATAACACAAGAAGTAAAAATGTTATTAAAAAGAGTCCGCTAGAATGTATTTTAGCACATGAGAAAGCTTTGGGAGGAATCCTGGAAGGTAATTTTTCAAAGAAAGGTAATCTGATTAAATACTCTACCCAAAGGTAGCCTTGGTATCAGTTAGAAAGTGGTGAAAAGTGACCCCCTAATGGAACTTTAAATTATCATACATTGTGACAGTTGATGTTATTTTTATGAAAAGAAGAAAAATGAGATCATGTGATATATGCAGACGTGTTTTTTACCCTGGAGAATAAACCTGAGTGGCAGAAAGAATGTGGCTTTGATTTGGCCCCACAGGACCCTTTAGTCCTAACTTTGGAAAGAAATAACAGGCAGAAAATAAAGAGATGTTGTTCAGCATGTAGCATAGGGCAGAGATGTTTGAAATTGCCTAAAAAGCATGAGGAAGATTGTGTTCTAGGTGTCCAAGAGTTACAGCTGAGTTACCCCAGGCCAGCTTGGGTACACTCCCCCTCACCCAACCACTCCGCACCCTGAATTAAACCCAAATGGCAGTGAGGATGAGATGAATAATCCTGGTGAGGGGACAATTTCAGAGACCCCAGTGACAACCAACACAAGGAATAAAACCAAGGAAACTCTGCCTTTAGTCACCCCTTAAGGCAAGTAGTGGGTCTTCAAGGAGAAGCCATGTGGGTGAACTTCTGCTTTTCTACTAGTGACCTGAATCATTGGCAGGAAAAAGTTAAAATTTATAGAGAAAACCCCAGCAAAGTAGCAAAACTATTTGAGTTCATAGTCAAAAATCAAGACCCAGACTGAGGTGATACTGATTTCATGCTGACAGAGCTAAGAAAACCAGCAAAAGAGTTGGTGATAAAGGTAGCCAGAGCCCATGTGCAGGGACAAATTGCTAGTGGAGCCTGACAAGGTACAGTGGACCAGCTGTTTCCTACTGTAAACCCTTTGTGGGACCAGAATTATGCAGGCAGCTGTGCAATGTTAGCCAGATACCAGGAACTAGTCAAATTTGAATTAAAAAATGCCATTCCAGAAGCAATAAATTGGTCAGCAATATATAATGTTACACAGGGACAGCACGAGTCACCCACTGACTTTGTGAACAGGCTCTGAGCAGCTGCACGTAAACGCACAGCCCTGGATCCCTGGTCGGATATGGGAAAGCAGCAGTTCTATTCCTTGATGTTTGGGCAATCTAGCCCAGATGTCAGGCAGGAACTTGAGAAGCTGGAAGAGCCTGTAAAGAGAGACTTAAAGGCATTAATGAAAAGCATAGAAGGTGTATGATAATAAAGACAGAGAAAAAGAACTCCCTGCAGCCATGGTGGCAGCTCTGGATCAGCTCCAGGGAGAGGACGTGGGCATGGATGAAGCAGAGGCAGGGGCCAAAATACCAGAGGCAGAGGAGGTTCAAACCAGCCACAGGCCAAGCTGGGGCCAAATCAATGTGCATATTGTAAGAAAGGACACTGGAAATGCCAGTGCCCAGAGTTAGCAGACCAAGTGCACAAAACTCTTGTAGCCACTCTAGATGATAAGAAATGACCAAGACTGGCAGATCTTACCCTAGCAGGCCCACTGGTTAAAATACAGCTGAAGAATGAGAGAAAGAAGTTGAATTTTTAGTAAATACTGGAGACACATTTTCACTCTTGAATCAAGCATTGATACCCAAAAGTGAAAACTGTCTTCAAGCAAGAGGAGCCACTGGCCAGCCAGAACAATGCATTCTTCCTGAAACTGCTTAAATGTAAAATTGAGAAGAAAATGGGAATACATCAGTTTCTTGATTTACCAAACTCACCCAAATCTGCCCTAGGCAGGGATTTGCTTGAAAATTTAGAAGCAACAGTTCAGCCTAAAAAAAGAAAAATGAACTTTAAGGTACCTGAAGACAAATTTGCTTTAGCATTAGGACTGACAATTGACACAGGACCAACAAACAATAATAACTCTTTAGAGCAAGTATTGAATCAGGTGTACCCAAGAGCAGGGGATACTGATAGGCCAGGAAAATCAAAATGAGCAGACCCTGTAAAAATCGAGCTACAGACAAGAGTTAGGCCAGCAGTCAGAAAGCAATAGCCTTTGAGATTAGAAGATAGGAAAGGAATAGAGCCAACAATCACTAAATTCCTGACATTAGGATTATTGTAAGAATGGGAGTCCAAATTTAATACTCCTAGATTGGCAATAAAGAAACCTAATGGAACTTAGAAACTAGCGCCAGATTTACAGGCAATTAATGATTTATGCCTGACTACCTTACTAGCTAAGCTTTGAGATGATTTTATTTGGTTTCCAGTGATAGATGTCAAAGATGCTTTCTTCTGCCTGCCACTTGCGGAAGAAAGTCAAAATATATTTGCTCTTGAATGGGACAACCCTAGCACAGGCAGGAAAAACCAACTTAGCTGGGCAGGATTACCTCAAGGGTTCAAAAACATTCTCAGTTTTTGGGAATCAATCTGCTGAAGAATTAGAGCTATGGCAATCACTGCCTGGGGAAGGAACACTCCTACAGCATGCAGATGGTTTGTTAATTGCTACTGACACTACTAAAGAATATTTTGAGTGGGCAGTGAACCTTTTGAATGTTCCTGGACTGAGTGGTTATCGAGTATCTGCACAGAAAGCCCGGCTGGAGCAGCAGCTGTGGCTGTGCCCCTCCGAGGGGGCGCTCGCAGTCCCCGGCTTGCCCTGGCACAGCGAGCAGTGGGGACACTCTCCCACTCCTCGGGAGGCCGCGAGAGTGGCTGAGGCTTTCGCCTGCTGCGGACGAGACACCAAAGCCACGCTGGTAGGAGAAGGAGAGGGGACTCCAGCTGGGGGCAAAGTCCAGCTTTATTAGAGAGCTCCAAGGAGATCTGCAACCCAGGGGATCCAAAGAACTGGAGACAGAGAGCTGGGCTGTGCAAGGTGTTATAAAGGGGAGGTGAACAGGGGAGGGGATGGCCCATCTGCCAATGGAATTCCAGGAGGGCATGGGGAGCAGGGAAACAGACATGTAGGGGAACCAATGGGGATAAACCGGGGTAGGGGCCCCGGTGCCTGAGCCTATCACTCGACACCCTTGGAAGAAGTTTCTGGAGGGAAGGGATGGGCTGTGGAGTGACAGGCAGGACACAGGGGAGGGGTTGAGGGGATGACAAGGCAGTTTTCAGGGAACCAGGGAAGGAGGCAGTGAGATTGACATTAAAAAGGAGGGAGGAGGCAACAGGGGCAGAACCTCTGTAACAGGGAGGAACTGCAGCAAACCAAAGTACAACTTAATGCAGCTAAAACATATAAGAACACAATACAACAAGCAACAAGTGACCTAGCTTGGATATGGGGTCTCCGGAGGACAACGATCTTTGGGAACTGCTCGGAAGGAAGCAATTTGCCAGACACTCGACCACAAACCGTAAGATAACTCCATGCTTTCCTTGGAATGACAGCTTGGTGCCAACTGTGCATATACAGCTACAGATTGATCATGAAACCTTTATACAAATTGGTGAAAATCTCTAAGAATACTGTGATATGGACCCCCAAATTGAACAGGGCCTTTGAAGAACTGAAGGGTGAACTCATGAGGGCCCCTGCTGTGGGGCTGCCTGATGTGAGCAAGCCCTTTTGGTTTTTCCCACACGAAGGACGGAATAGCTTTAGGGGTTCTGGCACAACAGAACCTTTTGCAAGGTTCTGGGTCCTTGCAAAAGGGCATTGGCATTTTTTTCTAAGCAACTGGATACTGTGAGAAAGGGCTGGCCCGCCTGCCTCAGGGCAGTAGCAGCAGTGATCATGAACATTGAAGAAGCAAGGAAGTTTACACTAGAACAAAAGAGACTGTCTCAGTGTCACACACGGTGTCAGCTGTTTTAGATCAGAAAGGGAACCATTGGCTGTCTTCCTCGAGGTTCCTAAATTACCAAGCAGTCCTGGCTGAATCTGATGATACTGGAATTCAAGTGACCAATGTTGTTAACCCTGCCTCTTCTGCAAGCAAAGTCCAAAGCTGAACCTGTAGTACACGACTGCCTAGAGACCATGGAAGCTGTGCGCTCCAGCCGCCCAGATCCAAAGGAACAGCCGCTCCCAGATGCCGTGAACTGGTTCAGCCATGAACTGCTGCTGTGATGGCAGCAGTTTTGGGAGACAGGGAGTGCAAATGGCGGGCTATGCCGTGAGCACAGTCTCAGAGGTAATTGAGTCAAAGCCATTTCCAGCAGGAACCTCAGCACAAGAGGCTGAGCTGATAGCCCTCCCTCTAGCATTAGAAGTGGCAAAAGGAAGGGAAGTTAGTGTTTGGATGGATTCCAAACATGCCTATGGAATTGTTCATGCCCACCGAGCCATATGGAGGGAAAGAGGACTCCTGACTGCACAAAAGAAGATGGTCAAATATGCAGCTGAAATCCTCAGGCTCCCTGAGGTGGTGGAGCTCCCATTGCAAGTGGCAACTGTACATTGCTGAGGGCACTCTAAAGGTAACACCCTCCTGGAAGCAGGTGACAGATTTGCAGATTATGAAGCTCAAATCGCTGCTGAAAATGAACCACTTGTGGCAGCTCTAATACCTACTGCAGTATCAACTAAGCAGCCTGTAAAATACCAACCTTCTGATTATAAATGGATTAATGAAAGTAAAGGAAAACGTTTAGAAAATGGTTGGGGACAATTAGAAACAGGTCAAGTAATAATACCAGAGAAGTAAATGAGACAGTATGTGAAATGTGAACATGATAAGACTGGCTGGGGAGCAGAACCCAATACCTAAAGGTACAAATTGCAGGCCCAGGCTTGCAGAACACTGTTAAAGAAGGACCATCACAATGTGTGACTCATTTGAGGAATAATCCAAATCCAACAGTCAGGCTAGAACAAGGGGTTTTGAGCAGAGGAGCTTTTCCTGGAGACTTGTGGCAGATAGACTTTGCTGAACTCCCAAGAAAGGGGGGTTTGCAATGTTTGCTGGTACTTCCTGATACTTTCTCTGGGTGGCCAGAAGTGTTCCCTTGGAGGACAAAGAAAGCTAGAGAATAGATAAGAAAAGTATTGCTGAATGAGGTCATGGCTAGGTTTGGTGCACCTGGAGAAATATCCTCTGACAGAGGATCTGATTTCTGTGCCATCTCAAATGGTGCAAGCTGTGTGCAAAGCATTAGGAATCCAATGGCAGCTTCACACGCCCTAGAGACCACAAGCTAGAGGTCAAGTAGGAAGGCTGAATCATATGATCAAACAGCTAAAATTTGGCAAGAAGTGCATTTATATTGGTATCAATCTCTACCTATTGCCTTCATCAGACTCAATAAAACCTAGGTCTAGAAAAAGCCCATTTGAAATGCTTTATGGCAGACCTTATGGATTAAATGTAACTCATGATGAAAATTTGGCTCAAGATGGTAGTCAATATATCTATGACTATTTAATGGCTATAAACCAACAATTGCACCAGAAGTTTAGTACTGTGTTTGAGAATTAATCTAAGCAGCCAGATCATAAATTGCATACAATTGATCCGGGTGGCTGGGTGTGTGTTAAGAATTTTACAGGTGATCCTCTGCAGGAAAAGTGGGATGGACTGTTCCAAGTGATCCTGACTACCTTTTTCCATCTGAGTAAAGGAAAGACCTGCCTGGATTCACTACACCCCTTCAATCTTCTTGATTCAAGAAATCACCAACTAAACCCTGGACAACCAAACCTGTTGGGGATCATGGACTAAAACTGAAATTCACTCCTAAACCATTAAATTCATATTGTATTTCACTGTCTTTTTCATTGGTTATACTGACAGTGCCTTTGATGTTAACACCTGTGTAACACTAATAGGAACCCTAGCTAATTATACAGGACTCAGGGATTGCAGGCTTTGCGGAGAGGTGCAACAATGGAACCTTCCCTTAACAGGGCTACCATCAAGCAATTGGTCAGATTTGAACCCTCACAGCTTCCACAATGCTGGTGCTCAATGTAGACAGGCAGGATCTTCTTGGGAAAGCCCCTTTTCCAGTTACAGCCTCTCAACGAGTCAGTCACAGACACACAGGGCTGAACAAGCCTGGAACAAATCTCAGCAGCGTTTCCACTAACACAGCTGTGTGGGTCAGTGGCACCCAGCCAGTGAGTGATGATGGAAAAACTGTCTTTTTGATAGACATATGGGAGACAAGTCAGCGAGAATTACCACCAACTGCCTTCTTCCTGATGCATCTGGGTGCCTTTGTGGGAATGGAATAGCATTAAAACAATTAGCAGGTAACTGGACTGGCCAATGCCCCATGGGATCCCTTATCCCTTGGTTACAGGTATAAATCAAACTCATGAAATGACAGGTATTATTTGAAGACTATGGAAGAACAGGCTCACAAAGAGAACACCCAATAACCCAGTGGTGTGATACAGCAAGAGTTTCCACAGTTTTTTGAGGGCATTGCTCCCAAAATTCAGAATTGCACAACTGGAAAAGGCAATTTCAGACATCCCAGCCGAAATAGAACTGATTGCTAATTCAACAGCAGATGCTTTAGGAAGACTACAAAGAGAAACAGACTCACTAAAAGAAGTAGTCTTTTAAAACCGCAGGGTGTTAGATATGGTAACAGCCAAATGGGGGGAGTTTGTATTCTAATTAATGCCAGTTGTTGCACTGATATAAATCAATCAGGGCAAATAGCAATGGATATCTGTGCCATTTGGCAACAGGCACAAGTACTCCCTGCACTAACCCAAGGCATTACATCTTGGAGCAAATATTTGAGGGAAACTCTGACATCTTGGCTACCTAATCTGAACTGGCCTACACAATTTTTTGGTAGGAATTTTAGGAACTGGAATACCATTCTTAGGAACCTGCGTGATGAGCCAATGTTTCATATGGTATTGTAAACAAACTGCCACCACATATCACGAATGGAAGCAAAACAAAATGAGGTAAAGGATCGAAACAGGTAAATATTTTGAGAGCACAACAGGACTATAGTTGCCAAAGAATTTGCAAAGGATAAAAGAAAGGGCGGACTTGATGCCTAGGCAATGAGATAATGCTTGAGCTACACAAAAAGCTGTAGCTGTGCAGAAAGAAGTAGCTACTTTGTAACAGGCTATGTGAAGGAAGCACCTTTTGGAAATCAGCAAATTTAGCAGAACAAGCTACCTACAAAAGCTGACCACTGTCTGTTTGAGCAGACAATCCTATAGAGCATGCACAAGAAACAGGCGTGGAGAGCTCAAGCACGAGGAAGACTTATGAGCCTTCACCCGAAACGACCAACAGAGGCTGATGACCACCTTGTGCAGAAACCGTGCAAGTGCTACAAGGGCTTGCATCATCATGGGATTAGAAAATACGTTGCAATATGAAGGTGAGGAAAGTATAATGTGCACATGCAGTAAAACATGTATAAAGTCAAGAACTGTTCAAAGGATGGATTAGTGAGTTTGTGCTGGAGCAATGCCCCGCACTCCCGGCATTGAATAAACAAATACCTTCTCCATAGGCCTTATACTATGGAGGGCTGTTTTCTTGCCAAGTTTTTGGGCACCAGCACCATAATCAGACACACAGAACAGCTTCTCCTCCCAGTTATCTCTATCCACTGCACATCCCCATGTGTCTGCAATGATGTTCAGTGGGGAACTTCCCTATTTGTGGCTGTCCATGGCCACGCTCAGCAGGGACGCAGATTAGTGTGGACATGAGCTGCCACAGACAGACACACAGCAACTGGAGTCTAGAATATCAAAGGCTGGGGAGATTCTTGTTTTTTTCCAGAATGCAGGAAAGAGAGTCAGAAAAGCACAGCGTTCCATTGAAATATGATTTTTTTGAGAAACTCGGAAACTGATGGTCTTGTGGTGCTACTGCCAATCCCGTCCATGAAAATAATTCATTTCAGGAAGGAGCAACATCATCTGACAGAGACCAAGTGTTGCCAGCAGTTCCTCCAGGTGGTCTGCCCATAAGCCCCTGCAGGAAGGAGCACAGCCCCCAATGCAGGTGGGCTTTGGCTCCCTGTGGCACAGAAGCCCCCTGGGGGCACAGGTCTCTGGGGCAGGAGAATGGCACCAGCACTGCCAGGGCTCAGGGGGAGGCAGGTCTGCTTGGGCGGGGACTCTGCCACAGCTGCTGCTATCAGCGCTGCCCGGGCCCCAGGGCTCAGAGCAGCATACGTGCCCGGGCGCACACGTTCCTTGTGCGTGACACACCCGCAGGTTTAGGATGGCCAGGGGCCGGGACGTGTCCCAAGGAGGCCGTGCAAGCTTCCCTGGAACACCCCGTGCCCTTCCCGGGGCGGCTGCGTCAGCAGCCCTTGGGGCTCCTTGTGCTGCCCTGAGCCCGCAGAGCAGGACAGCGTTTGCTGATGCTCTAAGCCCTTCCTAAAGATCCTGTGGGGCTGCATTAGACACCTGGGACCAGGCATTCCTTCCAAGTTGGGCCACTTGGGCTGGATTGGGGGCAGCCCCAGGGCAGGCGGCAGTGTGTGCAAGGGCCCTGGGTGGCACGCTGCAGCACGGTCACCGTGCCATGGAACGGAACCCGGTGTCCAAGGCCCCTTGGTGACACATGGGAAATAGAAGCTTGCCGGGGAGCTGGGAGCACGCAACGAGGCACAACGGGACAGAGCGGTGCCGTGAGGAGCCCCCGCCCAGCACGCTCGTTCCCGTCTGAGCCCGAGCTTTTCCGCAGCCTTGTTCCTGCAGCTGAGCTCGAGGCCAGAGCACAGGACTCGGTGAGCCGTGGCCTTGCGAGGCTTCTACTCTGCAGCTGCCCTCAAGGGCAGAGCGTGGGACTTGGTGCCCTGGAGCTTTCCCAAGGGACCTCTCCTGCAAGTAGCTCCAGTCAGAGACATGGAGCAGAGACCACCGAGAGTGCCCAAGATGGCCTGGCTGGAGGAGGAGGAGGAGGAGGAAGAAGGCCCTGGAGCTGCCCCAGCACAGGAGACAGAGGAGGTGGTGCCTTTCCATTCACTGCAGGAGGGTGAGTGGCAGAGCTGGGCTGCAGGGCTGGAGCCTGCAGCCAACTTGGCCCCATGCCATGCCATGCCATGCCATGCCATGCCATGCCATGCCATGCCATGCCATGCCATGCCATGCCATGCCATGCCATGCCATGCCATGCCATGCCATGCCATGCCATGCCATGCCATGCATCCCATCCCATCCCATGCAATCCCCTGAGGAAATGCCCACGGACCGAACGGAAGAGGGCCTGGGCAGACACCCCGCAGTGGCCGTGCTCCATCCCCTGGGGCATCCTGGGGCTCTCCCAGCCTGGGCGGCGCAGGGCTGGGCTGTGTTCTCCGGCCTCTCCCACAGCCCCTCAGCTCTGGCTGCGCTCGCTCTTTGCCAGATGCAGCCCTGGAGCACACACAAGAGCAGGAATCCAGCCGTGGCCGCTTCCGCAGCACAGCACAGGTACCTGCAGCCATCCCCAGCTGGGCTGGGCCTGCTGTCCCTGCTCAGCCCAGCACCGTGTGCACTCCATGCAACATGCCCGTCTTCCTGCCCTTCTCCTCCAGTTCATCTGCAAATTCATCAAGAGAATGCAGGAGGAAGAGACCATCGCCATGGGCACTGGGCTCCGAGCATACTCGCCCATGTTCAAAACAAAGACCAGCGCTGCCCTCCTGTGTATGCTTGTAGAGGAAGGTTTTTACTCTCTAGACCAAGTAAGCAGCCTGTGGGCAGGGTTTGATCCTCCCAGGAATTGCCTGGCCTCCCAAGCCACGCATGCTGGTTGCTGTGAGCCTTTGAGGCCACATGGCAGTGCATGGGGAAGGGAAGCACTTCTCTGGGCAAGCTGGGAACATTGCTCCCTATGGCAGCTTCCCAAGTCTCCCTGTGCCTTCTCCAGGTGCCCGCCATGGTGAGGTTCATCCACCAGTGGCTCGTGGCCAATGATTGTGCTGAGCCCAGGCTGGACGAGGCCCTGCTGGATCTGACGGAAGCATAGCCAGATGACGCAGTCGTGACGCTCCTGCGTGTGGCCCCGTCCTGTGACAGGTATGGGGCCCACCTGCCCAGAGGGCTCAGGCCTCCCCAGCCCATCACCCTGTACAGCCTGCCGCAGGTGTCTGAGCAACAGAGACTTCCAGGGCCCTCTGGCTGCTGCCTTTCCCGGCCCTGGCACGTCGGCCCCTAAACCTGCTGCCATGCTCCCTCCCTGCCCCTCAGGGCTCTGTCCCCACAGGCCTGGGCTGCCTGGCTGCTGCTGGCCAGGGCCAGTGGGCAGAGGCAGAACTGGCAGCCAGCTCAGCTCCCCCCGGTGCTGTGTCTGAGACCCCCCTGAGACAGAGCTCTGACCCCGCAGAGCTGCCATGGCCATGTGGAAGACCATCATGGGCTCAGCCAGGACTCCGGAGCTGGCACAGCTGATCCTCCTGGATGTGCTGGGGAGCTGGCCAGAGTACAGCACGTGCACCTCCAATGGGGACCAAACGGCTGTCTTTGGCCTGGCTGTGAGTTTCTGCAAGTGGCCTTTGCTGGCCCCAAGGCCGCCTCTCCAGAGCTCTCCATCCTCCTTCCCCCACTGCATCTGCCTGCCTCAGGCGCTGGCCTGAAACCTGGCCCAGGGGCAGCTTCAGGCCCAGCAGGCCCCGTGCTCCCCCTGCCTCTCTCCGGGCCTCTCCCTGCCACGCTCGGGTCCTGCCACATGGACGCCTGGGCACTGAGCGCTGTCCCGGGGGGCTTTGTCCTTTGCAGGCAACCGTGGTGATGTGGAAGATCCTCCAGGTGCCCTGTCTGCCACGGATATTGAAGGTGTATTTCCCCGCCTATTTGTGCATCTGCTCTTCCAAGTGTTCTCCAGCACGGAAGAGATGCCAGAGGAGGTCGATGCCTTCTGGAAGGGTTGCCAGCAAGAGCACGGCCTTGCCACCAGCCCCAACAGGTGCTCCATCCCACTCCTCCTGTCCCTGCCACGTGGCCTGCCAAGGAGCCAGTGCTGCCAGCATGACCTGGCCTTTGCTGTGCACACAGGTTCGCAGTGCGCACCCTGAAGTGCCTGCTCTGCCTTCTCCGCTGTGAGGATGTGGTGGTGGCAATGGAACGCAGGTGTGGCTGGGACACGCTGCTCTCTCTTGACACCCACCACTTTGCCGTGGCTCTGCTGGCCAGGTGAGAGCCCCTTCTCCCCACTGCCTCTGACATTTGTGCTCTGTGCCCAGGTGTCCCCCAAACTCCCCATGATCATGGGCCAGAGGGCCTTGTCACTGAAGGACGGCCAAGCAGACTGGAAAAGGCTGGCAGAGGAGGGTGCCCATGAGCAACCAACTCCCAAATGGCCCCCCTCCCCTTGCTGGAAAGGTGGTGGGGAAAGATGAGAACTCTGAGAGGCACTCCTGGGAGAGATTTGCCCCACTGGCTCAGGGTCTTGTTTCCTTTTTCCTCTGGTCAGAATAATCTGCCATTCAGCCATACACTTCTGTTCTGGGATTGCATTCTACCTGCTCGCCATACTCGGCCAAGAGATGCCATCCTGGGATTTCCCTGCCCTGGCATTCCTTGTGGAGGTGAGCCTCAAGGCCAGCACTGCCTGGCTGAGCTGCCTCCCAGCTCTCTGCCACTCAGGTAGGCACAGCTGCCAGGACGGTGCCCCGTGCCCTGTGCTGCTGCCTGGGCCCAGCCTTGTGCGGTTCCGGGCTCCTGCCGGCCGGCTCCCTGTCACTGCCGGTGCCTTTCAGGTCCTCGAGTGCCTGGACTTGAGGGAATGCAGTGACAGTGTTCTGGAGATCATGGCACGGAACCTGCAGAGCGAGCACAGGGCCAGGCGTTACTTGGCACTCAGAGGCCTCATAGTGCTGGGCAAGAATCCCTTGATGGTGAGAAGGGGGCAGTGGCTGAAGCCGTGCAGGCAGCGTGGGGCTGGGCAAGGCAGTCGCTTGGCCTTGCCTGGGCTTGGGGCGCTGGGGCAGCTGCTCCCAGCTCTCCTGCCTCTTGCTTCACTTCAGCTGCCCCAGTGCTTTGGGACAGGCCTTTGGCCTCTGGGCCCTGCAGCAGCAGGCTGGCCTTTCACAAACTTGTGTTCCGCACAGGCTGAAAAAATGGGCAGCCTGACTGAAAGTCTTGTGGAGCTCCTGCAGGAAAATGATAGCGACATGATCAGGATGACCATTCTTCTACTCTGCTATTTGCTTCTGGATAATGGTGCCCCAATACCCACCCCCACTGCCCTGCAGCTGGCTGAGGCGCTCCTGCAACTCCTTGACCACGTAAGGCTCTGTGCCCACAGCCTCGGCCACCGGCTGCTGCCCGGACACTTGGTGCCCTGTGCAGATGCAGGCCTGTGCCCCGGGGGGCCTGAAGCAGCTGATGCTGAGGTCTTTTGCCCTTCCTTTCATATACAGGATGATATCCAGGTGCAGCTGAGCTCCATGTGTGTCTTTCAAGAGATGCTGGACTTATTAACAGAAGATGGAAGAAAGGCCCTGAAGTCCCACGTGCGCCAGAGCCTGGTGCCACTCTACTTCCACTGCCATGATAAGAATCAGATTGTTGCAGAGGTGACGACCTGTGGCCACCTGCTGTCCCCCTGGGAGGGGGCTGGGCCGCCTCCTGCCCTGGCACCTTGCGGACTGCAGCCTCCTCCAGGCTGTGGCACTGGGATGCTCCTGTGCCCGGGCCTGCGAGGCCAACTCCGCATCTCTTCTGCTCTCCGGGCCTCCCGGGAAACACTGCATTCTGCAGCCAGATTCCTAAAGAGGAGGAATCTCGAAGAAATGCTCCAGGTGGACCAGACATGGAGGTTTGGCGAGTGCCTGGTAAGAGGAGCCGAGAACCCTCAGGCTCAGCCGGGAGAAGGCCCCTGAGGGCAGTGCTCAGGTGCGGGGCTGGGCAGCTGTGCCCCTGCCCGCTGCTGCAGCCAGAGGCCGCGGGGGCTCTTCTCCAGGCTCCCGTGGGCCCCAGCCGGGTGCCCATGGAGCCCGGCCCGGCGGGGCTGCGGGGCGGCACCGCGGCTCCCCGGGCAGCAGCCAGCCCTCTGCCCCCTGCTCTCGGGACCCCTTGGACAGTGGCTGCTGGCCGCGCCTCAGGCCTCTGCGGCCAAGGGAGGCCGGGGCTGGGCGCAGGCAGCGCCCGGCCCAGGGGCGGAGCCCGCGCCAACCCTTCCCTCCTGCCGCTCTCTGCAGCTGGCAGAGGACAGGAGCAGAGCGGCCGAGCACCTGCGCTGGGCACTGCGCTACCTGCGGAGCCCACAGGAGCCCCTGCGAGAGGCGGCCATCAGGTTCATGGGTGAGCCACGAGCCCGGACTCCCCACCACGGCCCGGCCCGCCGCAGCTCGGCCCCAGCCCCGCCTCCTGCCCCGGCAGCGCCGGCCGGGCCCGGCGCCGTGGAGCCCCGCCCGGCCTGGGCATTGCTGCTGCCGCCCTCTGGCAGCCGTGCCCTGGGGCGGCAGCGTGCGGCAAGGGCCCGGGCTGAGCCCTGCCGGGCCAGCAGCCCGTGTGGCCACAGCGCCGGCAGCGCCGCCGGCAGGGAGCTGTGCCGCTGGCGCCGTGACAGGCTCTGTGTTCACAGCCATGGCCGGGCGGCACCTGAGGGGGCAGCAGCATGAGCTGCAGCTGATCTGCACTGGTGAGTGAGGCCAGCGGGCTGACAGCGGGGGCTGCCGGCGACAGCTGCAAGCCCTGCCCCGGCTGCGGAGGGCTCTGCTCCCGGGGGCAGAGCGCCCTGACATTTCAGGGCCACGTGAGCCATTGGTGGCCAGCAGCTTCGGGCTGATCCCCTTGCTCCCTGCTCCCTCCTGGCCATGGCAAGAGCCCGCTGCGATGGCCCGGGCAGGGGGCTCTCCTTGGCTCCCTGCAGAGCCAGCGTCTGACCGTGATTCTCTTCCTTTCTCTTGCAGCCCTTGAAGGCCTGACGGAGGACATGAGCAGTTCCGTGTCAGAGCTGGCACTTGAAACACTGCATGTCCTCCGAGCAACAGCCAGTGGGCAATATTCCATCTTCCAGAGGCTGCACGATCAGCTGCACAGGGCATGGATCACTCGGCCTCGTCTGTCACGGCTCGGCTGGCTGCACTGCTGGAGCTCTGAGGACAGTTGATCTGGGAGGCTCTCTTTGCTGGGGCAGCCTGAGCTAGTGGGGATTTTTACTTTAAGATTTTTCTGTTCTTCCATTCTTTATTTTACCCTAGGTAAATATATACCATGTTATAATATACACACTCTCAGGAGACTTTCTTTGCTGCCCAGGGTCCGTAGGGCATAGGGAGAGTGGAGAAAAGCGTGCTTCTACATAGCATGCTGCCCATGCATGCAGTGCTGCGGGGAAAATGGCCAGAAGCCCCTTGGCCTTTGGTGATTCTGCTGAAGCCTTTGTGCTGCCCACAGAGCGGCTGGGCAGGGGCCGGAGCTGCGGGGATCCCTGCCAGAGCGGTGCCTGGAGATGGCCACAAGCCCTGTGCCAGGCAGGAAGCACCATCCGTGTCCTCCCACCCGTGTGCTGCTGCCTGCCTTGCTGAGGGCTCCCAGGTGCCTCTGGATGGGACTGCTCTGGAGCTGCTGTGGGGCTGCGGCGCTGCTGCCAGGCAGCTTGGCCGGGCTGGGGCAGGGCCTGAGGGGCTGGGGCGCTGGCAAGCCCTGAGCAATGGGGCTGTCAGAGGCCACAAGCGGCCCCCTGGCAGCCACCTTCTTCCTGCCAGAGTTGACTCGCAATCCCGGATCCCGGGCTCGCTGCAACTAACAGCATCAGTGTTGTTGGAAACCCAAATGCAGGGAAATCTCAGACCTTTGGTCTTGTCGGCAAAGCTTAGAATTAAACACAGCATTTGAGCTGAGACCTTGGAAAGGGCTTCCGAACTCAGGTGCTAGAAGCAAGAATGAGGATTTCTAGTTTATAGCAGAGACACAGGGAGGAAAGTTGAAGGGGAGGAAAGTTTAGAGTTTTAGAGTTCAAGATCTAGGAAAATCAAAGTAGTTCCAATGGTAAACAAGAAGTTTGGGATGCAGTGCTGTAGGTTTGTTGTGTCATGGCATGATTGGCTAAGGAAGCTTAGATGATGTAGCATGATGTGGGAACCCAGGAAATTCTTCGGGCTGCCCTGCAGGACTTGAGACCCTGTCAGAGGGCTCAGAGACCTTGGCACAGAGCCCAAGACCCCAGTGCCTTGGATTTAGCCCTTGGAAAAAACAATTCCCAACCTTGTATGAAGAAAGTCAAGCCACAAAATGATAGTGAATTTAGCACAGAGTGGAAAAATAGATTTTGGGGGTTTTTAGAATGGGGCTTCAGGGGGGCAAGATGGAGGAATCTGGGCATGTCCAGCCTTTCTCCTTCTTCTTCTTCTTCTTGGCCTCCGTCTTCTGCTGTGATGTTGGCACTTTTCGATTGGTTTAGAGTAGAAGCTCACTGTCTAACGTAGATGATAGGTATTGGAAAGTAATTGTAAATATTGTACAGGTAGTTGTTTTTAGTATAAGAAGATAACACCGCCCCGGGGGAGGCAGAGTGCCTTAGACTGTCTTGCTGAGCGGACCTCAGCAGGACAGGAAAAAGAATTTTATAGATACCATATAAGAAACAACCTTGAGGCCGAGAAATGAAGAGCTCTGACTCCTTCTTCCACCGCCAGGCTGGGAAAAGAGACTTTCTAACTTATCTCGGGGTCACTGTGAGCAGCTAGAGACCCCAAGAGCATGAGTCCCTAAGAGGAAATCTTGAAGGATTGGGTCCAAAACATAAATATCCTTGTTGGCCATGTCTTCTTGGCCAAGAAATCCTTCAAAGCTCTTGGAACTACAAGTCTTGCGGCCCTGTGAGCCGTGTGGTGCAGATGGGAGCCAAACTCACCCTTCCTGTCTATGTAGAAAAGAAGAAAAAGCAATGGCATCATCTAAAAAATTCAGAGGTCCGCTCTCTAGCTCCTTCCAAACTCCTTCAAGTGGCCCAAAGTGTGATTTAGCTACAAATAGATGACAGGGACTCTTAGTGCTGGCTCTTTGACTCCAGAGCGGCTGCTTTAGAATCTTTCCCATAACCCTGTGTAGTTATGTGCCAGCAATGGATCATTTGAAGTATCTTTCCCAAATTTTAGTTTTCTTTTTTTTTCCTTTTTTTTCTCCTTTTTTTTTGCTGGAAGGGCTATCCATTAACATGGGTACAATTTTTAGTACATTAAAACTAAGTAAAACCGAGAGAGAGATATTTAACTATTTTAGAAATATTATCTGCTAGTAACTTCTCCTTTTCTAAAGGCAAGCTCTCAAAAATTAACCTTAAAAAATTTGTAACTTGGATTATTTAGCAATACCCTGATACTGATAAGAAAGCAGTCATTGAAAATTCGTTTTGGGATATGATCGGGAACACAATATATATCTCCCAAACAAACCAGGATTTCTCTGTAACTAATTATTTGCCATTATTCCATATAATAACTAAAACCGTTGAAAGATTTAACAGAGAAAAAATCTTGCAGTCGGTAACAGACACTTCCCCTTCAAATACTAATGAGATTGATAAGGACTTAGAGGAATGTCACATGCATACATCACATCAGCCCTTAGGTGCTAAAGTCCCTCTCGCCTCCGTTACTCCTAAAGCAGAGGTTACGCTGCCCACCGCCTTTCCCCCCCCCCACCTCCCCCCCGTCCGCGGATCCTGTCTTATCTATACCCCACACATCCCCCCTACCCCCGGCTCGGCTTCCTCCTTGCTTCCAGTCCCGGGGGTCCCTTTTCCTGCCTCTGCCGCCCCCTCCCCTGCTGCGGCCACCGAGGAGAAGTCAGGAGGAGGTGGAAGATGTGCTCAGTCGTGCTTCTTTTCTGTCTGGAACTCTCTGAAGCCCATTTAGGGAGCGAGTAGAGGGGAACGCAGCTGCCCACGTGGCCCCGGCAGAGCTCGGAGGGCCCGGCCGGGGAAGCCCAACCCCCACCGCGGGGGGACCCGCATCCCCCCGCCCCCCGCCGGGGCTCTGCCGCCACCCACACCGGGACCCCCCAGAAACACCTCCCGGGCACCCCCGATGTCCACCCGAGGGCCATCTGCCTTTGGAGCCCTGCCAGCTCCAAACATCCCCCCCAAAAAACCCAAACCCAGGCACTCCTAGGATATTTGGGCCGCGCTCCCCCTGCCCGGGCCCTTGCGGGATGGGGGGCGATGCTCCTGGGGCTGCGAGGTCGAGGTCAGGCAGCGGCACGGCCCCGCGATTCATCCTCCCCTCTCCTGCTGCTGCTTCCTGCTGCCGCTCCGCCTCTTCCTCCCTCCCTCCCTCTCCTTCCCCGCTCCCGGAGCCCTCGCAGCCCGCGGGAGGGGCGGGGATGGAGGCGGGACAGGTCGGAACGCAGAGAGGGCTGGGGGGGATGCCAGGAGTGGGAGAGACTGGGCTGTACTGGGATCATCCTGGGAGCAGCTCCTGGGCGACTGAGTTCTACTGGGATCATCCTGGGAGCGAGGAGGAGCAGCGCGATGGCTCCAGCGCTGGGGCTGGGGGCGCTCCTGGGGGGCCAGGGGGGAGTGGGACCCCCGGCACCGGGACGCTGAACCCCCATTGCCGGCATCGAGACCCCCCTGCTCCCCTTATCCGGCAGCGGAACTCTCCTGCTCCTCTTAGCCTGCACAGGGACCCCCTGCTCCCTCTGGCTCATGGGGTGCCGCCTTTGCGTGGTCCCCATTTCAGGGCCCAGGGTTCCCAAGGGTCTCCCTTGTCCATGGTCCCAACATCTCCAGGCTGCCGGGGTTCCCCCTATCCGGGCTCCCCGTTCCGGGCTCCCGGGGTCCCCCTTATCGGAGTGTCCGACCCCACAGGCTGCAGAGGCTCCCCCAGCTCCGGTGCCGCCCTCTCCGCTCTCCCAGCCCGCAGCCCCCAGCCCGCCGGTCCCCGGCGATCCCCCCGTGGCTCCAGGCTGAGGATGCAACGCCTGCCCCGGGCAGCCCAGCCCCCCCTGGGAGGGTCCCACGCACCCCCCCGGCCCAGCTCCGGGGCTCTGCCGGCACCAACACCGGGACCCCCAAAATTCTGGCGGGCCGGAGCCGCCGAGGGGCGCCCGGCCCTTGGCCCTGTTATAGATACATATTGCAATATTGGCTTTTCGCAAATATTCACATGGATTTTATGTGTGGTGTTAAAATAACTTTGTTATAAAGATACAGTTTTTATTTCTGTTGTTAATTAAGCTTAGACATAGTAGTGAAATAGCTGATATAAGTATGCTTGTGTTAAAATGCCTGCTTGGATGGGGTAACATCCAATGAACGTGGGATGAGGACAGCTGCTGCAGATGTGCCAACGATCAGCACTCACCGTCTGAAGGCAGTGTGGGCCGAGGCCAAAACTGAAGGTGATAATAAAAAAGGACTAAAACCACAACCAAGGAATACGCATGCTCTAAAAAGGTGGAACCGAGGAGGAGCCATGCTAAACAGTTCTTGGAATATGGAAACTAGTTTGGGAAAAAGTTTACTATGCATAAGGGTCTATGAATATGCAACAGGTTGATGTAAGGAAAAGGTATTTAAGGGCTATCCCCGAAGATAACAGGGGGACTTGGTTCAGTGCCAAGATGCACCCGGCCGTAATAACCTTTGCTCCGTGGTCCTTGTCTCCCCTTGTCCTTTATTAAACTCTAAATCTTCACAGGAGAGTGAACGTGGTTTTTCACAGCCCCGAGCAGAGAGCTCTGCCCGAGGGCTCCCGGCAAAGGCGGTGGCGCTCGGCAGCGGCCCCAGCCCACCCAGCCCCGGGAATTGCCCCGCACCGGGACAAAATCCTGCCCCGAAGGAGCCCTTGGAACGCCCCCCCGCGGCTCCTCCGTGCCCCAAAGGTCCCGGCAGCTGCTCCCGGTGCTGCCTCAGCTGTGGCTCTGGAGCAGGGAGGCTCTGCGGGACCCCCGGGCTGGGTCCCCTCCCAGCCGTGCCCACCCCAGAGCTGATGCTCGGCCCGGGCTCTCTCGCTGCTCAGGCTCCCGCACAGCCCCGCTGTGAGCAGGCACCGAGCGCCCGGCGCCACAGGGCCCCGAGCCCCTGCCCGGCCCAGGGTCAGTGTCCATCGCCGGCCCCTGGCCGGGGCTCCGGCCACTGCCCGGCCCCGGCACAACCTGCAGCTCCCAGCGCAGCTCCCTCCAGCCGGGCACTGCGGGCTCCCGCCAGGCACAACATTCCCTTCATGGCATCTCGGTTATCTCTGCTCACATCTGCACAACCAGCTGCTGCTGAGGCAATCCCAGCTCCCACTGAAGGCTTCCCACCCAAAATGCTGCCTTCAGCTCTGACACACCATTGAGAAATCCAAGAGCAAAACTGAATCTGATTAGAGAATCTTGCAAAGTCACATCTGAGAACATTTTGTAATAAAATCACAAATAGTAACAGAAGCTGAGAAAGTCAACAATGATAGAAAACAAGCTTCCAACACTGGGACTAGAAGAGCTCAGGCAATCCATTTGAATGGAAGGAGCCCTCTCTTTCTGACATGTGAGCAATGCCATCGAATTTCCCAAACCAGGCAAATAGGGAGCCCTGGCAGCAGCAGCTTCACACACAGCAATGACACAGAACAGGGCAGGGCAAGAGGCTGCCAAAATTATAATTTCTACTTGCAATGAAGAACCTTTGTTTCCAGTTCTACTCTAGCCACTATTAATATAGAGTCAAAAAGACTGAAACTACTAGTAAGAATAAGAACTGTACTATTAATAGCAAAAAAAAAAAAAAAGATAATGGAAATAATAAGAATTAATAAAATCCCTGCCATACTTATACTAGGTTTGCATGGCCAGGTTTTGGTGAGGGGCTTTAGGAGCACCTTCTGTGAGAGGCTGCTGGAAGCAGCTGCTCCTCCACGTCCCACAGAGTCAAATCCAGCCGGCTCCAGGATGGACGAGCCGCCGGCCAAGGCTGGCCCAGTTAGAAATGGTGGTAACACCTTTGGGAAAAGAGATTTAAGAAAAAGAAAATGGGTGATTGTGTAGTTGTAACTGTGAGCAGGGAAGAGCAGGGTGAGAACATGTGAGAGGAACAACTGCCCTGCCCTGCGCACCCCAGGGCAGGGCAGGGCAGGAGGAGGGGCAGGAGCTGCTCCAGAGGCTGGAGCTGAGATTTCCTGGGGCAGCCCCTGGAGAGGCAGCTGGGCCCTGTAGCCCCTGGAGGGCCTGGAGAGCAGAGATGCACCTGCAGCACCTGCAGCAGCGCGTGCTGCAGCAGGGGGTGCCTGAGCAGGGGCCGTGACCCCATGAGAAACCTGTGCTGGAGCAGGGACCTGGCAGGGACCTGCAAAGCCGTGGAGAGAGGAGCCCACGCTGGAGCAGGGTCCTGGCAGGACTTGTGAGCCCATGGGAGAGTGAGGCAGCTGCAGCAGTTTGTGAAGAGCTGCTGTCCATGAGATGAACTCACCCTGGAGAAGTTCATGGAGAAGTATCTCGGGGAGGGACCCCATGGTGCAGCAGGGGAACGACTCGTCTCCCTGAGCAGCAGGAGAAACAATGGGTGATGAATGGAGCAGAGCCCCCAGTGCCTGTCTGCCTGCACCACTGGGGGAGGAGGCAGAGCTGGGAAGGAGGGAGGATCGGGCAGAAGGTGTTTTTGAAGCTTTAGTTTACTTCTCACTATCCTGCCCTGATCTGGATAGAAATAAATTCAATTAATATCTGTAATTTGCATTTGCAGAGTGATCTGTCCCAGTCCTTAACTCAAGCCATGAAGCCTTCATTCTATTTTCTATTTTTCTCCCTCCTGCCCATCTCTGGAGGGGAGTGAGAGAGCAGCCACGGTGGGTGCCTGGCATCCAGCCAGGGTGAAGAGACAACACTTCCTTTCCTTCATTCTTTCTTTCCTTCCAGAGGTCACAGTGCAGAGGTTGAGAGGGGCTTTGATGGAGGGAGTGAAGGTGGCAGGGAGTAGCAGGGACAGGAGGCACAGGGCTGTGGCACAGGCACCCGAGGGGCCTGGGCAGCTGGCAGGGGGCAAGGCCTGTCCCCCTGGGCCAGCAGCAGCCCCGTGCCCTGCCCAAGGCGCTGCCAGCAGGGGCTGGGCCCCAGAGGCAGGGGCAGAGCCCAGCCCCGGGGGCAGCGTTTGTGCCCCGAGCCCCATCCAGCCCAGCCTGCCCCATGTGCACAGTGAGCGCTGGCACGGCTGCCCTGGACAGCGTGACCTGCTGGGGACACTGAGAGCTGCCCCGCTGTGACCCTGCCCTAGGCACTGCACAGGCACCACCCAAATCCCAGCCAGCAGCACCCCTGGGCATGGCCCAGGCACTGGAGAGCATCACAGCCAGCCCCGCTGCTGCTGGGGATGTCCCAGGCACCAGAGCCCATCCCAGCCCCGCTGCTGCTGGGGATGACCCAGGCACCAGAGCCCATCCCAGCCCTGCTCCTGGGGATGTCCCAGGCACCAGAGCCCATCCCAGCCCCGCTGGTCCTGGGGATGTCCCAGGCACCAGAGCCCATCCCAGCCCCGCTGCTGCTGAGGATGCCCCAGGCAGCAGAGCCCATCCCAGGCCCACTTCTGGGGATTTCCCAGGCACCAGAGCCCATCCCAGCCCCACTTCTGGGGATTTCCCAGGCACCAGAGCCCATCCCAGCCCCGCTCCTGGTGATGTCTCAGGCACCAGAGCCCATCCCAGCCCCGCTGCTCCTGGGGATGTCCCAGGCACCAGAGCCCATCCCAGCCTCACTGCTCCTGGGGATGTCCCAGGCACCAGAGCCCATCCCAGCCCCGCTGCTCCTGGGGATGTCCCAGGCACCAGAGCCCATCCCAGCTCCGCTGCTGCTGGGGATGCCCCAGGCAGCAGAGCCCATCCCAGCCCCACTTCTGGGGATTTCCCAGGCACCAGAGCCCATCCCAGCCCCACTTCTGGGGATTTCCCAGGCAGCAGAGCCCATCCCAGCCCCACTTCTGGGGATGTCCCAGGCACCAGAGCCCATCCCAGCCCCGCTGCTCCTGGGGATGTCCCAGGCACCAGAGCCCATCCCAGCCCTGCTCTTGGGGATGTCCCAGGAACCAGAGCCCATCCCAGCCCCGCTGCTCCTGGGGATGTCCCAGGCACCAGAGCCCATCCCAGCCCTGCTCCTGGGGATGTCCCAGGCACCAGAGCCCATCCCAGCCCTGCTCCTGGTGATGTCCCAGGCCCTATGAGTGTCCCAGGTGTGGGACAAGCACCTCAAATGGCTCAGCTTTGACCCAACACCAACGGAGGCACCACCAAGAGCAGCCCTGCGAGTGCGCCCAGTGTGGGAAGAGCTCCATGTGCTGCTCCAGCTCCATCCCCCACGGGAGGATCCGCGCTGGATGATCCCCAGTGACCCCGGTGGGCAGAGCCCTGGTAGTCTGTGGTGCTGGTGATCTCTGTTGAGGAGACACCTGGCTGGGGCCTCCATATCCTCCTGGCTCCCCACCCCATGGCCTGGATTTTCTTTTCATTTCTCTTTGCCCTTCCAAACCTCTTAAAAGCAGGGTAAAAATAAAGACGTTGAGCTAAGACAAGGATGGGACACGGGGGGTCTTGCAGGGGATGTGGGGGATGCTGGGTGTGAGGGACTTGAGGGTTCCTGGGAGAGACTTGGGGCTTGCTCAGGGCTTTGGGGACACCAGGCTGAGCAGCTCCGGTTGCACTGGGAGACCCTGGAGGAGGTTCTGGGGCAGCTGATCAAGGACCCCCTGCCCCGGAACTGTCCCCATGTGCCCCCATCCCAACGCCTCATGTCCCCTGTAGTGGCTGCCCTATTCCCACAGTCACTCCCCTTTCCCCAGCCCGTTCCCATGTCCCCCGTATCCCGTTCCCATCCTGCTCCCATCCCAGTCCGGATCCCATTCCCTGTCCCTGTCCTGTATTCCTGATCCCTGTACCGTATTTCCAGTGCCATTTCAGGTCCCTGGCCCTGTCCCCATCCCCATTCCCGGTCCCTGTCCGCAATCCCGGTCCCTGTCCCCATTCCCTGTTCCCATTCCCGGTCCCTGTCCCCATTCCCGGTCCCCATTCCCATTCCCGTCCCCATTCCCTGTCCCCTCTCACCGGACGCCGCCAACATCGCTCCGGCCCCCCTGGCCCTCACGTGACCGAGGAAGCCCCGTGCTGCTCCCACCCACCAATCCCAGCACGCGATCGCTCCCGTATTTGCATAACCTCGCCCTTTGGCCTGGCTCCGCCCCCCGCCGGCTGCAGCCGCATCCGGGCGCTGTTTGCTCCCAGTTCCCTCCCAGTGCTCCCAATAAGAGCGGGACCGGCAGGGAGAGCGCTCCCAGTTCCTGCCCGCTGCTCCCACCATCGTTCCCAGAGCTCCCAGTAAGAGCGGGACCAGCAGGGAGAGCGCTCCCAGTTCCTGCCCGCTGCTCCCACCATCGTTCCCAGTGCTCCCAGTAAGAGCGGGACCGGCAGGGAGAGCGCTCCCAGTTCCTGCCCGCTGCTCCCACCATTGTTCCCAGCGCTCCCAGTATCGCTCCCAGTGCCGGACGGGGCGGGGCCGCTTTGGAACCCCCCCAGGGCAGAGCGCGGCTGCTTTTGGGTGCCGGCACTGCCCGGGCCGGGCTGGGAGCGGAGATGGAGCGGGAGGGAGAGGAGGGAGAGAGGAGGAGGAAAAGGAAAGGGAAAGGGAAAGGGAAAGGGAAAGGGAGGATCGAGAGGAAAGGAGGAGCAGGAGGAGGAGGAGCAGGAAGAGGAGGGACAGAGCAGGAGCAGGAGGAGGAGCAGCACCAACCCCACGCGGTTCCCCCGCTCGGGCTGGGGTCCCCTGGCATCGCTCCCCGGAACCGCAGGTGAGCGGGGAGCTCGCCCCAAATGCATCGGGCGGTCTCCGGCAGGGTGGTTTGGCAGGGCAGGGGATGTTTGGATCTTGCAGGACCCCAAAGCTGGGCCAGAAATGGCCCTGGAGGGATCTTGGGGTGTCCCACGTAGTGATTGCCCGGTACCTGCAGGCAGGGGAGTGATGTTGGGTTTGGGGATCTCCGGGAGAGCTGGGGGAGAACGTGGGAGTCCTGGAGTGGGGAGAGCGCAGAGGGGCGATGCCGGAGCCGGGGGATCCCCAGCAGCCTGGAGGGATGGGGGAGGCTGGGGATGAGCAGGGTCCGGGCCCCCCGAGGCTGGAGGGAGCAGTGACTTCTCCACCTGCACTTGGGCAGCGGGACCATTAAACCCAACATGCTGATCCCTTGTTTTTCCCCAAACCAGGATTTCCACACCTTGGCCAGGAGACTGCGAGAAAGAGGAAGATGGCCCAGGACACCCAGACAGGTGAGGAGGAAGTCAGTGCCCCTTTCCCCCTCTCTCCTGCTCCATCTCCCAGCCCAGCACAGCCCCTGGCTGCAGGACAACCCTGCTGCCAATGCCGTCCTGCTGGGGATGCACTGGGGGGATCTCCTTCCCCTTCCCTCTGGCATGGAGGCAAATCCCATCCTCTCCTTGTCCTTCCTCCCCCAGGGAAGGAGCTGAGGATGGAGAGCAGGGAGGACAAATCCCCACAGCAGAACCTCATGGAAGAGGCCATTTTGAGCGACTCCAGGGCACAGGAATCCAATGGGGAGGAAAAACCTTGGAGATCCTGCAGGATGAGGGGCTCCAAACCCAGCACAGGGTGTTCTGAAGAGGAAAGACCCAACCTGAGCCAGGAAGGTGGACAGAGCTTCAGCCAGAGCTCGGAGCTGGTGGCCCAGGAGCAGCTTGATGATGGGGAGAAGCCCCACAAGTGCTTGGAGCGTGGGAAGAGCTTCAGGCAGAGCAACACCCTGATCAGCCACCAGATGATCCACACCGGGGAATGGCCCTACGAGTGTGGGAAGAGCTTCAGCTACAGCTCCACCTGTTGGATCGGCGGGAGAAATGCAGCACACAATATGAGTGATCAGCAAGTCTCAAACTTTATTGATAGTCACACTTATTTATATTGGTGTTAATGAAGCTCATACATATTGCAAGGCTGAGCTCATTATTGGTTAGTTACTTATCAATCAACTATGCCTACTTCTGCATTCTTATGGTTATTCTGTTGCTACTTCTACATTCTTGTAGTTATTCTATTGAAACTATCTTCATATTTTTGGCAAAAGATCCTCTTCCCTATCCTGTTGTTGCACCAAGGGCACAATGCCCTTGTCCACTATTGGACACTGACTGCTGACTCCTAGAGTTGTCTCCTTGTTGCTTAACCAATGGTATTATGTCGACGTGACCTTTCTCAGCTAGCCAACTGTCCACAAAGCTCTCCACATATGCCCTCATCACCCACCAACGCATCCACACCGGGGAGAGGCCCTATGAGTGTGGGGAACGTGGGATATGCTTTAGCCAGCACTCCACCCTGATCTGCCACCAGAGGATCCGCACTGGGGAAAGGCCGTACAAATGTGGGGAATGTGGAATGATGTCGCTGTCGAGGCGGTCACGACATAAAGCAGAGACCACAAGCAGTCTCAGTTGGCAACACTTTATTATTGAATATGGCTGATTTTTATACACTTTCCAATTGTTTATCCTTCTTCTATCTTTACTATTGGCCACAATAAATCAACATAATACTATTGGTGAGAAGTTATAATGACTTAATTAACTTTCTAAAAATGTTTCATCCAGCTGCAAAGTTCTTCTATCTTTCTTCTCTCGGTCTCCTTGGTTACAGCCTTGGAGAGAGCTCCTTATCAGTTTCTTCTTATTTCTCAGCTTCTTCTCGCTCCTTTAGCTAACAGGCCCGCTGTTAGCCCCTTCCACAATTCCCCCTTTTTTGTTTATGGACTGTAAATACAGCTGCTATGGATTTTTGCATGGCCCTTTGCAAAAATCCCAGCAGAAAGGGGACATGCAAAACCCCAATCACAACCATCAACAAAATTCCCATTCTTAATACAATCATTCCTGTCCTTCATCCATCTTTGAGTACTGATATATGGTCTTAGCTGGTGTCATCCACACGTTCTGCTTCAACTGCGGAGCCATCCATCCTGTCCTTTCCTGCACGTTCTAGGTAAGGTTTAACACAGCAAGCAGGAACCCATCGAGGACCATTATCTGTCAAAACACAAGCATAACCCCTCCCCCAGGTTACCAGTTCCACTGGGCCAGACCATATTCCAGTAATCAAATCCTTAACCCATACCTTAACATTTCTACGGAAATCTGGTTGCTTAGAATTCAAAGAAGAAAAATGGTAAAAGATTGGAGATAACTGTGAATCAGGTAGGGGACGCAAAAAGTTTAACACATAAACAGCTTTATCTAATCTCACTTGAGGTGACTCCTGTTGCATTCCCCCTTTTTGTTTTTGAACCTGACGTTTAAGAAGTCCATGAGCTCTTTCAATAATTGCTTGGCCCGTGGGGACATGTGGAATGCCTGTAGAATGCTTAATGCCCCAAGCACGAAAGAATGCTTGCATTTTCTGCGAAGCATATGCTGGGCCGTTATCTGTTTTTACGTGACACGGAACACCTAGAATAGAAAAAGCATGATAAAAATGACGAATAGCATCACGAGTTTTTTCTCCTGTGAATGCTGAAGCAACCATTGCATGAGAAAAAGTATCAACTGTAACATGAACATACTTAAAACGACCAAATTCTGGTATTTTAATAACATCAGTTTGCCATTCTTCTAACGCAGAAAGGCCCCTAGGGTTGGTACCATAATACTGAGTGACATGAGTGAAAGTGAATTTTTCTTTGTCCTGCTCAGCCAATGGAATAGTGAAGAAACAATCTTTCAGATCAATGACAACTATTTGCCATTCCTGTGGAATCATTGTGGGTGTAGGAAGGCCTGGTTGTAAAGCTCCCATTGTTGCCATTACAGCATTTATCTGCCGTAAATCATGTAAAAGAAGTCTCCATTTTCCCGATTTCTTTTTTATTACAAAAACAGGGGTATTCCAGGGACTGAATGATTCCTCGATATGTCCTGCTTGCAATTGTTCTGTGACTAATTCTTGCAGGGCAGTAAGCTTTTCAGTAGTAAGGGGCCACTGGCAAACCCAGACAGGCTTATCTGTCAACCATGTCAGGGCTACAACTGGACGTTCATTGCCCTGCATCACAGTGGCCCCCATTAAAAATCCATAGTAATTTTGACACCCCATTAAGATAAGCAATCTCGTCCCCACAAACTCTGAGGAGCATCGGCAACATAGGGTCTGATGTTAGCTTGTTGGCCATCAGGATGTTTCACATTAATTACAATGGCTGACAGGCCACCTGTTGTAGCACCACCCAACCCCAGGAGTCCAAAACTTGCATGAGTGAGAGGCCACAATTGAGGCCAGCAAAGTCGCGAGAGTATTGTGACATCTGCTCCAGTGTCAATCAAACCTGTTACTGATATAGTTCCTGGATGACATCCACTGGCAGTGAGAGTGCATGTCTTTTCTGGATGGCTCTCCGTTACTTTCTCAGTCCAGAACACTTGAGGTACTCCTGTTGATCCAAAACTTCCTGCGCCGCGACTTCGGTCCACTGTATTTGGAACAAAACTCACAAAAGGTACAATTTGAGCAATGCAGGTTCCTTTCTGAATAGTGACAGGGGGGTCATCGATGGATACCATGGCATGAATCTGTCCTAAATAATCAGCATCAATAAGCCCTAGATGCACATGAATACCTCTAAGTGTAGTACTTGACCTCCCTATTAAAAATGCACTCAATCCCTGTCCTATCGGACCATAGGCATCAAGGGGCACTTTACATATTTCTTTTGTCAGAATGGTTACTGTGTCAGCGGTGGGTATATCAATCCCTGCGGACCCGCTTGTTGCCCCTGAGTATTGCTCGCAAATGGGTAGCTTTGCAGTGCTGGGAAGGCCCGCATTTGCTGTTGTGGTAGTTGTTGTTGGGGTATTTGTTTCCCCACGCGCCCCTTCGCACTCCTCTTTGGGTTTCCCGGCAATAGCTGACCATTTGCATGATATTTACTCCTGCACTGTTTAGCATAGTGCCCAAGTTTAGCACAGCGATTGCACACAACATCGCTGCTTGCACTTGGCTTAAATGTTGTTTTCCGGACATTTGACACTGTGGTACACTGTGACCTTACATGCCCTTGTTGTCCACAATTATAACATTTTGCTGAAGGTCTTAGCACTGCAGCAAGAGTTGCCATTTTATGCTCGACTGAACCAACTTTTGAGCAAGCAGTAACCATTTCAGACAAGGTGGGTTCCCCAGGTAAAGTATCAATAATCTTTCTACAGTCTGGGTTTGCATTTTCTTTAGCCAATTGTATGCACAATTTGTCTCGCAAAGTTTCATCTTCTACCTGTTTCTCAATAGCTGCAGCAAGTTTTTTCTGCAAATTGCAAAAATGGTTCTCTCGTCCCTTGCTGTATAGTGACATATTTCTGTTTTGGAGCTGCCATTTCCATTGTTTTAGTTAAGGCACTCATGCCAATTTGTTGAGCTTGTGCCAAAATCGAAGGATCCCACCTTGCCTGTAAATCTGGATTGACAAAAGGCCCAGTGCCCAGTAGGGCATCAACACCCACAGCATGACGAGGGTCATGTTGAGGCAACTGCATATTTGTTAAAGCAGTGCGTTCAGCCACTCGCCTCCAAGTTTCTTGAAATACACCGTATTGTACTGGCTGGAATAGAATTGTAGCAAGATGCGCAATGTCGTAAGGTGAAAGCAAATCTGCATTAATCACACGTATTAATTGCATTACCTCTGAGGAATTAATACCGTACTGAGCCACTTTCGATTGGAGGTCTTGCACAACCCTCCAGGCAAAGACATGATGACTGTCATCCTGCCCTGCTCCAGGAGCTGCTTTAAAAACTGGAAAAGCCATAGGGTTATCACAAGCAACATTTGCATTGGCACTGTTCTCCTGAGGTACTCTTGGAGCACCTAACCTTTCTATGGTGTCCCAATTCTTTTCTTCAACTGCTTTCCTCCTAACAAATTCACAAAACTCCTGAGAATGTCGAGGAAGCACAGTTACTTGACATGGAGGCAAAGTCCATGGGGCAGCAAGGCTAGAGCTCTTTGGAGGTAAAGAGACCAGAGCTCCTTGCCCCAACTCAGGTGTTACTGCAGGCGACTCATCACTTGCTTCGCTGCTGCTGTCACTGTCAGGTAACGGAGGATACGGCCTTGCAGGTTGTTCAAACCGCTCAGACGGGAGCGGGGGGGGCGGACGGCTGGACTAGAGCGGAGGGAAGCGGGGGGCAGATGGCTGGGTTTGTCTCTCTGCTAAAGACATTTCAGCTAACTGGCGTAGCGGTGTAGTATATACAGGCACCATTGCGAGCTGCTGTGCAGGTGTGAGATAAGGAGGTTTAGGGGTCTGATAAGAGGATGCTACGGCCGGTTGCCCAGAAGTTTTGGCAGCTTTCCCGGAAGCTTTGGCAGCTTGCCAGGTAACTTGCATGGCACCCGGACTTTCTTCAAGTTCCCCATCAGAGGCCCCCTCTGCCTCATCCCCCCCATCAGGTTCTGTTATCAGCCCCAACTCTTCGTCCGCATCCCGCTCTGCTTGTTCTCACTCTGTTTTCCATTCCTTTAATGCCTCAAAGAGCGATTCCCAAGTAACTGCTAGATCGACAACCGTTTTGTCTCCCTTTTGGATGACTTCCCACAGTCTGTCCCCGACTTTTTTCCATGCCTTAACGCTAAAAGCTGTGTGGGGATCAGTGCCAAAATTCTGTGATTTAGCCCACAGCAGTATATTTTGAAGGGCATAGTCTGACGTATTAATTCCCTTATTTCTTAACAAAACTTTCCATGTAGCCAGAACATTTTCTTCCTCTTTAGTTAAATTATGTCCCATTATTACTAGTTGGTGGCTCACCTTCTTCCAGGTGTCTTGATAGGAGAAAATCAGGTCCGGACCTCCCTGTGGCTTCCACCTGCCACTCTCAGCTACACCAACGCCGCCTCCCCCACTACGTCCCAGTGGGTCACGGTTGCCAGTTGCTAGGACCTTGTATGGGCCCCCACCAACTTCTTATCACGTCGGGGGTCACCAAATGTCGCTGTCGAGGCGGTCACGACATAAAGCAGAGACCACAAGCAGTCTCAGTTGGCAACACTTTATTATTGAATATGGCTGATTTTTATACACTTTCCAATTGTTTATCCTTCTTCTATCTTTACTATTGGCCACAATAAATCAACATAATACTATTGGTGAGAAGTTATAATGACTTAATTAACTTTCTAAAAATGTTTCATCCAGCTGCAAAGTTCTTCTATCTTTCTTCTCTCGGTCTCCTTGGTTACAGCCTTGGAGAGAGCTCCTTATCAGTTTCTTCTTACTTCTCAGCTTCTTCTCGCTCCTTTAGCTAACAGGCCCGCTGTTAGCCCCTTCCACAGGATGACCTTCAGTCAGAGGTCCAAACTGATCATCCACCAAATGATCCACACAGGGGAGAGGCCCTACGGGTGCACCCAGTGTGGGAAGAGGTTTCAGACCAGCTCCCATCTCCTCCTGCATAAGTGGATTCACACGGATGAGAGGCCCTTTCGCTGCCCTGACTGCGGGAAGGGCTTCAAGCGCAACTCCCACCTTGTCACCCACCGGCGCATCCACACCGGGGAGAGGCCCTGTGAGTGTCCTCAGTGTGGGAAGAGCTTCACCCGAAGCTCTCACTTGACCAGACACCAGCAAAGGCACCAGTAAGGGAAGGCTTGCCAATGCCCTGATTGCAAGAACAGCTTCATGCACCACTCCAGTTTCAACCCCCATGGGAGAGCCCTCATTGGGAAGAGCCCTGGTGATCCATGTTCCCTGTGATCCATGCTGGGAAGACACCTGTCCCTTGTCCTGCCCCTCCAGTGACACAATGTGGCATTGAAAAACATGAGGGTCTGGCCATGGCCCTGTCATTACATCCACTCCCACCTCAGGTCATTTCCAGGGGCAGGAAAGGGACTCTCTCTCTCCCTGAGGAGAAGGGTGTCCTCTCCAGGCAGGGGGAAATATGTGGCCAGGGAGAGCCAGTTGTTGATGTTGTAGTTTTCTCTGCAAATAGTTTTTCTTATCCCTTCTGTTACCAATATTTTTTCTGTTCCTGTTTGTTCCTTATCTCGTTGTTGTTCCCAAAAAATTGTTCTTATCCCAGCCCGGGATCTTTGCCTTTTGTGCTTTCCATGGGAGGCGGGAGGGCAGCGAGGGCAGCGCAGTTTTATCGGGAGCAGGAAATTGGGGAATCCCATTCCTGAAGCCCAGCCCGTGGAAACCGACCATCCCAGCTGGTGCCAGCCCTGGTGGCCATGGCAGCAGCCTTGGGAGCGGGTCCCTGGCTGGGGCTGTGGGAACCTCTTCCCTCTGGTTCCCAGGGACAGGAGTGGAGGGAACAGCTGCAGCTGAGTCGTGGCAGGCTCAGGTTGGATGTCAGGAAAAGGTTTTTGCCCAGAGGCTGCTGGGGCCCTGGCCAGGCTCCCCAGGGAAGGGTCCCAGCTCCAGGGCTCTCTGAGCTCCAGCAGTGTTTGGCCAGCACTGCCAGGCCCAGGCTGGCATTGTTGGGGTGTCCTGTGCAGGGCCAGCAGTTGGACTGGAGGATCCTGATGGGTCCCTCCCAGCTCAGCCAATTCTGTGGCTCTGGGATCCCATCAGCCTGGGGATGGGGCTGCCAATGGTTGCCATGGCAACGGGCTCTGGCTGCAGGCCTGAGCTGGTGTCCATGGCAACCACCCCTGGCATGGGGTCTCCATGGAGCTGCCAAGGGACTGAGCATAGCAACAGGGGGCTGGTGATGGTTGCCATGGAAACTGACCATAGCAACAGGGTCCTGGTGATGGTTGCCATGGAAACTGAGCATAGCAACAGGGGTCTGGTGATGCTTGCCATGGAAACTGACCATAACAACAGGGGGCTGGTGATGGTTGCCATGGAAACTGAGCATAGCAACAGGGGTCTGGTGATGGTTGCCACGGAAACTGACCATAACAACAGGGTCCTGGTGATGGTTGCCTGCTAGTGATCAGATTTGTCACAGGCCCTCCGAGGGGTTCCATGGGGACTTTCCAAGAGTCTCCAGTCTGTTCCAGAGCTGGAATGTCACACGCAGAGACAGGGGCTCCATGGAGACCTCCCAGGGCTTTCTGGGGATGGTAAAGAGCCCTGTGGTCACAGGGGCAGTCACAGCCATTCCATGGTGACATCCCAGAGCATCTTGGGCTGCAAAGGCACCGATCTGTCACAGGCACTCATGGGAGCTCCACAGTGACATCCCAGGAGTCCCCAGGCTGCCAAAGGGCTGGGATGTCCCTGACACTCACAGGGGTTCCTGTCATGGGCACAGTGGGAGCTTCAGGCAAAAGCTTTGTTTTTTTATTGGAGAAACTCCTTCTGAGTCATGAGATGGAGAAATGACACCCAACAGACACCATGGATCCTCAAACCCCTACAGGGCCCCTAGACTTCAAAAATTCCTTCTAAGAGAGGAGACTGGGAGCAGCTGGATCCAATCCCAGCCCCAGAATTTGTCAAAGGTTTATGTGTAAAAGATTGGACAGGTGGATAAAACTTTAACCCAATTTCTCCCACAGGATTAATGATGGTATACCAGATAAATTTATATAAATAGAGCTCTGATTGATTCTGATCATGATCAGATAGAAAGATCTTAACCAGAGTTATTTACTCCACAGTACAGGAGCTATAACAATTATTACAACATAGTGCTCTAGGAAGCAATATTGAAGTCAAGAGGGCCTTGCTGGAGTTGTTGGAGCCCATTGCAGGCAGAGCCTCCTGCTCCAGCAGAAGCTGCCTTTCCTGTGCCATCAGCAGGGCAGGTCCCGCTGCAGGAAAAGCCCCAGGCCAGCCCCAGCACAGGGAAGGCCTCGGGCACAAGGGCAGAGTGCCGTGCTGGGAGCTGTGCCAGGGAGAGCCTGAGGCACCAAAGGCACCTTGGCAGCAGCAGCTGCTTGTAGGCCATGGCCAGAAGCCTCCCTTGGCAGCCCGGCCAGCCTGGTGGCCACCACTGCAGAGCTGCTGCCTCAGGGCTCATTCCTGGCTGGGCTCTGAAAAGCCACTTGTGCTCCAGGAGCCTGACTGGGAAGCCATTGGCCCCAGCACCTTGGGGACAAGATATCAATGACAAAACTCTTCATGCCAGCAGAGCCAAGGCAGGCGCAGAGGAAAGGGCAGAGCCAGGCCCTGGGCACAGGGCTGCCATGGTGATGGCTGTGAGGTCACTGCCCCTGCAGCAGACTGGCTGCTCTCAGCAGACATTCTGGCTGGAAGCGTTGTGAGGGCACCCAGCACATCAGAGAACCCACACTACAGGAATTCTGTTCTTGAGGATGAGAAGGTTTCACTGGGTCAGGTTGCACAAAGCTCCTGCTCTTGGACAATTCCTGGGATGGGGAATTGGAATCCCAAAAACAGTTACAGTTTTGTGGCACTCTCATCATTGTAAAATATTCCTCCTTCTAATAAATGTAAATCCACCCTCATCCAGTTTAAAGATATTGACCCTTGTTCTGTCACTGCAAGGTTTGGGAGAAAATAACTTTGACTGCTTTCTTCCATTTTTACAGACCTTGGAGAGGACCCAAAAATCTCCCAAGATGGCGTTTGGAGGCCTCATCACTAAACTAGCAGGTAGAGGCTGAGGGCTCTGGGGTCAATGGTGTGGATACTGAGGACAGAACAGGAGTAGCCTGGGTGGGATTGGAGGGTGGTTTCAGAGAGGCTGGAGCTTTTCTTCCTAGTGGGAATGAGCCTGAAGAAGACATAATAGCACCAAGGGCAGCTGGGGAGGCCCCAAGTGGACACCAGGAGAAGGGAATTTCCCTGCCAGGGCAGGGCTGTGGTGCAGCACGTCCCCCAGCAGGAGCCTGGAGCAGCCCAAGGCTTTGTGTGGGCAGGCAGAGGCAGGCAGGAGGCAGAGCTGTCAGCAAAGGAAGGGCCCAGCCAGGTGGGGCAGCCAGAGGATGCCAACAGCCTGCAGGGACAGAGGCGCAGGTTTGCCCAGCACCAAAGCACCTTTGCCTTGCTTGTCCCCACCTGTCATCACTGCCACCAGTGTTCTGCTCTACCTGGAACCTGGGGACACTTTCTCAGTTGTGTCCTTGGCAGGGATCTCTTGAAAGTACAAGAAACTGCAGTATTTCAATGTAACTGAGTTCTTGAGGGTTTTGTGGCATCACAGAGCTGGCTGTGACATCACAGAACAGTATGTGGGGCCATAGAACAGACTCTGCCATCATAGATTGTGGCTCTGTGGCATCAGAGTGTGAGTTGTGAGATCACCAGGTGGCTCTGTAACATCAGAGAGCAGGCTGTGACATCACAGAACAGATTGCGACATCACAGGGTGACTTTGTGACATCACAGTCTTCTGTGACATTAGAGCACTGCTGTATGACATCACAGGGTGACATCATAGAGTTGGGTCTGTGACATCACAGGAGCTGTGTGATATCTCAGGAGGCTTTGTGACATTACGGGGGCGGTGTAAGATCACAGAGGTGTCCTTGTAACATCAAAGGGGGCTGTGTGATATCACAGGGGCTGTATGACATCCCAGGAGGCTCCGGGACATCACAGAGATGCTGTGTGCTGACCCAGGGGGTGTGTGTAAACACAGGAACCTGTGTGACATCACAGGGGCTGTATGACATCACAGGAAGCTCTGTGATATCACAGAAATGGCTGTGTGACATTGCAGGGGCAGTGTGACATCACAGGGACTGTGTGAGGTCCCTGGGGAGGTCACTCTGCCCCGGCCCCCCTCACAGTTCCCCCCAGAGCAGTCCAACCCTGCTCGTGCACAGCGGGGTCCCCTGTCCCCCTGGGTCCCCCCGCCCCTGGTGCCGCAGCCTCCCCCAGAGGATGTTCCACGAGATCAACCCCAGAGCCTGACACGGGGACGGGGGGACGGGGCCCTGGGGGTGGCACAGGGGAACAGGGACCCCCTGGCAGTGTCCCCGTGTCCCCCAGGGCCAGAGCCTGGGCCAGGGCTCCTTCACCCTGGCACCAACGAGGGCTTGGGAGCGCTGAAAAAATCCCCAGCAAGGGATCAGCAAAAACCAGATTTAATATTAAGGGACAGCACCACAAAATTCCTTGGGAAGAGTCATTCTGCTCCTGACTGGACATTTCTGGCACACCAAGGAAACAAAGCAACGACAAAACCAAACCAAATCCAGGCAATCAAACCAGAAATGAACTGAGAACTGTCCCTATGTGTGTGTGACACAAGGACAGTGAGGGCAAGGATAAAAGTTTATCAGAGCTCAAGTTTAACAGGACTTAACTTATACCTTAGCCATAACTGATACCTTAAACATCAGAGTTTAGCAAAAGAACAGCACTTAACAGTATTTAACCTAACTTATAACCTATGACTTTGCAATTTAACAGAGGAATAACACTCAACAATATTTAACTTAGCTAATAACTTATATTAAACTTAACAACTTAGCAAAAGAACAACTCTTAGCAGCATTTAACTTTGCTTAGACCTCGTGACTTAACCTTACTGATATTTGGATATCTGACTGACTCAGCTATCCAAGGCACTCCAACCCCTCAGAGACCAGCATTTCTGCCACATTTCCCCAGCACAGGCACTCCTGTGTGCACACAGACACAAAGAGTCAGTGCAAGGCACCTGTGAGCAATTCCCCTGAGGGCAGGAAATGCTCCCTGTGGATCCTTTGGCATCTCCCCAGTGGGTGAAAGGTTGAGCCTGGAGGAGTGGGGGGATCGGCCCAGGCTCCGTTGTTGTTGGGGATCCCCGAGTGCAGCAAACGGGAGAGTTCCTGGCTGGGAGAGGCCCTGCTCAGAGGGAGTTGCTGGCCCAGGAGAGCTCCAAGGGCTCCTTTTGGAGCGCTGTTTGCAGGGCCCCAAGAGAGGCTTCAGTCCCAGCAATGGCTCATCCTGGCCGCACTTGGCACCAACAGCTTTCTTTGGCAGTGTGAGAACAGGGATGTTGTGCCACTGAGAGAACAGAAACAGTTCCCAGGGCTGCTCCTACAGAAAGCAGGAGCTGGTTGGGCAGCAGCAGTGCCTGGAGCAGACAATGTTTGTGATGAGCTGCAGAGGAGCTGAGCCCAGGGGCTCTTGGCCAAGGCCGAGGCCCAAGGAGCATTTCTCAGCTGGCAGGGCGGCCTGAGAAGGGCAGGGGGGAATGCAGCAGCACAGGGCCCATGGAACCAAGGGACCATTGTGACACTGTGGGGCCCTGTGAGACCAAGGGACCATTGTGACACTGTGGGGCCCTGTGAGACCAAGGGACCATGGTGACACTGTGGGGCCTCGTGGAACTGTGGAGACCATTATGACACTTGGGGATGTCATGGAGCCAAGGGGCCATTGTGACACTGGGAGACCCCCTGGAGCCAAAGGTCCATTGTGACATTGCAAGGCCTCATGGAACAATGGAGAAAGCATTAAGAGACTTCACAGCCTCATGGAACCAAGGGGACATTGTGACATTGTGGGGACTCATGGAATCCTGGAGACCATTGTGACACTATGAGGCTCAATGGAATAAGCAAAGCATTGTGACACTGTGAGGCCTCATGGAATCAGTGAGACCATTGTGACCCTGGGGGTCTCCCCACAGAACCAAGAGGACCATTGTGATACTGTGGGGCCTGGTGAAACCAAGAGGCCTTTGTGACACTGCAGGGCTGCATGGAACCAAAGGGTCATTGTGACGCTGCAGGGCCTGTTGTCATCAGTGGTCCATTGTGACACTGGGCAATCAAAGAAGACCTTTGTGACACTGCAGGGCTGCATGGAACCAAAGCTGCATTTGACACAGAGGGGCCTCCTGTGGTCAATGGTCCATTGTGACACTGTGGAGGCAAAGGAGACCATTGTGACACCGCAAACCCCCAGAGTCCAAAGGTTCATTATGACACTGCAGGGCTCCATGGAATCAAGGCACCATTGTGACATTTGAGGGTGCCATAAAGCCAAAGGTGCACAGAACAGGTCTGGCTGGTGTGGCCTCCCATGGACGGCCTGACTGGTCCAACTGACCCTGGCCGGTTGAAGGTCTCCTCTCATCTGCTGCTGAAACACTTCCTATGGAAAAGAACTGTCCTTCTCCTCCAGGCATCCATGGCCAGAATTGGGATTTCACCTCCAAATGTCCTTATACACAGGGATTGTTCCAATAGGAATATTGCCACGACAAGTCTGTCTTGCAGGGATTTCTCAAGGGTCACTTCCAATCTGTCCCCAAAACATGGGAGAAAGTTCCGTGCTTTCCTTCCTATAGGAAGGAGCTGTCCTGCTTCTCCAGGTGCCCATGGCTGAGATTGGCTTTCCACCTCCAAAATTCCCTATATCCCAAGACTGCTCCCAGACAAAATCTGCCATTCCTGACAAGTCTGGCTGGCCTTGGCCTAGTGAGGCTCTCACCTGCCTTCTAAACACTGGGGCTCTGTGCTTTCCTTCCTATGGAAAAGAACTGTTCTCAGCCAGGTGCCCATGGCCAGAATTGGGATTTCACTTCCAACATTCCCTATTGTGACAGACTGGAGGAGATTGTTGGCTCAAAACATTTTGTGTGTGGGGGAGAGGAAGGGGCAGGTCCAGCCTTGCCCTGCCCTGGAACCCAAGCCCTGCCCTGCCCTGGAACCCCAATCCCTCCAGAGCCTCTATCCCAGCCCAGCAGTGGCTGCCAGTCCCTAGCACAGCACAGGCAATGCTCCATAGCCACCTCTGCAGCCCCCAGCCCAGCTCCTGAGGGACCAAATGAGCCCAAGTCCCACCTGGGAGAAGGGCCCTGCAAGACCAAGGGGTATTGAAGGCTGACCACAAGACAAGCACAAATATTTACCATACTACTCTTGGAATTTCGATCTGAACAGTGCTGGAATCCAGGGCTTGGTAGCTGTGTGTGTGCTTCTCTGTATCTTTTGTTTCTTTCTCTCTTTCCATGTCTTCTTCTCCTTCATCTAATTCCCTCTTCTTGCCAATTTTGAGTAACTTAAAATTGAACCGGCTTAGAGTTGGTGAAGTTGAATGGTCCAAGTTAATGCTTTGAGAAGTGTTTTTTGTTGATTGAATGTCATATTAAACCTTTTGCCAAAGTTTCTGTGATTTTCTAAAGTTCCCAGGAAAGGCTCTTTTGTTGTTTTGTTGGTATTTCTCCAGTGAGTCCAACTCAGAGGACACAAACAATTGTAATTCCTTTTAAATGTCTCCTTGAAAGAGCTGTTTGGGGGATGGGGTCAAGGCTTGTCTGTGCTGCTTGGCCCAGCCCAGACAGGGCTTTCCCAGCCCCATTCCACACTCCATTGCCCAGCTGGAGCCGCTGGTGCCTCTGAGTTGTGCTGCCCCAGCCCCAGGGATGCTCTCCTTGTCTGCCCATTCCCCCACGGTCTCTGGGCAGGGATGGCCTCACTGGGGGCTGCTGACATCCTCAGACACTTGGAGGCTGCTGCTGAATTTTCCTGCTCCAGAGGCTTGTTCAGCCTTCAGCTCTTCAGTGCAGGAATTCAGTGTCCCAGGGCTCATTAACATTCAGAACACCTTAACAAGCCAAGCCTCTGGGAATCATTTGATGTAATTTCCAAAACTTTTGTGGTTAATTCAACACCTTTCATAAGTGTATTCAAAGTGAAGTTATTATATTTACAAAGACAGTGAGAAATTTTTTTTTTTTAGGTCCTGTTTAGGTTTTTCTTCCTTTTAATTCATTGACATGAGCAATCTCCAATTGTCACTGAATCCAAGCACCTCCTCATGCAATTTGAATGGATATGAAAATCAAGACCCTCCATGTCTGACAATCAATCAGACTCTGTCCCTACCCCCAGCCCACCATTTCCCCCATCCAAGCCCTGACACTCAGAGCAGCCTTGTGCAAATCTGAGCTCCCTCCAGCCCACACTGGACCTGGCCAATAGACCATAGCTGAACAGGATACAATTTAATATCAATCACACAATTACAATAACAATCACTCAATTAAAAACTCTTCAATGATCTATGTGCAACATGCCAGCAGCATCTGAGTCCACCATCCACAAGGGATTTCCATACTAGATTTAATTTCAGACAAACATTGTTCTGTGAGTAAGATAAACACAATTAAGTTCTTGTATCAGGATGCTCGTCCTGGAGTGGGGGTAGAACACCTTCAACAATTCCTGATTTGCAAAGCTGTCAGTGGTGGATGGAGAAGGGAGGTCAGGCTGCTTTTGGTGTTGAGGAAATGCTGAAACCAGCCTGACTCATTTCATCTCCTCCTGTCCTGGCTGATCTCCCCTCTTTCCCCTCCCACCCATTGGCTTTTGTCTCCCACCAGGCCCCCTGTGAAGAGCCTGGCTCTGTGTTCTCCATCCCCTCCTCGCTGGCACTGCCAGGCTGGGATGAGGAGCCCCTCAGCCTTCCCTGCTCTGGGCTGGACAAGCCCAGCTCCCTCAGCCTCTGCTCACAGCCCAAGGGCTCCAGCCCCACCTTGGAGGCCCTTCCCAGGCCCTGCTCCAGCTGCCAGACATCTTTCCTACCCTGGGGAACCCAACCCAGGCCACAGTGACCTGGGTAATCCCCGTCCTTGATGTCCTGGTCACACAGCCCTGGCCCCTTGTCCCCGTGTCAGGCTCTGGGGTGGATCCTGTGGAACATCCTTTGGTGGAGGCTGTGGCTCCAGATGGGCTGGGGGGATCCCAGGGGACAGGGACCCTGCTGTGTAGTAAACCCCATAGATTTAGGAAAAGCACCATGGAGAATATGAACAATAGGAATGCTGAAACAGCAAAAGAAAATTCCTGTTTCCCTGTCCTCCACCCTTAACCTATCTCTGTAACCCTATAAGGCAATGTCATGTTAACCCCTTACCATTGGTCAAGCTTGGATCCTTTCCAACCCTATAAAAGAAGCATACTGTACCCCATTAGGGGAGAAAGAAGAAGAGCAGAGACCCTTCACGGACCTCCCCAAACAAAGCCATCTCCATGGAACAGCCTGCGCCTTCTCCTTCTCTCTCTCCGTCTGCTGCAGCCTCAAGCCCGGGGCGCCACTACCTCGCAAGCAGAGCTGAAATCCTGAGAGCTTGCAATCACTATAGAGCTGATAATCACCATGCTTGCTAGATGGTAGCCCCACGGCGTTGGCATGAGCTAGCTAGCTTCGGGCACCCAGTCCCTACCCAGGGACTGAGCTCCTGAGCCCTATTGCTCTGCTTTATGATAAGGTCTATCAGAGAGGTTATTAAAGTGGCACCCAACGACTTCGGACCCTCCCAGAGGCGATATCCGTCGGCTGAGCAACGAAGCCCCCCTGGGGTTTTCTGTGATTGCCTGTTTGGGAAGCTGCTCCTCCTGTGAAGGGACTTTTCATTTTAGAAAATCATATCCCCAGGAGGGTCAGTTCAGGACACTCAAAACTTACATCTGAACGAGAGAAAGTTCCGAGAAGAACTGACGTCAGCAGACCCCTTCCACAGATCTTGGACCCCAGGAACTGTAAGTATTAGCTAATATTGCGCGCATAACTTCGGGGCTCCAAAACTTTTTTTTCGTTTTTTTCCTTTTTTTTTTTTCACGTTTTTTCTGCTGGAAGGGCTAACCATTAACATGGGTACAATTTTTAGTACATTAAAACTAAGTAAAACCGAGAGAGAGATATATTTAACTATTTTAGAAATCTTATCTGCTAACAACTTCTCCTTTTCTAAAGGCAAGCTCTCAAAAACTAACCTTAAAAAATTTGTAATTTGGATTATTTAGCAATACCCTGATACTGATAAGAAAGCAGTCATTGAAAATTCTGAATTCGTTTTGGGATATGATCGGGAACACAATATATATCTCCCAAACAAACCAGGATTTCTCTGTAACTAATTATTTGCCTTTATTCCATATAATAACTAAAACCGTTGAAAGATTTAACAGAGAAAAGATTTTGCGTTCGGTAACAGACACTTCCTCTTCAAATACTAACAAGATTGATAAGGACTCAGGAATGTCACATGCATACGTCACATCGGCCCTTAGGTGCTAAAGTCCCTCTCGCCTCCGTTACTCCTAAAGCAGAGGTTACGCTGCCCACCACAGTTCCCCCCCAACATCCTCCACCCCTGCGGGACCTGCGCTGCCTATCTCCGTGGATCCTGTCTTATCTGTAACTCCATACATCCCCCCTACCCCCAGCTCGGCTTCCTCCTTGCTTCCAGTCCCGGGGGTCCCTTTTCCTGCCTCTGCCGCCCCCTCCACCCCTGCGTCGGCTCTGCCCCCCTCCGCTGCGTACCCCCCCACCCCCGCGCTGGTGTCCCCCACCATCCCTCCCATCACCGCGCCCGCCGCCCCCGCTCCCCCTGCTCCGGCTCCGACTGGCCGGCCCCTCCTGATGGCTCCCCAAGCCACACCCCCACCGCTCGCGAGCCCGTGTCCATCCCCGCCCCCTCCCCCTGCTCCCTGCCTGCCACAGCAGGGACACCTCACACAAGCGCAGTCCCACCACATCACCCCATAACCGTGGCACCCCAGACCGGTACCACCGCCTGCTCACCCCCACTCCCCCCATGCCCGCACCCCCACCCCGCCCAGTCCCCCTGCCCCCACTGCGTGTCCTCCTAACCCCCCGCCCACCCTCAATGCCACCCAAACGGAATCCCAGACACCCCCCACGGTGCCACCCCCCCCCACCTGGTCCTGTGCATGCTGTGCTGCCATCCCAGCTCCACTGGCACCTCCCCCCGGCCAGGTCATGCCATGTCTCCCCCCCCAGCCACTGAAACTTTTGAAAAACACTTCTGAAACCTTTGAAAAATGCTTCTAAACGAAAAAAGCGTAAGTCACGGATAGCAACCCCCCCCCAGTCCTCCTCAGAGGACCAGAGCTCTTGCAGTGAATCTGATTCTGATACGATCCACACGGATCCATGGGCTCTTATTAAAATAGAAACGACAAAAGCTGGGGACTAGGAGTTGGCACAGAAAATTAATGCTTTCCCGGTAGAATATAAACAAGGATGGAATGGTGGCGAGTCCACTATAAAGACATGGAAGGCTAACTCGAATGAGGAACTAGTGCAATTAAGAAATATAGCCAAAGAACATGGGCAAAGTTCACATATTTTTAGAAATTTCTTAGAAGCCATGTTCTCAGCACGTCTTACTTCCCCACGATATAAAAAATATTTCACACTGCCTCCTGTCCTCAGCAGAATATTTGTTATGGGACAGGCATTGGAAAAGATATTTAAAAACATTATCAGAGTCATATTCTGCAGATGCTAATAAGACAAATTTTACAGTAGTCCAACTAGCTGGTGAAGGTGACTTACAGAAACCAGGGGACCAATTGGAAACCTTGAATAAAGAGGCACTGCAGGACGTCGTTCTCGCAGCAAAAACCTCTTTATTTCTTGTGCATGATGAGTCAATGCCAACAATGCATTTTTCTACTATTAAACAAGGGATAGATGAAAGTTTTGTAAAATTTGTGGTGCCATTAGAAATTGGCAAGCTTTGCTGGATTTCTCCAAAACTAAAGCTGCCAGCAACTAGAACCCTGCAAGGTCTTAGAGCCCTAAAGGACATCTTTCATCTGATCCACAGACGCAGGGGAAAGGACTATTTTTCCCACAAATATTGGCCTCTGTTTGCAGCATCTCTCCCTGACTGACAGGGAGGTGCCAGGTTAGCAATTGGCAAGCTTTGCTGCATTTCTCCAAAACTAAAGCTGACAGCAGTTAGGACTCTTGAAAGTCCTTAGAGCCTCAAAGGCCATATTTCAACGGATACCCTGACCCTGAGCAATGACTTCTTTTTCCCACCAGAAATTGCATCCATTGGAAGCATCCCACCATCAGGGCTGTGCCATGCTCCAAAGGGGCCAACTTCGCTGGATTTCTCCAAAACTAAAGCTGCCAGCAGTTAGGATTCCTGCAAGGTTTTAGAGCACTATAAGGCGCCTTTCAACTGATACCCAGACCCTGAGTTAAGGACGTCTTCTCCACGAGGGAAATTTCCTCCGTTTGAGGCCACTGACTCTGGCCCACAGTGCGGGGCCAGGTTCAAAATTGGCAAGCTTTGCTGCATTTCTCCAAAACAAAAGCTGCCAGCGACTAGGACCTGGCAAGTCCTTAGAGCCCTAAAAGCCGCCTTTCAACTGGTACGCAGACCTGGGGGAAATGACTTCTTTTTCCCAAGGAAAATTGCCTCTGTTTGCAGCATCTCGCTCTGACCGACAGGGCGGTGTCAGTTTAGCAATTCGCAACCTTTAATGGATTTCTCCAAAATTAATGCTTCCAGCAACTAGGACCCTGCAAGTCCTTGGAGCCTCAAAGCCCATATTTCAACTGGTACCCTCACCCAGAGAAATTACTTCTTTTTCCCAAGGAAAATGGCCTCTGTTTGCAGCATCTTGCCATGACCGACAGGGTGGTGCCATGCTCCAAACAGGCAAACATCACTGGATTTCTTCAAAACTAAAGCTGCCAGCAGCTAGGACTCTTGAAAGTCCTTAGAGCTTCAAAGGCCGTATTTCAACGGATACCCAGACCCTGAGCAATGACTTCTTTTTCCCACAGAAAATTGCATCCATTTGCAGCATCTCACCCTGGCCACCAGGGCTGTGCCATGCTCCAAAGGGGCAAACACCACTGGATTTCTCCAAAACTAAAGCTGCCAGATACTAGGACCCTGCAATTCCTTTGAGCCTCAAAGGCCACCATTCATCTGATACAGAGACTCTTGGAAAATGACTCCTGTTCCACAAGGAAAATTGCCTCTGTTTGCAGCATCTTGCCCTGGCTGACAGGGCTGTGCCATGCTCCAAATGGGCAAAATTTGCAGGATTTCACCAAAATTAAAGCTGCCTGTAAATAGGACCCTGCAAGGTTTCAGAGCACTTAAAGTCACCTTTCAACTGATCCCCAGACCATGAGGAAAAGACTTCTTTTTCACAAGGAAAATGGCCTCTGTTTGCAGCATATCGCCCTGACTGACAGGGCAGTGCCAGGTTAGCAATTGGCAAGCTTTGCTGGATTTCTCCAATACTAAAGTTGCCAACAGTTAGGACTCATGCAAGTCCTTAGAGCCTCAAAGGCCATATTTTAACTGATACCCTGACCCTGAGCAATGACTTCTTTTTCCCACAGAAAATGGCCTCCATTTGCAGCATCTTGCCCTGGCCGTCAGGGCTGTGACATGCTGCAAACAGGCAAACATCACTGGATTTCTTCAAAACTAAAGCTGCCAGCAGTTAGGACTCCTGCAAGGTTTTTAGAGCACTACAAGTCGCCTTGCAACTGATACCCAGGCCCTGTGGGAAGGACTTCTTCTCCACACGGAAAATGGCCTGCGTTTGAGGCCACTCCCTCTGGCCCACAGTGCGGGGCCAGGTTCGAAATTGGCAAGCTTTGCTAGATTTCCCCAAAACTAGAGCAGCCAGCAACTAGGACCCTGCAAGGTCTTAGAGCCCTAAAGGACACCTTTCATCTGATCCCCAGACCCTGGGGAAAGGACTGCTTTTTCCCCACAGATATTGGCCTCTGTTTGCAGCATCTCGACCTGACTAACAGGGCAGTGCCAGGTTACATATTGGCAAGCTTTGCTGAATTTCTTCAAAACTAAAGCTGCCAGTAGTTAGGACTCTTGAAAGTCCGTAGAGCTTTAAAAGCCATATTTCAACTGATACCCAGACCCAGAGCAATGACTTCTTTTTCCCACACAGAATTGCATTCATTTGCAGCATCTCACCCTGGGCATCAGGCCTGTGCCATGCTCCAAATGGGCAAACTTTGCAGGATTTCTCCAAAATTAAAGCTGCCAGTAAATAGGACCCTTCAGGGTTTAAGAGCACTAAAGTCACCTTTCAACTGATCCCAGACCATGAGGAAAAGACTTCTTTATCCCAAGGAAAATGGCCTCTGTTTGCAGCATCTCGCCCTGACTGACAGGGTGGTGCCAGGTTAGCAATTGGCAAGCTTTGCTGCATTTCTCCAATACTAAAGCTGCCAGCGACTAGGACTCATGCAAGTCCTTAGAGCCTCAAAGGCCATATTTTAACTGATACCCTGACCCTGAGCAATGACTTCTTTTTCCCAAGGAAAATGGCCTCTGTTTGCAGCATCTCGCCCTGGCTGTCAGGGCAGTGCCATGCTCCAAACAGGAAAACTTCGCTGGATTTCTTCAGAACTAGAGCTGCCAGCAGTTAGGATTCCTGCAAGGTTTTAGAGTACTACAAGTCGCTTTTCAACCGATACCCAGACCCTGAGTTAAGGACTTCTTCTCCACGCAGAAAATGGCCTCCGTTTGAGGCCACTTGCTCTGGCCCACAGTGCGGAGCCATTTGAAATTGGCAAACTTGTCTGGATTTCTCCCAAACTAAAGCTGCCAGCAGCTAGGACCGCGCAAGGCCTTAGAGCCCTAAAAGACAACTTTCATCTGATCTCCCAGCCCTGGGGAAAGGACTTGTTTTTCCCACAGATATTGGTCTCTGTTTGCAGCGTCTCGCTCTGACAGAAAGGGCAGTGACAGGTTACCAATTGGCAATCTTTGCTGGATTTCCCGAAAATAAAAGCTGCATGCAACTAGGACTCATGCAAGTCCTTAGAGCCTCAAAGGCCATATTTCAACGGATACCCTGACCCTGAGCAATGACTTCTTTTTCCCACAGAAAATGGCCTCCATTTGCAGCATCTCACCCTGTCTAACAGGGCTGTGCCATGCTCCAAAGGGGCCAACTTCGCTGGATTTCTACAGAAATAAACCTGCCAGCAGCTAGGACTCCTGCAAGGTTTTAGAGCACTACAAGTCGCCTTGCAACTGATACCCAGGCCCTGAGGGAAGGACTTCTTCTCCACGCGGTAAAAGGCCTCAGTTTGAGGCCACTCCCTCTGGCCCACAGTGCGGGGCCAGGTTCAAAATTGGCAAGCTTTGCTGCATTTCTCCAAAACAAAAGCGGCCAGCAACTAGGACCTGGCAAGGACTTAGAGCCCTAAAAGCCGCCTTTCAAGTGGTACACAGACCTGGGGGAAATGACTTCTTTTCCCAAGGAAAATTGCCTCTGTTTGCAGAATCTCGCCCTGACCGACAGGGCGGTTCTAGGTTAGCAATTCACAAACTTTCCTGGATTTCTCCAATACTAAAGCTGCCAGCAACTAGGACCCGGCAAGGCCTTAGAGACCATTTTCCTTGGGAAAAAGAAGTCATTTCTCAGGGTCTGGGTACCAGTTGAAAAGTGGCTTTTCGTGCTCTATTTGTAGCATCTCGCCCTGAACGACAGGGCACTGCCATGCTCGAAACAGGCAAACAGACCTGGATTTCTTCAAAACTAAAGCTGCCAGCAGTTAGGAGTCCTGCAAGGTTTTAGAGCACTACAAGTCGCCTTGCAACTGATACCCCGACCCTGAGTTAAGGACTTCTTCTCCACGAGGAAAATTGCCTCCGTTTGAGGCCACTGACTCTGGCCCACAGTGCGGGGCCAGGTTCAAAATTGGCAAGCTTTGCTGCATTTCTCCAAAACTAAAGCTGACAGCGACTAGGACTCATGCAAGTCCTTAGAGCCTCAAAGGCCATATTTCAACTGATACCCTGACCCTGAGCAATGACTTCTTTTTCCCAAGGAAAATGGCCTCTGTTTGCAGCATCTCGCCCTGACTGACAGTGCGGTGCCATGCTCCAAACAGGCAAACACCACTGGATTTCTTCAGAACTAGAGCTGCCAGCAGTTAGGACTCCTGCAAGGTTTTAGAGCACTACAAGTCGCCTTGCAATTGATACCCCGACCCTGAGGAAAGGACTTCTTCTTCACGCAGAAAATGGCCTCCGTTTGAGGCCACTCGCTCTGGCCCACAGTGCGGTGCCATTCGAAATTGGCAAGCTTTGCTGGATTTCTCCAAAACTAAAGCAGCCAGCAACTAGGACCCTGCAAGGTCTTAGAGCCCTAAAGGACACCTTTCATCTGATCCCAGACCATGAGGAAAAGACTTCTTTATCCCAAGGAAAATGGCCTCTTTTTGCAGCATCTCGCCCTGACTGACAGGGTGGTGCCAGGTTAGCAATTGGCAAGCTTTGCTGCATTTCTCCAATACTAAAGCTGCCAGCGACTAGGACTCATGCAAGTCCTTAGAGCCTCAAAGGCCATATTTTAACTGATACCCTGACCCTGAGCAATGACTTCTTTTTCCCAAGGAAAATGGCCTCTGTTTGCAGCATCTCGCCCTGGCTGTCAGGGCGGTGCCAGTTTAAAAACTGGCAAACTTTACTGGATTTCTTCAAAACTAAAGCTGCCAGCAGCTAGGACTCCTGCAAGGTTTTTAGAACACTACAAGTCCCCTTTCAACCGATACCCAGACCCTGAGTTAAGGACTTCTTCTCCACGAGGAAAATTGCCTCCATTTGAGGCCACTCGCTCTGGCCCACAGTGCGGAGCCATTCAAAATTGGCAAGCTTTGCTGCATATCTCCAAAACTAAAGCTGCCATCAACTAGGACCGCGCAAGGTCTTAGAGCTCTTAAAGACATCTTTCATCTGGTCCCCAGACCCTGGGGAAAGGACTATTTTTCCCACAAATATTGGCCTCTGTTTGCAGCATCTCGCCCTGACTGACAGGGAGGTGCCAGGTTAGCAAATGGCAAGCTTTGCTGGATTTCTCCAAAACAAAAGCTGACAGCAGTTAGGACTCTTGAAAGTCCTTAGAGCCTCAAAGGCCATATTTCAACGGATACCCTGACCCTGAGCAATGACTTCTTTTTCCCACAGAAAATGGCCTCCATTTGCAGCGTCTCGCCCTAACAGGGCTGTGCCATGCTCCAAAGAGGCCAACTTCGCTGGATTTCTTCAAAACTAAAGCTAACAGCATCTAAGACTCCTGCAAGGTTTTAGAGCACTACAAGTCGCCTTGCAACTGATACCCAGACCCTGAGGAAAGGACCTCTCCACGCGGAAAAAGGCCTCCGTTTGAGGCCACTCCCTCTGGCCCACAGTGCGGTGCCAGGTTACCAATTGGCAAGCTTTGCTGGATTTCCCCAAAACCAAAACTGCAGGCAACAAGGACCCTGCAAGGTCTTAGAGCCCTAAAAGCCACCTTTCATCTGATCCCCAGACCCTGGGGAAATGACTGCTTTGTCTCACAGAAAATGACCTCCACTTGCAGCATTTCAGCCTGACCGACCGGGCGGCACCATGCTTGAAATTCGCAAACTTTGCTGGATTTCTCTGAAACTAAAGCTGTCATCAACTAGGACCTTGCAAGTCCTTAGATACCCAAGTCCACTTTTCATCTCATACCCAGGCCCTCGGGAAATGCGTCCTTTTTCCTCGGAAAAATGACCTTCGTTTGCAGCCACTAACCCTTGCACCCAGGTGGGAGCCAGGCTGGAAATTGGAAAATTTTGCTGCATTTTTTCAAATCTAAAGCTGCCAGCAACTAGGACTCTGCACGTCCTTAGACCCCCAAAGGCCACCTTTCATCTGACCCCCACACCTTGGGGAAATGACTTCTTTATGCCACAGAAAATGCCCTCTGTTTGCGGCCATGCACATGGGCAGACAGATATGTGCTAAGCCTGAAATTGGGAAACTTTGCTGGATATCTCCAAAACTAAAGCTGCCAGTGACGAGGACCCTACAAGCCCTTTGAACCTCAAACACCACCTTTCATCTGATACCCAGACCCTAGGGAAATGACGTTTTTTTCCCCTGGAAAGTGGCTTCTGTTTGCAGCCACTACCCGTGGCCGACAAGGCGGTGCCATGTTGGAAATTTGCAAATTTTGGTGGATTTCTCCAAACCCAAAGTTGATCGTACTAGGACCCTGCAAGTTGTTTGAGGCCCAAAGGCCACCTTTCATCTGATACCCAGACCCTGGGGAAATGACTTCTTTTTCCCATGGAAAATTGCTTCCATTTGCAGCTTCTAGCAGTGGCAGGCAGTGGTGTATGAAGCTTTTAGTATGAAGCGATTAGTAAACTTTGCTATATTTCTCCAACACTAAATCTGCCAGCAAGTCGGACCCTGCAAATCCTTAGACCCCAAAATGCCACCTCTGTGCTGATACCCAGACTCCAGGAAATTACTTCTTTTTCCCACGGAAAATCGCCTCCTTTTGCAGTCACTCACTCTGGCAGACCAGGTGGTGCCAAGCTGGAAATTTGCAAAGTTTGCTGGATTTCTCCAGAACTAAAGCTGCCAGCAACTTGGATGCTGCAAAGAAAGACATCTACGCATTATATTTGTGTATTCTTTGGTCAAGTTTTATGTATAGTAGAATGGGTGAGAATGCCTTGAAATAGGGAACCAGGAGATTTATTGGAGTGGACTGTTCTCAATAGATCTGCTTTTGATCAAAGCAGGCCTTTTCATTTCAGACTTGCAAACCTCAAGGCAGGTAGGTATTCCTCCTGTCTTGTTTTTCAGTATATCCAATCTTGTTTTCAGGTACAGTGAGGAGATATATTCAGTTATACAAATTATCTATTCAATTGACAGCACTTAAGCTGTTATCACTCTGCTACTCTCATGTCCACAGCATCCCCAGAAGACTTCATTTGTTAGTTTCTCTCTTGTTTGTGAAAGGTATGAAATATAATGTGGAATTTGCAGGCAATCCCAACAAGGGAAGAGATGAGAATCTTGACTCCATGTTTCAGAAGGTTGATTTATTATATTATTATATATATTATATTAAATGAAAATGATAAATAAAACTATACTAAAGAAAGAGAAATGAGACATCAGAAAATTAGAAAGGAAAGGAATGAATAATAAAATCTTGTGACTACTCACAGCTGGCTGTCATTGGTCATCAAGTGTTGAAGATTGCAATGAAAGCTGTTTTCCATTACCATCTGTATGGCAGATTACCTTTGTCAAGTGGGCAGTTTGCTTTATCTCTCTCTTTGAGTGACCACATTCACACCTCCCTAGGGAGGGGACATCTGCTGATAACAGACTATTGAATGTCAGTACATGACTGATAAGACCTATAACATCCCGTTGTAAGATGCTCTGCCCAGAGGGAGGAGCCAAGCGTTGCTACCCAGATATAATCCAGAAATTTTTGAGACACCAGCATGGCTTTCTCCACGGGATTCCCCAGAGAAACAGCAGCTGCCTCTTCTTCTACTGGATCTTCAGATGAAGAATACATCCTTCTCTACAAATCCCCCTTGCTCCAACAGAACCACACCTGCTACTTCAGGAGGACTGCAGCCACATTTCCAGTTGGACTGCCACCAACACCCTGACCCACAGGGTGTCAGGTTGGGTTCTGACTCTGTCAGTGTTGTTTTAGTGTACTGCATTGTTTATTTTATCCTTTATGTTTTTTCTTTTCCCTAATAAAGAACTTTTATTTCCTGCTCCCATATTTTTGCCTGAGAGCCCCCTAATATAAGATCTATAGCAATTCAGAGGGGTGGGGAGGGTTTACATTCTCTGTTTCAGGGGAGGCTCCTGCCTTCCTTAGCAGACTCCTGTCTTTCCAAACCAAGACATCAAGTAAAAGCAATTCACATGCTGGGTAGACAATTATCCAAATCACATTCCTAAGTAGCAAAACATGGAGAAGCTGAAGCTTCCCAGCTTCTCAGAGGAAAAGATCCTAGCAAAAGGATTTTTCAGAAAATATGTCTGTGACAATATAATTTGCAAGTTAGACTCAAATTTGTTCTTCAACTATAATTGTTGTAGAACAGGGTATGAGTTCTGAGCTTTTGGTGTGGTTCAGAAATTCCCTGTGCAGCTATATGCATAGTTGAGATAATGGACTGACTGGAGAGAAGTTTATTGCTGAAATCTTAGTCATCTTACCCAAAAAGCCGTTGACTAATTTGCGTAGGACCTCTCCAGGTCAAAATTTCAAACTCTCCCTAAGATTTTCCCAGGTGAAATATGTTGTCTGTACCAGTGTGTATGTGCAAAGTATTGACTAAGGCCTTGGGTGAAAAACCTGACCTTTTCAGAAACTCCAAATGGTTCCTGTGCAGAAGTGACCATCCTTTGAGTAAATATGACCCCTGTAAACAGTTACTATCTTATGGCACAGATACAGAAATGGTCACATGTGACAATCTCTTGTGCATACCGAGGATAAGCAGGAGATCTTTCACGTGTGATTAAAAGATTGGATTGTTCACATCCTGATCACATGGTCATATAGGTCAGGGAGCAGCAAAGAGCAGGGCTGCTCCCTGAGCTGAGCTGGAGCCCTGGGTGACCCTGGCAGAGGCTGTGGGCAGTCATGGACAGAGCCAGTTGCATAGCATCTGATCTAGGCAAGCAGAGCAGGGCTGGAGGTGTTGCTGGAGATCACAGGTGAGGCTGCTGGGGCAACTAATGTGCAGTGACTGCCCATCTTGTTTGAAATTCCCCATGTAGTGTTACTCAATGCAAGGATCTCAATGCACAACCTGTTTTATTTCTTTTTTCCTTTTTCTTCCTTTTGTTGTTTCTTTCTTTCTTCTCCCTCTTCCCCCCCCACCCCCCCACTTTCTTCTTACTCCTTTTCAGTGCAATACTTAAGCACTGATGAAAAATGTTCTCATTTTTTTCTCTGACACCATTATTTCCTTATATTTGTGTTTGCTGATTACATTTTATAGTGAACATTCAATTTTTTTCCTTATTTTTACCATTCTGTCTGAGAATGAGGGACTTTTTTTCTTTAGGCTTCTATTTTATTATTTACTAGGCAATTTTTCTCTCTCATATGGTTTAAAAAATTAAATAATTTTAATGTAAGCTCTGTGAAGTATTAGGTATGCAAATAAAGTATCCCATGACAGTATGACACGAGATAAAATTATTTCCACTTTTGAAACATGAATTGTTGGTAATATAATTAATGATATCAATAATTCATAATTTGAAACAAATACACTGAGATGAGCTTCTTAATATTTTACAGTAGGACTTCAATAATATATAAATTATCTGAGGTTACTGGTGTTCTGTATTACTAAGCCTGTTATAAACTTGTGCAAATAAAGTTCACACAGAATTAGAAAACTGAATTGTAATCACATAGCACAGCCAAATTTCCTCCTAAACTTTTCCAGCAAAGTTGCATGCAGGTATCAAATACCAGAATGTGTATTGCCATTCTAGTCTATTGATTTTTTGGATCTCCTTTAATTTAGTCCATGGAGTAAGAATAGAATTGAACTTCTGAAATAATAGCTTCAACTGACACAAACTTTATGTTTGTTAGGATGTAACCCTATCCTTCATAAGAAATTTCATATTTATATCTCTACTACTAGCAACTTGTTTCACCATTGAGATAAAAAATACAAGCAAAATACAAAGCTGAACTTAATTTTCTCTGGTTTGGGTTATTTTGGTTTGTTTTGGTTAGATATAGATTCAGTTTTCATAATAATAAATAATCAATAATGTAGTTATCGGGTTTTTATGTATAATTACATTATGAGACTGTAATGTCCATGCTAGTACTTTGAGCTTGGAAGGAGCATGCAGAGAGCACAGCAATCTGATAGCAGTATGCAGGTTGTATAGGAAACAGGGCGGCCCCTTGAATGTGGTGCAAATAAAAGATTCAGAGGCAAACTCCAGGCAAGTCTGTAGACAGGAGAATGAAAGCACTACAGCTTCCAAGAGGCAAAGAACGAAGCCATAAAGCACTGGGTTTGTGTGAGCAACATTCAGATTGCTAGAGGAGCGTGCCATTCGTCTGCCTGCCAAATTCACATTAGCATTCTTATGGAGGAAATTCATGGGCAACATTTTTGTACTTCTACCTAGTCCTCTTCCATCCATTGGTAGAAAGTGCTTATCTCCCTGATTTGGGATGAGGCATAATGGCAGCACCTTACTGTTCCGAACAGCAAACTTATTCTCTGCTGACTCTTTTTGTGGACGAGCTTTTGCTGAAGGTTTGCAGTTCAGTACACTGCGCACACAAGCCCTGTTGCTCTGCTGCTTTGTTTTTTGCCTTCTGTCATCTGCACATTGTAGAAGCCAGGCGACGGCATTGAGCTTTGCTGCTTTTCCACATGGATGCTGCACGCATCCACGGTGACATCTTTGGGGATCTTTACTCCTCCTGAAGCTGCAATATGCACAGATGTACTTCCAACTGGGAGGGACTGTGCAGAGAGCATCACGATCTGACCATGCTTTCCAGGTTTTATAAGGGAAAAGATTAGGTGTTCTTGAAGTGCCCCTTCTCCAAACAGCTTTAAGTGTGCACAACACACTGCACTCTCCTTCCCAAATAGACATGCCATCCTATTTTTCACTCTCACAACTCCCTTGCTGACTTTCAACACCTGCTCCCACAGAAAATGGTTGTAGAAGTAAAAGCCAGTGCTGGAATCAGCCAGTGCTGATTCCCTCTTCTGCAGGTAATCCACATCAAATGAACTTTCTACTTTACACTGCTGCATCTATCATAGGATCCTCTGGATCTGGAAGCCTAAAGGCAAGCATAATATTTTCCACATACGGCTGGAAGAGGACTAGGTCAAAGCAGAAGAGTGCTGTTCATGAGCTTCCTCCATGCCAATGATAACACGAATTTGGCAGGAAGGTGAGTGGCATTGTGATAGATGAGTAATGCAATGATTGACTCTCACAATAAACAGAAGAAAAACTAAGAAAAACTAAGAAAAGTTTTATAGATTTATAGTTATGTTTTATCCCCTCATGTGGTTATCAAGGGACATCTGGGAGGGCCAGCTTGTCACTATGGCGACACCTGACCTCCAATCAGGATTTGAGGAAGAGATCTCCACCACTGGACAGCAAAGAAGGGGTTGATGGACAGAACTTTGGGAGGGGTTAAAGGGTTAAAAGGTGAAATCCCGATTGTGTGGGTGAGCACATCGTGGGAAAACACTCTGTCAGCTGTGAAGCTCTCTGGCACAATGTTTTGTCAGAAAGACACTTAGACCATGCACTAATCTCAGCGCTGCGTATCCCCACAATCTGCCTCTCTTGGCATCAAAATCTAGATGGAAAGCATTTTGCCTACATCTTGCCCAGAGGAAAAGTGCCTTGCCAACACCCTTGCACAGAGCCTTCCTCTGGAAACTGCAGAAATTGTATTTGCACCATATTCAACACAGAGTCCCTTTTCTTATACAGTCTGCAAAGCACTGTAAGATCATGCTACTCTCTGAGCAGTCCTTTTAAGTTCAAAATACCATTGCGTACATCACAGCCTCCAGCCCTCTGTGGAAATTCTTACACTTCCCTTTAGGCTCCGAGATCCAGAGAACTCTATGGCAGCTGCAGAAAAGCAGGGCACTGGTGAGTTTGATGTGGTTTACATGGCACAAGGGGAAAAGTGTAGCCCGTGGCTGGCTTTTACTTCTACAGCTTATTGCTATGGGAGCAGCTGCTGAAAGATGTCAGGAGAGTTGTAAGAGTGAAAAATGGGACCACAGGTCTAGCTGAGAAGGGGAGTGCCAAGGAGCAGAGTGTTGTGCATTCTTCCAAAGCTGTTTGAAGAAAGAACACTTTGCGTTCCACAGAAACCTGCCACTATGAACGTTCAAGAAAGTGCTTATTAAGTCAGATTTAGAGACAAGCTCCCATAGCTGCATGTTACATTTTCAAGAAGCAAGAGCATACACAGCTGACTGTGGTTGTGAATCAGCAGCTGCTGGATTCCTGTCATTTCCTTCACTGTGCACAAAAGCCCAGTGGTCTGCTGCTTCATTCTTTGCCGTCTGTGACCTACACAGGACTGAAGCTGAGCGAGGGTATTCAGCTTTGCAGCTTTTCAGCATATATATATATATGCACTGGGACATCTCTTGGGATATTTTGCCATTGCGAGGCTGTAATGTGCCGGTGGCTATTTGAGCTGGGGAGGAGGGGGCAGTGATCACGGCCATCTGAAAGCAATTTGCAGCTTAACTAGGGAAAGAGGAGTGCTTCTTGATTGTGCAGCAAATACAAAGTTCAGGGGCAAGATCAGGGGATGTGTGCTGTGCTGGCACAGTTTCTCCTTGCCAGACGTAGTCAAAAAGCATTTCGCTAAGATGCAGGTGACAAGAGACACAGAAGACGGAGATGCGGAGCTGTCCAGAGGTAAGTGCCGCTAGAGGGCATCTTTCAGCAGAAGCAGCACTCCGGAGTGCAGCGCTGCTGCCACAGAGATCTGTGTGGCAAGTAGACACTTCTTCACCTCTGGTAGACTGAGAGCGAGACAGCTTCCAAGAGGCGAAGAACAAAGCTGCAAAGCACCTCGTGTGTGCAGCATTCAGACTGCTAGAGGACAGTGGCTTGCCACTCACCTGCCTGTTGAATTCACATTTGTCGGGTTCGGCTGTTTGTCTCTGCCCCGACACGGGTAGGGTGGTTCTTGGGTGGCACGCGTTTTAAAGGACGAGTCTGGACTCTTCAGCTTTTCGGTCTTTGGGTTGTTTATTATTTCTTATCTACAAAATTTTCTGTCTGCCCAACAGAGGTCTGATCTGCAAGCAGTCACAGGCCCTCTCTGACCACCCACGGGGCGGTCATGTCTTTTTATACTAATATCTACGTACATAATATTTACCTTTATTTCCCAATGCTTTTCACCCATGTTAGCAAGTGCACCTTCACCATAAACCAATCCCCAAATGCCAACATCACAACAGGAGATGGAGGACAAGAAGAAGGAAGAAGAAGGACAAGACACGCCCTGATCCCTCCATCTTGTCTCCATAACCCCCCTGTACCCAAAAACCTTAAAGTCTATATTTCACTTTCTAAATGTGTCCCTTTTACACCTTTTACTCTAAAGTGATTCTCTTGTCCTCAAACTCTTGTTATTTCTGTGGATGGATCAAAATCAAGCCACCAGACACTTCTGGCAACATTCCAGGATTTTCGAGACCCCCAAGGGTTCTCCTGGTATCTCTGAACATCAGGAATGATGTGCTGAGATCCCACACACATTGGCATTCGTATGGAAGGAGTTAATGGATAACTTTCCCTAAAGGGTCTCCAAGAGATATGGAGAGTGACATTGCACAAAGGGGTATGGAGCGACAGGACAGGAGGTAATGGTGTCAAACAGACAAAAATTAGGTTTAGATTAGATTTTGGGAAGAAATTCTTCCCCGAAACAGAGGTTGCGGAGACCTTTGTGGACAGTTGGCTAGCTGAGAAAGGCCACGTCGACATAAAACCGTTGGTTAAGTTAGAAGGAGACAAGTCTAGGATTCAGCAGTCAGTGTCCAACCACTCACAAGGACATTGTGCCCTTGGTGCAACAACAGGATAGAGGAGAAGATCTTTTGCCAAAATATGAGGATAGTTTCAGCAGAATAACCACAAGAATGTAGAAGTAGTAACAGAATAGCCATAAGAATATAGAAGTAGGCGTAGTTGGCTGATAAGTAATTAACCAATATTGAGCTCAGCTTTGCAATATGTATGAGCTTCATTAACACCAATATAAATATGTGTGAACTATCAAAAAAGTTTGAGACTTGCTGATCACTCATATTGAGTGCCGCATTTCTTCCACCGATTTCCCACAAGAGGTGAGGCCCTGGAACAGGTTGCTGAGAGTAGCTGTGACTGCTCCATCCCTGTAAGTGTTCAAGGCCTGGTTGGACAGGGCTTGAAGCTACCTGCTGTAGTAGAACATGTCCCTGCCCATGACAAGGGAGTTTGAACTAGATGATGTTTAAGGTTCCTTCCAACCCAAAACATTGTAGGATTCTGTGATTCTGTGATTTGATGATTCGATGAAAGTTTCTTTTTCAGGGACCAAACACTTACTTTTAGGTCCAATACATGGATTTTTAGGGTCTAGTGACTCATGGCTGCTCTGCTGGGGGTGCAGCACCTGCCAGGATCCCACCCTGGCCTAGGGTCTCCATAGCCGGCAGTTTCCTGGTGGAGCTGTTAATGATCACCTTAGGGAGACAACACTGCTGTCTGGATTCTCTTTTAGGCATCTGTGACACCTTGAGCCTGGGAGGAAGGTCATCTGAAGGGTGAATCAGGGCTTTCCCACCCCCTTCTCATGCAAGGGCACCTGCAGCCACTTCTCCATGATCATGCACAGAGGGCTATGGAATATGTCCAAGGATGGAGCCTCCATGGGCTCACTCAGTAGTCTCTGCTGGTGCTCAGCACCCTTTACACTTCCCTTTCTGAACTGCAAGGGGTCCTTGCCAGCCTGTTTCTCCAGTCTGCCCAGGTCACTCAGGAACACCAGCACAACCCCTGGCGCCACTCTTCCAGTTTGCTGTCATGTGCCAATTTGCTGAGTATGTCCTCTGCCCCAGAAGACAGACCATTAGTTGAAGAAGATGTTAACCAGGATCAATCCCAGTGCTGATTCCTGGGAGACAATGATTGTTCCTGGTACCACAATAGACTTGATGGCACTGAGCAGCACCCTCGGGGCCCAGCCATCTAGCCTTTTTCAATCCCTATCACTGTTGGCTTGTCCATTTCATGTCCTTTTGAGTGACTTGAACTCCATATTTAAAAAATAAGAGATTGCCAGTTGGGCACACGCAAGCATGCAGCTTTCAAAATCCCATTATACAAACATCCCACAGGGAGTATTTCCACTAATTGCCCCAAAACCTACAGAGAAGGAAACACTTTGTAAATAATATATCCAAGGTTAACAATTTGAGTTAATTCTGGCTTTGTCTTTTCTGTCTGTTTGTTCCAAATGAGTGCTTCCTCCTCCTCTTTGCTGACTGGTGGTAGTCTGTGATCTCTACAAACCGTCTGCGGAGATTATAACCCCGCTGTGGTGATCTCCCCTGCTCTCTCTGCCTTGGCAGGGATTGCTCCCAAGCAACACTGGGTGCAGTAGCCCTCTTGGAGCTAGCATTTGAGGATACTTCTGATGTATCATCCTTTGGGTCTTGGTCACAATGTGGAGGGCTTCTTCTCCACCAGCTCCTCCTCCTCACTGACTGGTGGTAGTCTATGATCTCCACAAACTGTCTGCAAAGATCATAGCCCTGCCGTGAGGACTGGCTTTGCTCTCTCTGTCTTGGCAAGTGTTGTACCCAAGCATCACTGGGCACAGGAGACCACTGACAGCTTCTGTTGAAGGGCCCTGAAGCTGTGCCATCCTTGACAGCATGGTCACGACATGGAGGAGTACTTCTCTTTCTCTTCCTCCCTGTTGAGTTGTTGAAGTCCGTGCTGTTCATGAACCAGCTGTAGTGGTCATTGTCCCACTGCAGGGATCTTCTCTGGATCCTCTCCCTAGCACTTGTCCTCTGGCAGTCCATTGACATAGTCCTACCAGGTTGACCGTATGTCCCTGCAGAACCTGCCTGGTCATTGCTGGCCCCCCACTGACTGAGGAAGGAATGGGCATAGGATGGTATCAGAGAGGAAGCCACCATTTCTCCCATTTTCAAATCAGAGCATCTGGAGGGAAAAAAAAAGTGATCTCTGTTTAAGACCTTCCTTGCAGGCCCCTCTGGGATTCAGTCATTTTCTAGGAGTGGTTTCTACAGCAGAGAAAAGGTTTCACCAAGGTCACCAATGGAAAACTTGAGGACTTGTTCTAACAGGGGCAGACCTAGTGGGAAGATCCCCATCATCTCTACATCTCTATTCTCCCTACAGCCTCCATTTCACAGAATCCTAGAAAGGTTTGGGCTGGACTACCAAACCAAACTACCATCTAGTTCCACCTCCCCCTACCATGAGCAGGGACATCTACAAGTTGCTCCAGCCTCCATCAAGCCTTGAACACTTCCAGGAATGGGGCAGCCACACTTTAGAGAAGCTCGTAGACAACTTCTGCCAGTGCCTCACCATCCTTACAGGCAAGAATTTCTTTGTAATAACTAATCTAAATCTCTCTTTCACTTTGAAATGGTTACCTCTTGTCCTATCACTGCATTCCCTGATAAAGAATCCCTCTCCATCTTTTCTGGAGTCCCCTTTAAGTCCTCTCAACATGACCTAGTTTCAGAGAGCACACAAGAAGCAGCTTACACAGGCCAGCACCCTAAAGCCCAGCAAGAGAAGGACTATATGATGTAGTTCAGAATTGACAGCACTGAAGTAAGCAGGGAAGAATTGTCTCCTATGACAGAAACACGCACAAGGATGAGAAGAAAAAGACCAAAGCCAGGAAAAGGAAACATACTCTGTACACATGACCCTGGTTATTACCTGGCATAGAACAGCAAATAGGCTTGCTGCCTGAGAACTGTATGGATGCCACAATTATCCACAGACTCATCATCCATCTTGTACCATTGTCCATTGCTGGCCTGCAAAGAAAGTCATCCATTTCTGGAAAGGAACTGCAGATTTTCTCCACAACACCAGAGAGAGAGAGCGGCTAAACAAAGAGTACACCAAAACAAATCCAAATCAGCCCTAAAAGAGACCTTCTTTCCCAAAAGCCTCAAATACCTGTAACACTGACAAGGAAGTTTGTTTTCTCAGCATGTTACTTTATCAAGATAGAAGTTGCTCTTTACCTTTGTATAGCAGAAGAAATGTCCATCAAGACAGGTGTCACCACTGTGCACCACAAGAGCATATAAGGAGTAGAGGAGGGGTTCTCCAGCTGTGTCAGACATGTATGGCTGAAGATCCAAGTACTCAGGATACTCAACAATCTACAAAAAGACCAAGTGGGCTCAGAAATTATCCCGAACTACCACATGGAATACTTCAGTACATAATGGTTTGGGGAGCAGGAAACTGTTCTCAGCCAAAGCAGTTCTGTTGGAGCAGAGTCCAGGTCTTCTCATAGGAATTCTCCTCTACCAGTAACAGAACACAAAAGCCCCAACATGAGCAGCTTCTGAAAGTGTACTGCTTTGGGAAATCTCCTGCTTCAAAGGTAAAGTTGCACTGCAGTTGCATACACACCTTGCTGATCTTCCTGCCTGTGTGATCAGCAGCCCTTTCCAGGCACACTGTGAAGACCTTGGGCACACGATGGACTGTAACCCTCTTAGAGGCTGTTACCTTCTTCTCACACCTTGAAACCAAGCAGAGCCAAGTGCTGAAATGCACCCTATCTTTGCCCAACAAGACCAGACAAACTTTTGTGTCGCACATATCCTTACAGTATATTAAGACTATTCCATGCCATAATGTCACAAAGAAAAATCCATGTCTCATTATCATCCTTTAAACCTCCACGAGAAGATGATTCTGCTCAATGACATGCAGCTTTTCCACACAGAATCAAGTGTTAATAAGTTGTTAGAAATCATCTTACTTGCTACATTTGAGGCAGTATTTTCCATCCAGATTCTTGGGTGTCACAAAGTTCTCCAGAGCTTTGGTAAGGGATGAGGGTGCCTGGAGAAGTGACAAAGGAGCCACTGAGCTGTGGGAAATGCCCATGCCTAAACACTTCCAAGGAGTCAACAAGAAAATGCAGGCCGATGATGCTGAGGAGACCCAACATGACCCTGCAGGTTGTGGAAGGAAGAAAGGAGGGAGGGAATGGAGGGTAGGGGGGAGAAAGGGAGGGAGGGAGGGAGGGAGGGAGGGAGGGAGGGAGGGAGGGAGGGAGGGAGGGAGGGAGGGAGGGAGGGAGGGAGGGAGGGAGGGAGGGAGGGAGGGAGGGAGGGAGGGAGGGAGGGAGGGAGGGAGGGAGGGAGGGAGGGAGGGAGGGAGGCTGAACATTTCCTTTTTGTCCCAGGAGTTGCTGAGGCCATCAAGAGCTTTCTCTGTAGAATGGGGAGGTGAGTGCCATGGTCTCTGCAGAAGGAGGTGCATTCTCCTTACCACCCACCACCAAGCTCCCTTGTGCTCACAGGATCCATTGTTAAGACAAATGCTTTGGATCTGAAAAACTGCAGGGGCCTTGGGATGTCTTGAAGCACAACTGCAAGCCATCTTACTTTGATATCCAAAAGGACATGCAGGAAGGCCTTGTAGGAATCAGAAACTGCTTGGCACCTCAAGCATGTGACTGGAAGGAAAATCAAAATGTTGAGTGAAGAAGTTAAATGATGGTGACAGCTTATGCTCATGGTACCAATTATGCCAGTTACAGGACCAGCCATTTTTCACAGACAGACAGAAAGGTGAAAACAATGCCAAGGAGATCAATAGATGTGGAAACATTACCTCTGGATTTCAGAAAACCCCCAAATATTTGATGGATGATAGTAGTTGTTTGAGAAGAGATGTCCACACTGGAAATAAATGGCAAGGCAGTTATCCCCTCCTCCAAGAGTTTAGCTTGGAAAGCCCTGGGCATAGGTTTTCCTTGATGGGAGCACATCCAAGGAGTCCAGTGGGCTTGGGAACATGGAAAAGATAATTTACTTATGCTTACTCACTGCTTCCACTCAGACAAGCTCTCTGCATGGCCTCAAGAGCACAGCATAAGAACTCATAGGCATCTCCAGCCATGTCAGGCTCAAATTCTTCTCCTATGACTAAGAAAGAATTTAGTAGTTCTCACGTACAAAAAAGGGAGAGAACCTATCAAAGCATCTGAAATTACTTACATTTGAGGTCCCTGACAACAGCCCTAGGCCAGATGACATTGGCTGAAGAGCGCAGGACTTTCCTAACGTGTGCTTCCATGATGCACATCATGCAGAAGCCTTGCCGATGACCTGAAGAGGGAGGGAGGGAGGGAGGGAGGGAGGGAGGGAGGGAGGGAGGGAGGGAGGGAGGGAGGGAGGGAGGGAGGGAGGGAGGGAGGGAGGGAGGGAGGGAGGGAGGGAGGGAGGGAGGGAGGGAGGGAGGGAGGGAGGGAGGGAGGAAAGCTCCTCAGGTTAGCACATAATCCCTAGCACTGGGAAACCTAATGAAGATCTTGAAGTTCTAAGAATAATCTTCACTCCTCTTCTCCCAACCTGATAATGTCACAGAATCATAGAATCACAGAATCACTAGGTTGGAAGAGACCCTTCGAGATCATTGAGTCCAACCCATGCCCTAACATCACCTCAACTAAACCATAGCACTGAGTACCACATCCAGTCTGTTTTTTAAACGCATCCAGGAATGGTCACTCCACCACCTCCCCAGGCAGGCCATTCCAGAACTTTATTACTCTTTCTGTAAAAAACTTTTTCTTAATATCCAACCTATATTTCCCTTGGTGCAGCTTGAGACTGTGTCCTCTGGTTCTGTCAGCTTTTGCCTGGGAAAGGAAATCAATGGCCATCTGACTCACACCCACCCTTCAGCTGTAGAGAGTGATAAGGTCACCTCTGAATCTCCTTTTCTCCTGGCTAAACAACCTCAGCTCCCTCAGTTGTTCCTCATAGGGCTTGTGTTCCAAGCCCCTCATCAGCCTTCTTGCCCTTCTCTGGACGTGCTCAAGCATCTCAACATCCTTCCTAAACTGAGGGGCCCATCACTGGACACGGCACTCAAGGTTTGGCCTCACTAGTGCCAGGTACAGGGAAAGAATGACCTCCCTGCTCCTGCTGGCCACACTATTCCTGATACAGGCCAGGAGCCATTGGCCTTCTTGACCACCAGGGCACACTACTGGCTCATGTTCGGTCAGCTGTTGACCAGTACCTCCAGGTCTCTTTCCACCTGAGCACTGTCCAGCCCCTCTGTCCCCAGCCTATAATGTTGCTGAGAGTTATTCTGGCCAAAATGCAAGATGGCACTTGGACTTATTACACTTCATCTTATTGAACTCTGCCCATCTTTCCAACCATTCCAACTGTTTCTAACAAGCCCAGGACATTTTAGTGTAGGGAAAACATTCTTCAGATTTGTCACAAGTTTTTGGTGCAATAAGCCAAGAAGGTTTAACTTGCAGGGACAGAGATACCAGGCAAGAAAAAGGTGTCTTCCTGAAGAGGGACACACATCTTGTGTCATCTGTGGACACACGCAATGGAACAATGGCTTCTTCTTTGAACACAAGCTTATGGGGCTGACAAAGGGCTTTTGTCCACCTAAATACAGTTCCCGGTTCTGTAATACTTAGGATGTGCTCCAGAGATTTACAAGGAAATATTCCTGAAAGTACTCACACAACTGACTGTGGTCACGAGACAGCAGGTAGTTGGCCAGAGGGGGTGTATATGTCAGGCACTGCAGGATGACATTGATGTAGCAAGTACTGCCCAGGTTGCAGAGTCCTGCTCCAGGTCTCTGTCTTTGCTGCCAGTCCATGCAAATCTCCTCGGGGGGAAAGAGGATCCTTTGTGGCAGAGCCATTCCCTCAGCAATGCCTGCCACTGCAGGGAAATTATATTTGATGAGATATGACAATATTGTTGCTTGAAAGCACATTCAAATGTTGAGTTGTCTACAGGAGCACCAAGGACAACAACTCTAACTGTCATCACAGAAACACTAGGGAAAGCCTAACAGGCCATTAACATCTACAGGAATAGAAACAGTTTTGGAAAGCAGTCTGTTCCCCTGCTTAGTCTGCCAGAAGTCCAACAAACTCCCACTCTGATTTCTGGACCTCAGGCTACCTTTCTTCCCCTCTAGACCCTTGGATTATCAGTTCCTTTTTCCTCATTGTTATGTGAAAAGAACAAGCAAGTACCTATGGATGTCAGGTCTTTCTATGAGCAATGTCCTCTTTCAAAGTCTTGTGCACTAGTGACAGAGTGACCAAATACATTTTCCTGTGTCTAACCAAAATCACCTGGGTCAGTCTGGCTGCTTTCAGGAAACGCTAGTTTCACTCTAGTTTGTTAGTGTACTGACACTCAGGAATGAATGAAGCACCAGCCATGTTGTCTGTGGGCATTCACAAAGTTCAAGGCTGCTGGAAAAACTGTTACAGAAATTATTTCCTGTTGCAGCTGTTGCTCCTCTCAGGAACAGATGGAAAAGTTGTAGCTGACAAAGGATCTAGATCCTCCTCCAGAAAGATCAGATCAGAACTAAACCCGTCTCCTGTTGAAAAAGAAAATAAGTGTAACTTGAAAATTAAAAAACCTAAAATGTGACCCAGAGAACAGCTTTAACTGTCAGGATCATTTTGTTGGTGCTTGTAGACCCTGCCAAAGACAGACAATGCTTGAAAAAATGCAGACATGCAAGTAGCAAAGAAAGGAGCTGAGTTATCCTGAAGACCAGCTCAACCTTTTTGCTGGTCTGCTCCTCAGGATGCCAAGCATTGGGCAGGTGAGGTCACAATGGCTGGACAGGTGCCACATATCTTCCCCTTTGTGACACAAGGCTGCATGAGGACATTTCCTGTTGTGCCCACAGAACCCTATGGCTACCACAACCCAGGCACCTCTCACAAATGGAAGTCACTGGACTTTGCCTGTCAAAGAGTTCACCCACCAGCCAAGCTCCTGTCTCTTCCTGGAGCTGCAGCAGCTGGAGGAATTAAAGGCTGCTGAGAGCTATGAGCCCGATCACTGCTTTGGCTGGCACACTCGCAGTGCTGGAAGTTTCTTTTCCATTCTTCCCTGGTACTGCAATGTGTCCATGTGACCTGTGTAGCAAATCACCTAGGCTCTTAGGGTTCATTTCCAATGAATTTTCTCTGCCCTTAAGGTCAGCCTCAAGCTGACCCTGAATTAGAAATACCAAATAAACATCTTCAGAAACTGCTTGGGTGGACCTTCGATGGCTGCTAAGCACCCACTCAGCTTCTCCATTACCCTGGCCTGCTCATCCTTGCTGGCTTTTTAGCAACAGAATTCTTTGGAATCCACCTCTCAGGAGAATGTGTTAGAATCCAAAGCCTCATTTTAGGCTCACTGAAGGCTCAAAGCCTTATGTTCTTGATGCCCAAAGTCTCATTGGAAGCTAAAACAAATTATTTCTAGGGTGCAAAACCCCATTTTTAAGGCTATTCCTTTAGTATCCATATATTTTAGTCTTGTTTTTAGGAACTACAATTTCATTTTCAGGGTCCAAAAGTCCTGGGTCAAGTCCAAACTGACCTTGTTTAGGCAAAAACCCTACAACTCATTTGAAGGGCTCAGAGCATCATTTTGAAGGCTCCAAGTCCTTTTTGGAAGTTCCAAAGCTTCATCTGCAGGGTCCAGAGACTCATTTGTTTTAGTCCCAGAGAGGACATCTGTGGAAGCTAAAAAGAGGATTTGGACCGCAGAAATATCTTTTGGACTTTCTAAAGAAGGCTTTGGACTCCACAGATGAGCCTTCACCCTACAAATGAAAATTTGGACCTTCCAAATCAGGTCCCACAGGCAATAAAAGATAATATGAAACAGGTTGGAAGCTCAGAAATTATGGTTGTGGCCCTAAAATGGAGGCTTTAGGCATGAAAAAATTAATAGGTAAGATAGTACCAAAGACCCTTTAGAACCTATTCTTATTCTTCTCCACCACCAAGAAGTGAAGCTGTAGGCTGTCATGGTGAGCTAAATACCAGAAATAGCTTTCTGTCCTGTTACCTTTTGTGTAGAAGCAATCCCTGAACATGTTCAATTTTGGATGTGCTCTCCTAAAAGTAGAGCAGGGCCTTTTAAGGTGGGTCTCTTGCTCTCCGAGGAGAGCACAGCCTGCAGTTCCTCTTGCTCTCCTCAGAGAGGACAGCAAAAGGAACTGCAGGCTATGTTCCAGGGCTATGGGATTCCTCACATCTCTGTGCAGAGGAGAAGGATATGGGTGTTGTCCTGCCTTGTACAGCAAGAGCTGTTGTTGGATGTAGCTAGACACTGTGTCTCAGACAGCCATTCACTCTGGAAAGGAGAGGAAAGCCAGACTGTGCTCTGCATCTGCTGGCTCTCAACTCTCCCAGTACCCATGGGCTGTGGGGCATTGGCAGATGTGCCACTGTTGTCTGCAGCCTTGGACAGAGACACCCACAGGAGAACTGCTGTGTATCACAATGCTGCATGGGTCCTGGCCACAGTCCTGTGGTGTCTGCAGATGTCTGTACCTCAAGGGGTGATGCTGGGCATCATGAAGGTGAGCTCCAGCCTCTTCCAGAAGCCCTTCATGCTAGTGAGTTGATCCTTAGTGGAGAAAGCCCTGGCAACCTCTAAAATCTGCAGCTCCCTGTCTCAAGAGTCACAGCTGGTACGAAGAAATTTTTCAGCTTGCCAAAAAACCTGTAGAAGATGAGCCACCCGCAGACAGACTGTTGTAGCTGACATGCATCCCACTGTTGTTAGTGTTCAGAAACACATAATCACAGAATGACTATATGCAGGTGCTTTTATTGAAGAGCTCCAGGTGTCAGGGGTACAGACCCAAATCTGACTCCGACATGGGTTCAGGATGAACACGTTTTTATACCCTTATAGTTATATAACTACATATTAATTATTAAACTTATATTGTTCTATTGTATACATTGATTTCATCCAAGCATGGATTTTTGTAATTTCCATCAAACCCCCCAACATTGTTTCTCATTATTCTTGTTACAATTAAACAATAATTATATCCAATTACCAAACAATCATCGCATTTAACAATCATCTCATTTATCATAGTCATTAAATGCAGTTTCGCATGATCCACTAAAGTCTAACATTTTCCCAGGGCCTACCCTAACATTTTCCCAGGGCCTACGAGGCCCGACCTTTCTTTCTAACCCCCCTGATTACCCCATGATTTTAGAAACATTTTATCCCTATGCTATCAGTGTGACTCAGGGAACACCCACATCATCACAGAGAAGGAAGGATGAGCACTCTCACCCCCTCCCTGCCCTTCCCTGCTCCGTAGTGACTCGGGACCTAATTTACTCATAAGTGCATGAGGAAATCAGCCTTTAGAATTTAGTCTGCAATTTGGCCATCTCCAGTCCTTCTTTTAAGATTTCAAAGAGGGGCTTTGATCCCCAACGTTGAGGCTTTGGAAAACTAAAAAGGAAGATTTGGGGGCAAAAATGAGCCTTTGGACTCACAAATCAGTCTTTGGACCTTGAGCCTTAAAAATAATGCTTTGGGACCCTCTAAATATGTCTTTGAACGCTAAAAGCATAAACCTTGGCAGTTATGAATTGCTTTTTAGAAATTTAGCAAATTTTAGCAATCTTACATTCTAAAATTGTGGATTTAGACTTTAAATTGACTATTTGTTCTCCCAAAAACAGGTTCTGGTGATTTAAAATGTAAGTGGTTCTCCCTCTTTGTGTGGATTGAGTCATAAAAATAGTGTTTGTGCCTGAAAAACTCAGGGTTAAATCTGAAAAATAATCATTTGGACCTTGAAAATGTGGTGTGGGATCTAATTTTTTAAATTTTTTGTTTGTTTGTTTGTTTGTCCTTGGGATTCAGATTAAGATTCTGACCCTAATAATGAGGGGCCTGGAACTAAGTTATCCCTGTGCTATAGACCCTGTTCTTGGCACAAATCCAAAACATAGGCCCCATAAAAGATATTATGAAGAAATTTAACTTAATTACAGGCCACACTAATATGTCTTAGGTTAGAAATAAGAGTGTGTATTCTATTCCTATCGGTTAGGGATGGGGCAGTTTTCTGATAATTTCTGTTAATTAAATAACATTGTTCTGTTAATTGGGCAATTTTCTTTATCTCTTTTACAACCAATCCTCCCTCTGGGGAGATATCTTCTGTTATTAGTCCATTGAGTCTCACTGCTTGACTGATAAAATTATGTCATCCCATTGTGAAAAGCTCTGCCCAGAGGGAGGAGCCAACCATTCCTACCTAGATATAATCAGAGAAGACCACAAATAGCCTTTTCCCACTAGATTCCCAAAAGAGCAGCTTTCTTCTCTACTGGGTTCCCAGAGGAAGACCAGGCCCATCTAAACCACCACAAGACCTTCAGAAGAAAATTACAGCCTTCTATAGGATCACTCTTCAAGAGAACCACATCTGCTACTCCAGGAGGACTGTAGCCACAATATAATAAGACTGCTATAAGCACCCTGACCCACAGGGTGTCAGGTTGTATTCTGACTCTGAGAGTGGGGTGTTTTTTGTTTGTTTGTTTGTACTTTTGCATTTGTTTTGTTTTGTTTTGTTCTAGTAAAGGACTGTACTACTGTTCTAGTAAAGTCCTAGTAAAGGACTGTCATTCCTATTTCCATATCTTTGCCTGAGAGCCTTTTAATTTCAAAATTACAACTATTCAGAGGGAGGGGGTTTACATTTTCCATTTCAGGGGAGGCTCCTGACTTCCTTAGCAGACGCCTGTCTTTTCAAACCATAGACATAGTACTACTGTTCCCCTTAATCCCTTAGGTCCCTTTAGGAAACTAATAGGACTCACTTAAGGATGGATCTTGTTCACATAGGTTGCCAGTTGACAACCCTCTACAGCTAGTATGCAAAAGCCTCAGGTATGGGGTTTAAGAATACATGCCGTATACTCCAGACCCTTGCCTCCCCAAAATGTAAGAAATGCTAGAACACTGACAATCCAACTCTTCTGAGATAGGAACAAATTATAGCCTTATTTTTAATAATAAATATTTACTACACTGTGTACCTGTAGTTACCAAAATGGAGTAAAAGCAAACACGAACGACAAGCAATGTCTTTCATGTAGAGTGTCCTGGGTAACCCAAAATGTTATTGCCGTCTGTATCGATCTGTGCCAAAAAATCACTACTGCCTCTTTAAGAGCCTGCGGGCTGGAACAGGGGCTGGGGCTGGACAGTGCCTGGATTATTTAAAGTCAGAGCGCACAGGAGGAGCTCTGTCTCTCACTTCGTGCTTTGCCGCTCGGTTTTTTCTTGCTGCTTGTCAGTAGTCGCAACAGTAGGAAATCGAGAAGCTCCGTTTCCCAATCAAAAAGTGTTTCAAAGTAAATTTGGCAACACCTCCCTGCAGTCACAGCCGCGTATTCAGAGGAGGGGAGCGGCCCCTCTCCGTCCGTCCACCGCAGCCTCCAGCAGCGCCCAGCTGACACGAGCAGACAGAGAGAAGCACCAGCCCAGCTGCCTTGCCTTGCCTTGCTGTGCCGAGAGGAGAAATCCCTCCAGGACTTCTAGCCCTTGAGTATCGGACGCCAGAAGGTGCCGGCCGCCTTCGCCAATGGAGCTGCCACTGCCGGAGAGATAAGAGGGATGGCTGCCATAATTTCCCTTTGTCTCTACACACGTGTTCAGCTGTGGAGGCAACCATCTGGGGCAAGGGATCACTCTGGCATTTTGAGTTTCTTTGTTCCTGGGAGTCCCTGAGACTTCAGCAACTTTGTAATAGTGACTATTACTGTTAATTTTTGCCAGTTGCTGTTTCACCTGGTAGTAGACTGTTATTTTTTCACTTAGTGTACCTGCTTGTATTCGTTTCTCCTATTGGTGGAAAGGGATTGATGAAAACCATAAGGGGAAGAAGCCATTTGAGGGTCATCCACCTCTTAAATTGTCTTAAACCAAGACATAAAGGAAACAGAATCTCAACTTGGCTCTTATAAAAATCAACCTCAAGACCAAACCCAATAGAATTGTGCAGAAAAATTCACAATGCCAGAGGTTTATGTCCAAAAAGGGGCCAGAGGATTCCTGTAATTTTATTCGAATAAAGGGAGAGGCCATGAGGTATTTCCCTGGGGTCTCTCAAATTACTGGAGGATGAAACCTCCTTTTAATCCTATTTTCCTGGCCATATCACCCTCTCTCTTTCCACATTGGCTGTGGTACTCAAGGGGTATGGATTTCTTGAATTGCTTAGTACGGGACCCCCTTAACCTATTACACCACCCACCCCACCCCCTGTTCTTTTGTTCATCATCTTAAAATTCAGGAACTTAACATGGCCTTGGTTGAGCAACATTTCCTTGTAAAATGGTAACATTCCTTTCTTACCTATTAGTCTCTGGTTTTACTGACAAGCAGGCTTACACAGACTCTTACTAAAGACACACTCATTACTTTCAGAATCATCTTAAAAGTCACCATTTTTAAAGTTTGAACCACATAAAAATGTAAGTTTTGAGAGGAAAGATGTGTGCTAATGTCTTTACAAATAGATTGGTGGGTGAAGGTTATGAGTGTTAATGTCTTTCAAATGGGCCCTAATGTTTCTACTGACTTTGGCTGCAGGTTTGTTACCGGGCCCTGACAGTTTGGCTCCTGAATAGACAAGGGTCTGAACTTCTGAACTTTGGTGTAAAATGACAGGTTCAGGAGGAGATATGTGGTAGGCGGTTCCGGAAGGCTGTGCCTTCCTAGCACCTCAGCCAATAGGGAAAGGAAGAGGGCAACATGTGGCTGGGAGATTAGGAAAAAAGGGAGGCTGCGTCTTCCGAAACCTCAAGAGAGAAAAGGTCAGTGGGTGTGTGTTGAGGACTTTTTTGCAGGCTGAGGAGTTCTTGCAAGACAATGGCCAAATTCAGCCGATGCACAACCCAGCCTGCTTGTAATAATGGACAATGGACATGTTCACAAACAATGGATAACGGACATAGTCAGAAATGGGGTCGGTATATCCTTGAGAAAGATACAAGAAGAAGAGTCATCAAGACGCAGCAGGTTTGTCAGCAAGCTTGAGAAAGTGAGAAAAAAGAGGGTGGGCCAGATGACCACAGCAAGATGCATGAAAAATTGGATTATCCAATCAGCATTCTATTTTAGATGCATGAACAGCTAGGATTAACCAATCATGTGTTAGCTAGGGACACGTGGACAGTAGAAACTTGTTATAAATATAGCCCTTTTAGGGATAATAAATTTAGCTTCACTGGATCATATTGATTATGGCGTGATCTCCCTGAACCTCCGCTCCCAGCAGGTGTGTGCCCCAGTGGACTCTCTCCCTTTATTCAAAAAAAGTTGAAGGACCCCTCTATCTCCTTTTTGAACATAAACATCTGGCATTTTGTGCATTCTCCTGACAACTGAAGGCTTGGTTCAGGATCCTTCCACTCTCTGGGTCCAGCACGTGGCAAGAAGAGCTGGAGGCATGCCTCACCCAGTTTTGGTAATCAGCTATCCCTCCCAAATGACCTGACTACTAAGGCTATCCCATGATAACAATGCAAGGGGGAAGGGAAACATCACTATACATCTACAAAATTTCTCTTAACATATACTTAATATTCGCTCTTTAATTCTGAGAGTCAGCCATCACATTACTCACTTCGGCACTGGCTGGCCGGCACCAGCTGGCTAGCACCGGGCAATAGATTAGGTATCCAAGATTGTCCACAAGATAGACAAGAGGCATACCAGAGGGTCCATGAAGGGGTCTTTATGGAGCGGTGAACCAGGGAGGGTCCGTGAAGAGTCCATAGGAAAGGACATGGATGCCCGGAGGGGGCAATAAAGGAGAGTCAAGAAGGGTCTTGGCAAATCTCACCAGTAGGTAGTACTTTGGGGTGTGATAAACACATATTATAGTTTTGGCTTTTGCGAACAATAAACTGGATGCTATGTGCTGTGCATTATAATATAATGTTAACTGTTGCAGAAGTAGCTATAATTGTGAAATAATAACGAATTATTTTACTTTCTTAAATAACTGACAATAATTAAAATAACTCAGACATATTTGTGAAGTTGATTTATATTTGCGATGTTGATTTAGAGTACTTGTGGTTAACTTGTGATGACTGAAATAGCTAATCTGTCTGCATGGTCAGATAACATTTGAAGAATGGGCATGATGAGGACCCCTGCTACTGACACTTTGACTATCAATAGCTGTCACCTGCTGAAACCACGGAACAGGGGGCCATTGTGAGGAGGTGACAAACGACCTTCAAAACCACATCCCAGAATACTGCACATGCTCCAAAAAGGCGGACCAGAGGAAGGACCATGCTAAAAAATTCCTGGAATCTGTAAATTAGTTCAAAGAAATGTTTGAATATGTATAATCATTCATTAATATGCATTGGACTGATGCAATGGAAAGGGTATATAAGAAGAGTTGCTATGGTTAGCCAGTGTGCCTCTGGCTACAGCTACACACCCAGCACTGTTATGTTTGATTTATTATTTTGTCCCCTATTGTCCATTATCGAAAAAACGGTCTCGACTATAGGGCTGAGAATCCCAAAATACCTCTGAAGGGTCCTTTAGGAGAATATTGAGATGGTTTGCACATTTTCCCAGAAGTAGGTACAAGGACATGGGTGCCCAGAGTGAGTAATATGGTGTATGCCCAGAGGGGGCAATATGGGGAACATGGATGCGTTTTGCGGAGATAAACAAAACTCCACAACTTTTGGGAAAGTTGTAAAGCCGGTATGTTTATTACAGCACTGGACACATGCGGGAATCATTCCCCTAAAATGACATGTATACTTCTGGGAACTTCAGGTCCCTTTTTATCCCCCTCTCAGATACATATGCATACAATTTCACAATAGGTTCATACCTATTCATTTTTACAAATTTCGTGTGACATTTGCCACTAGTTCTTCTTTATCAGAAAAAATTCCTAGGTCAGGTTGACCTGCTTTCACAGGAGTCTCAGTCTCACTTACCACCCTCTGTCTCTCCCCGCGCCCCCCGCCCTTTCCTCTCTTATCTCTGTCCTTCACTGAAGCAGTTTCTCTGAGCTTAGGCTTTTGCAGTCAGGCTAAATAGCTATGTTTTCAAACCACAGACTCAATTCAAATATGTACATTTCACCTAAATCAAAATGGATTTCTACTCTGGAGAATTTCTACTCTGTCTCAGATGGCCAGAGGAGACAATAAGAGTCACCAAGAAAGGGTCTTGGCAACCCACGCCCAGAGGAAGCAATACAATGTTAGTTTGGGAAAGGGTTGGTTGAAGGGGAATATGGAGAAATATGGTTAAGGCAAACAGCAGAGGGAGGATATGTGATAGGCAAAGAACAGTGAGGACTGGGAAGTTCTCTGCCTTGTCTTCAAAATCTGTGGTCTAATACAGGGCCAGCTGCAAGTCTTTTCCATTCCTGGCTTCCAGGAGAGGGAAAGCAGGGAGGTATTGTTTCTACCCACCCCTTCCTGGGTCATTATGGAGCCAGAGTGGAGGATTTGGGTTTGTCTGCTTGCTATTCTGGACTTGAGGGTGTTTCTGTCTGAAGCTAAGTGTGACCAGCAGCATGGGCTGGGGGCCTCTGGGGGAGGCATGGGACCAAGCCGAGGCTGTGGGACAGCTGGGGCGCAGCTCCAGGAGGTGCCCAAAGCCACTACCCCCGTGGGCAGGGGCTGCAGTGAACCCCTGGACCCATGAGGCTGCAGGACGCCCTGTGGTAGAGAAAGCCACTGTAAAATTTTTCTGCTTTCTGGCTGCAGAGGTGGCTTGGAATGTCCAAAAGGAAGGCCCAGGTCATGGAGAGAAAGGCTGAATGTTTAGGGCATATTTTGACTTAATGCTTGTGGCGTGTTGGCTCAGAGGGGGTCCAGAGTTGCCCATGTGAGAAATGACACTCACTTTCAAAAAAATTTAAAAGGTTTATTGAAACTTTATAAAAAATACAACAGAAGACTGAATAAAGAAAAGAAAAGAAAAGAATACAGTGCCAGGAGCAACAGATTCAGCCACCATGTGCTGGTCTACACAATGGATGTTCTGCCCTTTATACCTCTAGCCCCTCCCAAAATCTTGTCAATCAACTCCTTCTTCACTGTCCAGTGGGGGGAGATCACTTTCTTAAATCTTGATTTGAGGTCAGGTACTACCATAGCATGAAGCTATCCCTCCCAAATGACCTGACTACTAAGGCTATCCCATGATAACAATGCAAGGGGGAAGGGAAACATCACTATACATCTACAAAATTTCTCTTAACATATACTTAATATTCGCTCTTTAATTCTGAGAGTCAGCCATCGCATTACTCATCTACAACACCCAGGACTGAAGGGGAACTGTGACAATTTTTAGGATTACAGGGTATTGTAAGAAAATTAAAAGAGATGTTGATTATTGCCCCAGCTTTAGCTCTCCCAGGCCCCAAAAAGGAATTGGAATTTTATATGGACTGGTTGCAAAGACTGATTTCTCCTGTGTGAATTATTAATGAATGTGGAAATACTCTTTGGAAATACAGCTTTTCTGGAGGTCTCATGCCCAGATTTAGGGATGGTGAAGAAATTTGCTGAGCAGAGAAAATGCATTGGCTATTTCTACTAAGTTTAGGTTATGCTGAAGGTACCCAGAATAATAAGCAATGTGGTCCTCTGGTACAGGGCTGTGCCAAAGGAATTCTAGTGCAAAAATATTTGCAAAGCAAGGGGGTGGCCCCACTGTTTGCTCTAATGGTAACTGAGGCTCTGTTGTCTGCAGAGTTGGGCAGCCACAGCTTTGATGATAACTGAATGCAGGTGTAGGATTGTTAAAGTCTGGCACCAAGTTCTGGGTGGATGACTGGCACTAGGCTGTTTCAGTGTGAAATGGAACAGGAGGATTTAGACTTGAGAACCCAGCCTCCTGTTAAACTGGTCCCGAAAAAGGAGCCTTAAAGGAAGCTTGTCTCTGTATCCAGGTAACAGATCTCCAGACTCAAGCTAGGGAACATTTAGAGGACCCCTCTGGCAAATGGGGAAAAAGTGTTTTATGAATGGATCTTCAAGGATAGTAGGAGGAAAACGAGTTATCTGATATACCATAGTAAAGGGGAGGGAATTGCAAGACGCGGGGGAAGGTACCATGCACGAAGCGCAAAATTGTATGCCTTAATAAAAGCCGGCAAAGTGTATCAAGAAAAGGTGGTGACTATATTTACAGATTCCAAATATGCATGTGCGATGGTACATGCATTTGGAAAGCTGGGAGGAAAGAGGTTTGTTAACCTTCAAGGAAAGACATTTGTTCATCAGAGCTCAATTACGCGCCTGTTTGAGGTGGTAAATTTACCAAAAGAGGTAGAAATAAAACATGTTAGGGGACATCAGGCAGATAGCTCAGAAGAGACAATAGGTAATCAACAGGACAATGGAGATGTTCAGAAAGCAGCACTTCTGCCAGAGGTCACTGGGATCCACCCTTTGCTTCCTTGTGACTCAGCTGCTGCCAGGGGGAGGGGGGAAGTGGTGGTGGTAGTGCTGTCTTTTCCACCAGAGGAGTTTGGAGATAAATAAAGTTGGTGGGGCAGAGGAAAGAGGAGAGAATTGAGTTACAAAACACAGTAAACAGTAGATGCCAGGAGACTTGACCCTGCAAATATTGGGATGACTTTCAAGGATTGGCAGAGACATTCTTCGAGATGAACTGCTTTGGATCTTTTTGTTTTAGCGAAACAAGCTACTGAGGGGTGCCTAGCTAAAGTTAAGAGTGAAGACTACAAAGGAGATTGCAATGCAGGGAAATGACCTTGAGCTATATGTCCTTTCCAGAGATGTTGGGTGTATTTTGCTGAGATGCCTTGGGTGAGAGGACTTAAATATCCGCTAGTAGTAGTATGCTGGCTGGCAGAGCGGCCAGAGGAGCTTCTAGTTGTGAAAAACACCAATCACTTGTGTTAAAATTTTAGAAGTTTAATAGTAATAAAGTAGTAATAAAAATTAGGACAATAAGAATTTGGACAATCAAAGTTAGGATGATAAAAGACAATAAAAACCAAAGAACTATGGACATCTGGGTGCTTTGCTCTGCCACAAAGGACGTTTTGCTAACAAAGGATTATCCCTTAAAAGCAATAGCCTGTTGCATATTCATACATTTCATACATGATGCAAACATTCTTTTCAAAACTAAGGGTGTTTCTGCTTAATGTCTACTTCCCCCCCTCATCTTGTAAATCAATCACCTTGGTCTCTTGAAGTCTGAGTTGTCCCAGTAAGGAGGCAATAATTCTTCTCTTGAAATCTTGGTGTCTGTTTGCTGTTATTTCTATGTGAAGAATTTCTTGATTATCTTATCCATTCTTTGAGTTAGTTACAAAAAGTATCTTAATCACATAGTTTCTATTTTAATATTATGCTATAGCCTAAAACTATATTTACCACACTACTTAAAAAGATTCATACAGCATAACTTTCCAACATAACACATATAGTATTCATTTTAATATTTGTGAAGAGCCAATCATATAATATGCAATTTTCACACAAAGTTGAAGGACTCCTTTGTCTCATTTTTGGACATCAACCTCTGGCATTTGTGCATTTTCCTACTGGTTAACTTTGGGACAGTTACATTAAAATCTACCCCATGACAACAAAAATTAGCAGGAAAGAGTCTGAATGCTTATGTACATTACTATCCATAATAAAACACAACATTGGGACTATCTTCAGTTAAAAATCCACAGAAAAAAAAAGTCCTTAATCCAGGTCCTGCAATACCCTGTTAATTCTAAAAATTGCTACAGCTCCCCTTCAGTCCTGGGCAACCTCCAAGGTTCCCTGGACCCCCTCTGGGACAACATACTGCAAGCATTCAGTCAAAATATGCCCTAAAACATTCAATGTTGCTCTCCATCACTTCTTCCTTCCTTTCTGTGGTGGGTTCAGTGCTGGCCAAATACCAGTGCACCCACTAGAATATACTTACTCATTTCCCACTGTGAGATACGATTAGGAGGAAGGCAAAGCAGGCTCAAACCTCTAAAAGTGTATAAAGAAAACTTGATTAACAGAAACAAAAAAAAAATAAGAATCAGAATAAAATCTTCAGAACACTTCTTCTCCCCTCACCAACACTCTTCTTTTCTTCCCATTGACAATGTAAAAACACAAAACCTAAAATTTACAGTCAGTTTACCACTTCTAGAATAGTCTTTCTTCAGTTCACCTAGGGAGAGGAGTCTCTTTTGACATGCCATGGAGACTTCTCCACAAGAAACGATTCTCTCATGGTTTTAATTTCCATGAACAGCCACCCAGGAATGTGCATTTGTGAAGCCCCTCCCATCTTTGGAAGCCTTCCCACAACTGCTTTTATGAACCTTGTCAACTTATGGGGTACTGTTTTAAGGATGAGTTGTTCAGAAGCAAAAGTTCTCTTCATCTATCCCTGAGGTCATATTAATGTCTGAGAACAGAGGTCTACTTCTTCTTCCCTGGGGGCAAAGGGTCTTCATCACTCTTCTCTCTCTCTGTTCACACTTCTCATTGTATCACAGCTATTTTAATATTTGCCTGCTTCAGCACAGATGCTTTTCCTCATATCTACAGTTTGAACAATCCATCCCCTCACAGTCCCACCTACTATTCTCAGTTCCTGCACAATAACTGATAGGATAGGGGTGTTATAAGGAGACATACACAGCTCCAAAAGATCTGCCTTTAACCAAGATTTAGCTATAGGCTGCAACCCCTTCCTTCCTTCCTTCCCTTGGAAGAGGGTATTGCTTTTTAGACACCAGTCATCCAGGTTGCCTCAGAGTAATGTGGACATGCTCCAGACCCAGTTTTGTATATCACAAGGGCACTAGTATCCCCATCATCTCTCACAACACTAACTCGCATTCCCAACTCCAGTCTTCAAATCTCCTCCTAGCAAACCACAGTCACTACTAGGAATAATTAGAAACTCATGCTTTTCAAACCCATCTCTTACATTCACCAAACTCTCACAGGCATCTCTGTGTTATTTTACACAAATTGCACCCACTCATCTTTCTTATTTATAAAAAGAACATTACCAAATTGTTCCCCCTTTGGCATAAAATTGAAATTAGTTGGAGAAGCCCCTGTGTCTACCAGGAAACAGACCTCTCCGTTCAATAAGGGTTCCATTGTGGTGACCACCCAGCACAATAGCAGATCCTGAACCCTTAACAATCCATATCTAATGTTTTCCTCGTCCCTTCTTTCACATCTTCTATATACCTGAGGTGCCTTTCTACCCAATTCCTTCAGGGACACACTCGGCCACCTCTCCAGCCCCTGCTCCTGCTGTTTGTGGGCTCTCACCTTCTGTAAGAAAAAACTCTCACTTTTAAAAATTTAAAAGGTTTATTAAACTTTAACAAAAATATACAACAAAAGACTGAATAAGGAAAAATTTCATAGCTGGCAGTGTCTGTAGCTATCAGCCATGTGCTCATCAACAAAATGGATGCTCTGCCTTTTATACCCTTAGCCCCCTCCCAAAGTTTTATAAGTCAAATCTTTCTCTGCCATCCATTGGTGGAGATTACTTTCTTACATCTTGATTGGAGGTCAGATGTTGTTATGCCATGCCTCCTGGTAACAAGTTGATCCTCTCTGAATGTCCTGACTACAAAGACTATTACAAGGGGGAGGGGAAAGAGGACTATGGGAGGACATATTACAATAACATCACTATACATATACATAATATTCACCCCTAAATTGTGAGAGCTGACCATTACATTACTCATCTATAACACTTCCCACAGCCGCTAAACTCTCTGCAAAATCACTCACCTCCCTGGTGATACCTTACACTGTACACCAAAGCTGCTCCCTGTATCTTATAGCATACACCAAAGCTGGTGCCTGTCAAGACGCAGTGTTTAAACGCACACCCACAGCACATCTGGGCTGTTCTCCAAGCACCACAAACTCTGTAAAGCACCAGGTGCCAGCACAGCTCAGTGGGTGGGTACAGCTGATGGTGCTACAGGAATGGACAGGTGAACGGAACATCCTGCCAGTCTCATGGGGGTGGGGAGGTCCCTGCCTGTGGGGGTGGCGGTATTGGGCACAGCCTTGGCTCAGTCCCACACCCCCACAACAGGTTCCCAGCCCATGCTGCCAATCCTGAATATCCACACTTGGCTTCAGCATTCTTCACCATAGAGAAACCATTTCATGTCCTGAGAAGCAAGGAGACAAACCGAAATCCTCCACTCTGGCTTCATAATAATCCAGGGAGGAGTGGGGATGTAGGAACAATACCTGCCTGTTTTCCTTCTCCTGGAAACTGGGAATAAAAAGGACTTGCAGCTGGCCCTGTATTACACTGCAGATTTTAAAGACAGGAGAAGGTGGAGAACATCCCAGTCCTCACTGTTCTTTCCTTATCACATAGCCTCCCTCTGCTATTTGCCTTAATCCTATTTCTCCACATTCCTCTTCAACCAATCCTTTTCAAAATTAATATCGCATTGCCCCCTCTGGGCGTGGGTTGCCTAGACCATTTCTTGGCGTCTCTAATTGTCCCCTCTGGGCATCCATATCCTTAATTACTTCTGGGAGAATGCACAAACCATTTCAACATTCTTCCAATATTTTGGAATCATCAGCCCCATAGTCAAGACCCTTTTTTGACTTTTCTTTGTTGTCCACGCTGGGAATCCTGCCATGTTTTACTTCCCAAAGTTGTACTCACCAGTGAGATTTGCCGAGACCCTCCCTTGACTTTCCCTTACTGCCCCCCTCTGGGCATCCACACCCAGTTGATCCTTTCCTATGGACTCTTCATGGACCCCGCTAGTCCACTTCTCATCTGTCTCCTGGATGACCTCGGATACCCAATCAATCACCTGGTTCTGGTCAGCACCGAAGGGAGCTGATCACCGACACTGGGTGAGGGTGTGCCCAAAACTAGGCAAGAAAATAAAACTATAGAGTCAACTCAGCTACAGAGCAGGTATTTGTTTATTCCATGCTGGGAGTAAGGGGGTCCCCAAGCTACAAAACTCACTCAGTCCTCTTTAGCCTTCAGCTACATTTTAAAAGTCCTTCCGTGCAACGATTACAACATATCATTAGCATACTCATATTTGCATAAAGTTGTGTTGTGGTTTTATAACAGTTGGTTGCTTTCATGCATGTGTCAGTTCCTTCTGTAGTGGTCATCAGTTGTTTTACTTATATAGATCAATTAGGGCAAATAACAACAGATATACATACAATCTGGCAACATGCAAAAATACTCCATGAAGTAACAAAGGATGATAATCTTGGTCAACCGACTTATGGGAGACATTTACCTCTTAGCTCCCTAATCTAAATTGGTTGAAAAAATTATTCATGGGAATCGTGTTGTTAGGAATAATAATTTTGTGTACATGCATATATAGCAAGTACTTTTTGTGGTCCTGTCAGTGAACCACAATGTATTATGATGATTGGAAGAGATATAAACTGAGACATAGAGTAAAAAGAGGAACATATTTCCAGAGAATAAAAACACGATAATTTGTAAAAGAATTCACAAAAGTAAAAAGAAAGGGGGGATTTGAAACCTAAGTGGTGTGTAACAAAAGGTTAACCACAAGTAATATCGTAACAAGATGCGCAGGCAAAGCAAGCAAGATAGTGGAGTGAGTGAGATAACATGCGCAAGCAAAAGCAAGCAAGATAGCAAGTTTTAACGGAACTTGCAAACTGCAAAATTAACTAAAAACAAGTTAGACTGAAAAACAAGAAGCACAGAGCATGTGTTGAAAGCAGAGGTAAAAAGTTCAAATGTGAGGAAAACTACAGAAGTCTTCATCAAAGGATCACCAGAAGACCGACAACCCATTTGTGCTGTGCGATCATATCTAATACCATATCAAAACCGTATAATAATTTATTTGCAAATATTTGCAAATGGTTTGCATTTTTTTCCATCTCTGCTGAGATATTCACTATGGCTCTTTCTAAGTGTAAAGTTCCTAAAGTTGGGAATAAAGCTCTGACAAAAATGTGAAAGCCTGTATTATATCTAGTCAGAGGATTAGAAGGTATACTTTGACTAAATTGGTTTCTCCAAATTCCTCTAAAGATTCCTGTAATTAAACTAATATGATTTATAACTTGTATAGGTGAGATGAGATACCCCATACTACACTGACCATGTAGTTGTTTAAGGGCTATTCTATTTCCACACAACCACCAAAAGTAATCTGGCAAATCACAGCTAGTTGTGATGTTTATGTTGGAATTGTTAGTATGACTCGCAAACAAATAGTCATACCATTGAGCAAGTTGAACTTGTAAATTCAGCACATAGCTCACCGGATTTTAATCTGCTATGTTTCGTAGAATGGCAGTAATTCTGGTCCAATTGGTAGTATTATTATACTGGCCAAAGTTCGGTCCTGTAAAGTTTGACTCCACATAAATAACATATTGACTGATGAGTGATAACTGAAAAAGGGGTTTTACTAAAGGTGAACCTATTTGTTTTCATTGTGTACTAATATTATACAAGGTACATGAGCCTAATTCTATCCAATTACTAGAGGATCCCCCTAACAATGATAAGTGTAATTGTTGTACCTCTCCACACAGCCAATAATCTCCTATTCCAGTATGATTAGCTACTGCTTCAGGCAAAGCTACATACTTATTTACATCAAAAGTTACTACAATCTGCGAAAAAGCAATAAAGCAAAGCAAAGCATTCATGATTTATGGATGAGTTTCAGCTTCAGTCCGTCATTATAAATGATTATTACTGTCCAAGGTGCAACAGGAAATTTCTTCACTCGGGTGTAATGAATCCAGCTAGGTTTTACTCGCACATGAATTGTAGTGAAGGTTGTCAGGAGGACTTGAAATGGTCTGTCCTGCTTCTCCTGTAGAGGATCACCTGAAAAATTCTTAATGTACACCCACCAGGATAAATCACGTGCAATTTATGGTTTGGTTGCTGAGGTTGGGTTTCAAATACAACATTATACTTCTGATGCAACTGAGTGTTAATGGTTTATAAGTATTCATAAATATATTGATTACCAATCTGTGCCAGGTTTTCATCATGAGGGGCATTTAACCCATAAGATCTACCACACAAAATGCCAAATGGGCTAATCTTTTTTTTTTTTTTTTGGCCTTGGCTTTACCCTGATTCTTATGAGGGCAATTGGTAATGCTTGGTACCAGTATGACTTTGTCTCATGACAGATCTTAGCTATTTGTTGTTTAGGCATGTGGTTCATTTTCTCTACTTGAACACTATCTTTTGGCCTGTAAGGAGTATGGAGTTGCCACTCAATTCCCAAGTCATTGCTAACAGCTAATACAATTTATGCACAAAAATACTATCTTCTATCAGAGGATATTTCCCTATGTGTTCCAAATCTAGGTATGATCTCATTCAACAGTAGTTATTACTTTTCTAACTTTTTATGTCCTACAAGGGAATGCTTCTGGCCACCCAGAGAAGTGTCATGATCCGTCCTAGTGAACGGATGATGTGATGGTTCGTAGGGGTGATCTCAGGGTGCAAAGAACCAACAAAGCACAGGGGATTTGCAGTAACAATCAACAAGTGCAATTTTATTGAAATAACCACAACAGAAATGCGTTGGTGAGGGGAACCGGGAAAAAAAAAGGAGAAAATAAGGAAAAGAGGGAGAAAGAAGAGGGGTGGATTATAGGTACCAAACGTGGTGCTCCGTTATCCTTCAAGATCCAGCCGACAGATTTCACCAGGCCACGTCCAGGGAGATCTCAGAGGCACAGTTCATCTGGACCCCAGTTATACTGTTTTTCATTGGGGGAAGGGGGAATGAATTTGGCAACAGAAACAAAGGTCTTCAGGGGGAAAGAATGGATTTGGTCAGGGGTACACAAAGTCGAGCTAGACAGCAGGCAAGAGCCATTGTTTTCATGGTCCAGTGCTTGCACCTGTACTTGCTTTGGGCAGCTTTCCTTCCCCCACTGCACACCTCCCCTGAGTTGGGGGCGGGGGGTTCAGCCCCAGTCTCTGGAAGAAGCTGAGAAGGGGGCCTTCTCACACAGGGATTTCATGTCTCAGTTCCTTGATGAAGAGGCCTACATCTCTACTTGTCTGTCACGATGGTTAAGGACGAGCAAGAGGGGTCTTCTCTTGGAGGAGGAACCACCCCAAAGCTCAAACCAGCCAGGCCAGGAGGTGGGGAGGATTCCTGGGCCATTGTGCAAAAAGGGCAGGGTGCTCCTCTGAGTTCAGTGTGGCATATAACAAACAACACCTGTGGAAACAGTGAGCTAGGAATCGGGCACATGATTTGTCCCCCCAATGGTTCAGTAAACAGCAGTTTTTAATTTTTCAGTGGTCTCTCTTCATGACAATCATGAGGCAAAAATGAAGGATATTTCAGACAGACTCTCACAGAAGGTATCAGTAAGTACCAGCAAATATCAAAAACCCTCATTTCTTGGGAGTTCAGAAAAGTCTATCAGCCATAAACCTTCAGGAAAAGCTCCCCTGTTAATAACTCATTGTTCTAGCCTGACTGTTGTATTTAGATTATTGTTCAAACAAGTCATACCTAGTGATGTTACTTCTTTAACAATGTCTTGCAAGTGTGGACCTGCAATTCATTCCCATAGGTATTGGTGTAAAGGTTCTGCTCCCCAGTGAGTCTTATCATGTTCAGATTTCACATAATGTCTCATTAACTTTCCTGGTATTAATAGCTGACCTCTTTCTAATTGTCCCCCACCATTCTCTAAAAGTTTTCCTTTATTTGCATTAATCCATTTGTAATCAGAGTATTGGTATTTTACAGGCTGCTTAGTTGATACTACAGTAGGTATTACAGCTGTCACAATTGGTTTATTTCTTTCAACAGTGATTATAGCTTTGTAATATGCAAATTACCTGCTTACGGAAGAGTGTTACCTTTAGATGGCTCTCAGCAATGTAAAATTGCCCCTTGCAATGGGAGTTTCACTGCCTCCAGGAGTCTGAGGATTTCAGTTGCATGTTTGACAATCTTCTTTTGTGCAGTCAGGAGTCCTCTTTCTCTCCATATGGCTTCATGGGCATGAACAATTTCATAGCATATTTGGAATCAGTCAAATATTAACTTTCTTTCCTTTTGCCAGTTCTAATGCTCAAGTGAGGGCTGTCAGCTCAGCCTTTGTGCTGAGGTTCCTGCTGGTAATGGGCTTGACTCAATTACCTCCAAGACTGTGGTCACAGCATATCATGCCATTCACACTCCCTGTGTCATGAAACTGCTGCCATAACAGTAAACCAGTTTACAGAACCTGGCGGCTGCTCTTCCTTTAGGTCTGGGTGGCTGGAGTACACAGCTTTGACAGTCTCTAGTCAGTCATGTACTGCAAGTTCAGCTTCAGACTTTCCTTGCAGAAAAGAGGCGGGGTTAACTATCAGTGATGAAGAGAGAGAGAGAGACGGGGACTCGGTGTGACAGTCAAAGAATCCAAATTTACTGTGAAGTACAACTGCTTATATAGTATTTTAGGAAGGCTAGTAATGTTTTACTACATTTATTGGGTTAATCATCACATAAACAAATTTATACATTTTTAACATCTCTTGCTTGCAGAAATCTGATGTAATTTTCTTTTTCCGGTAAACCCATCTGTCGGCAATGGAGAGAGACAGGGAGACTGACTCGGTGATCGGAATTCGATTTTATTGTGGGATACAAACACTTATATACTATTTCAGAGAGACTAGTAATGTGTACTACAATGATTAGGTTAAAATCACATACACAAACTTATGCAAATAACATCTCTTGCTTGCGGAGTTTAATGGGATTTTCTTCTTCCAGTAAACCCATTTGATTGAATCTTCTTATAATCTAGGTCTAATTTTCAAAGTTCTGTTTGCTTTTGCCAAGACATCCTGGTATCAAATCTCTTATGTTAACCAGGTCCAAAGTCTATCTGTCTTGTGTCCCCCAGCATTCCAACACCCATCTGATTTAATCTTCTCGCAATCTTCAAAGCTATTTGTTCTTGCCAAGGCATCCTGTTATCAAATCTCTTATGCTAACCAGGTCCAAAGTCCATCATCTCTCTTGTGTATCCCAATAGTTAACAATATTGGTCACTTTAATTTCAATATCATTAGATTTGGCCAGGACTGCTTGGTATTTTAGGAACCTTGAAGGAGACAGCCAGTGACAGCCCTTTTGTTCTGTAACGGCTTATACCATGTGTGACACTAAGTCATCTTTTGTCCTAGTGTAAACTTCCATTCCTCTTCAATGTTCATGATCACTGCTGATATTGCCCTAAGGCAGGTGGGCCAGCCCTTGCTCACAGTATTGAGCTGTTTAGAAAAATCAGCTACTGCCCTTTTGTAAAGACCCAAGTGTTGTGCCAGCTCCTAAGCCTAACCCTTGTCTCTCATGTGAGATAACCAAAACTGTTTCCTTACCCCAGGAAGTCCCAAGGCTGGGGCCCTCATGCGCTTGCACTTTACCTCTTCAAAGTTGTGATTTGTTTCAGGGGTCCACACCACAATATTTCTAGAAATTTTCACTGGCTCATATAAAGGTTTCACCACCAGTTCATAGTTGTATATCCACAACTGGCACCAATCTGTCGTTCCAAGTTCAGAGTTCTCTTATGATTTGTTGCTTAGGTATTTGGCAGATTTCCTCCTTCCATGCAGTTCTCAGGGATCATTGTTCTCCAGACTTCATATCCAAGATAGGTCACCTGTAGTTGCACCAGCTGAGCTTTCTGTTGAGACACCTGACCAACATTTAGACCAAGAAAATTCAACAGACTTATTGTCTATATAAGGCACTCTTTGATAGTTTTTATAGCAATTAGTAGATCATCTACATATTGTAGGAGTGTTTCTTCCCCAGGAAGAGACTGCCATTGTTCCAGTTCTTTGCCGAATTGATCCCCAAAAATTGTGGGACTGTTTTACTGTTTTTGAGCCCCTGAGGTAACACTGTCCAGATAAGCCGGTTTTTCCAGCCTGTGCTAGGGTTCTCCCATTCAAAAGCAAGTATGTTTTGACTTTCTTCTGCAAGTGGCAGACAGAAGAAAGCGCCTTTGAGATTTATCACCAAGAACCATTGCAGAGTTTAGTTAGCAAAGTGTAGGGATTTGCAACCACTGGGTGGATACCTTTAGCAATCCCATTGACTGCTCGCAAATCTTGCCCTAATCCATAGTTTCCATTAGGTTTTTTCACTGGTATATAGAAGTATTAAATTTGGATTCACATTCTTTCAACAATCCTCATGTCAAAAACTTGTTAATAATTGGTTTGATCCCTTTTCTGTCCTCTGTTCTCAAGGGATATTGTCTCCTAACCACTGGCCTGGCTCCTGTCCCCAGTTCAGTCTTACAGGGTCAGCCAATTTTGATTTCCCAGGAACATCAGTATTCCATACTCCTGGGTATACCTGATTCATTATTTGCTGCAAATAATTGCTATTGTTCACTGGTCCTCTATCAATTGCCAACCCTAATGCTAAAATCAATTTGCCTTTGGGTACTTTAAATTTAATTTTTCCCCCTCTAAACTCAATTTCCGTGTCTAAATTTTCAAGGTGATCTCTGCCTAACAGGGATTTTGGTGAATTTGGTAGATAGAGAGATTGATGTATTCCCATCCTTTTCCCAATTTCGTATTCTAACAGTTTGAAGAAAAAAGCATTCTCTGGTCGGCCTGTGGAATCCACTACCTGGATATGTTTTTCACTTTTAGGCATTAAAGTTTCATTTAAAACCAAAAATGTGACCCCTGTATCTTTTAAGAATTCAACTGCTTTAAAATTCCCTACCTGTATCTTAACCAGCAGGTCCACTAAGGAAAGATCTGTGGGTCCCTGTCACTCACTGTTATCTACTGCTGCAACAACAGCTTCCTGTGGAGTGTTCAGTAACTCTACGCACTGGCATTTCCAGTGCCAGTGCTTTCTTACAGTAAACACACTGATTTGGTCCTAACCTCCCTTGGGATTGATTTGAGCTGCCTCTATTATTTCTACCTTTTCCTCTGCCTCTGCCTTGTCCCTGACCATATTCTCTTCTTTGATGTTGCTCTAAAGCTGTCACTGGCTCCTGTGAGTTTTTAGTTCTCTTGTTTGTCTCAGTTGTTATATACCCTCCATGTTTCTTCTGTGATTGCTTCTAAATTTCTGTTATCTGTCTCTTTTAATCTCTGTGATGTCTGGGCTGGATTGCCCTGGCATCAAGGAGACTAACTGCTGCTACCCCATTTCTGAGGCAAGATTAAGGGTTGTAAACTTTCACATTGTCACTCAGAGACTCTCTACAAAGTCGGTAGGACACTCATGCGGTCCCCGTTTAAAATTATACATTAATGCCCAATTTGCTGCTTTCAGAACGCCATTCTCTAATCCAAATTTTACTAACTCCCAGTATCCTGTTATTGAGGCATATTCACCTAGATCATTTGGATCCCACAGAGGATTTGTGGTAGGGATTAGCATGTTCACATTACTTTATAGGGCTCCACTAGCAATTCATCCCTGCACACGTGCTTTAGCTGTTCTAATCAGTAACTGTTTTTCAGTTTCTGTTAATTCTGTCAGCATTAAATTGATATCACCTCAATCTGGGTCCTGGTTCTTGACTATCAAATAATTTTGCCACTGTACTGGGGTCTTCCCTGTAACCTTTAAGCTCTTCTCTCTAATGATTCAAATCACTAGTGGAAAAAGGTACTTTTATGCATCTACACTGGCATCTGACATAGCATCTGCATTTTCAGTGGGGTCTGTAATGGTATCTTCATCTGCAATGATACCTCTACAGTGGGTATCCTCATCTGCAATGGAGTCTGCCATGGTGTGTTGGTTTGGCACAGCCTGGTTTTTGGTAGCAGGGGAACAACAGGGGTAGCTTCTGTGACAAGCTGCTAGAAGCTTCCATTATGTCCAACAAAGCGAATCTCCGATGGCTCTGAAGATGGACATGCTACTGGCCCAATTAGAGAGGTTGGTAACACCTCTGTGGTGACATATTTGAGAAGAAAATCAAAACACTGCTCATGCAATTTTTTTTCCAGGGGTGGCAAGGTGCCACCACCAGAGGCCATTCCTGGAGCAGTGCACAGCAATATGCCACAGCTGCAGCCATCTCAGTGTGGCCAACAGAGAGCCTTGCCTCCCTGGCTACTCCTAGCCAGCTGTGCCATGGGCAGAAGGGCAGGGGCAGCAGCAGCTTCCCCTTCCTGGTACATGTGGAGAGGCATTGAATGGTGCCAGCGCCGCAGCAGCCGCCACTGCCTGTGCAATGGCAGCAGAGCCGCATGGCTGGCAGCAGAAGCATGACGAGTGATTCCCAACGTGGAACCTAGACGAGATCAACTTCTCAGCGCTGCAGGATCCTGCAGGAATCTTTGAATTCATGGGATTTGTTGGCAGTGGTACCTACAAGCAGTAGCTCCTCTTCTAGTCAGAGAAGAGAGGAAGTGAGGACTCATGAGGGAAAACAACATGGAGGCACCAAGATCAGTGGTAAAGAAAGGGGGAAGAAGTGCTCCAAGTGTCAGAGCCAAGATTCCTCTGCAAGCTGTAGTGAGGACTGTGGTGAAACAAACTGTCTACTTGTAATGCATGAAGTCCACCAGGGGTGAAGAGAGCCACTTGTAGCTCATGGGAAAATGCTCACACTGGAGCAGGTAGATGCCAGAGAAAGCCATGATCCAGTGTGTGAAAAACAACTGCTCACTTTGAAAATTTAAAAAGGTTTATTAAACCTTAACAAAAAAAACCAACAAAGGACTACATAAGGAAAAAGCTGCAGCGCTGGGAACTGCCCCTCATGCACACCATGTGGCCAGTTCATCATCAAGATGGATGCTCAGTCTTTTATACCCCTGGGGGTTGCATCAGCCAGCCCTGGTCCCTCCCAAATTCTGTCAGTCTGCTCTTCTTTGTCATGTATTGGTGGAGACTGCTTTGTAACTTGATTGGAGGTCAGGTGTTGCCATGGTGCACCTCCTAAGCGCCAAGCTTTTACATTCCCAGCTGCCCCATGCAAGGGACACGTGCAAACCTTCTTTTTACTTATCCTAGACAACCCAGGCTGTCTGATGGCAACAATACGGGGTGGGAAAGGGAACTATGGGGAGAACAGAGGACATCTAAACTACAATAACATAACTATTCATCACTAAAGCTTTTCTTAATATTCACACAATAGTTATCTTTTAATTGCAAGAGCCAATCATCTCATTATCCATCTATAACAAGTGGGAGACCCAAATAGAGAGAAAGGAACCCCAGCTTCCAAAGACAGAGACAAAGAGAGCCCTTGCTTCCAAACTAGAGCAGCCTATCCAAGGACTGCATGCCTTGGATGAGTGACCCAAGCCACAACAGTTTTGGGATGATTGTTTGCCCATGGGAGGGACCCCATGGCATAGCAGAAAAAAGACTCCTCTCCCTGAACAAACAGAAGATCTTGAGTGACTGTAAGAGACAGTCCTAAGTTTCCCTCATTCGCCTCATGACTGTTGCAAGGACAGAGACTAAGACCCTGAAGACCCCAATTGTAGTTCTGGCTCGGTTGAGGTGGATGCTTGCCAAGTGATTATTTGCAGGTGAGCTTGCTGTGTCACCACGGTAGACTGCTTTGAGCAGAGACTGGCAAGGAGCGGCTTGCCCTGTATGATTACACCTGCTTCATGATCCCCGCTCAACACAATAGCCCATGAATTTCCCCACCTCTTGGCCAGATGCCACTTGCTTTAGAGAAGGTAACTGGTGATTCCCCATGGAAGATCCTTCATCTGCCTCAGGACTGCCGTCAAGGACAGAGATTGAAGCCCCCCACCAAGGACTGAGACTGAGATCCCTATAATTCTAACACAGGGGTGCTGGCCTGGCTGAAGTGGGATGTCTGCCAAGTGTTGCCTGCAGGTGTGTTTGCTGGACCAAGACTGGTTTCCCATGGGAACCAGTCCTGAAATAACAGGTCCTGGTCACTGCTGGGACTGGTTTGTCCTGTTTGGAACTGGACTGTCTGTACTTTTTCCCAACAGACTTATTCTCTACTGTTCTGTAGCTGTTCCCTCAACATACCACCCTGTTCCCAACCCCTGGCGGAAGACTATAAAAGACCTCTGAGTTAACCAAAGACTTTAAGATTCTCCCCAGTGTGACAAGACAGATCTATTGGCTGAACAACAAGGATTTAGTCTCTCCGTTGGTAGCTATTTCCCCCCCCCCCCTTTTTTCTCTCTCTCTCTGTCTTTTATCTCCTTTCTAATCCTTCTATCACATTTGCTGTGGGCACTCAATAAAAAGTGCATTTGTTTTTATTAATACTGAAAGTCCCCCTTCTGTGCATCTTTTGCACTCTGAGATCAGTAAAACAAACCATCCTGACCCCCGCTTATACTAGGGGATCGTGACAGTGACAAACTGACCAAAACCCCCACATCCTGTCTCCCTCTGCTGTTGGTGGTAAGGAGGGAGGGGCTGGGGGAAAAAATGGTGTTTTAAAGGCTTATTTTACATCTCATAACCCTCCTCTGATTCTGCTAATGATAAATTTATACCTTTAAATTTGAACTTGTTTTGCCCTTAGTGTTTTTTTCCTCCAAGTCCTTATCTCAACTCATGAGCCTGTTGTTCATCTTTTTACCTCTCCTTTGCCCAGCTGTAGCAGGAGAGGGTAAGCGAATTACTTTTGCGGGTGCCTGGCATTTGGTCAGTGTCAAACCATGACATATGGCAACTTAACCTTCAGTACTACCTGCTTCTGCAATGTTATCTGCACTCGGTTGTTGGACATAACAAGTGCTACATATATCATTCCACATGCAGATAGCATTGCAGATCCTGTCACTTGTGTTGATAGCATTGCACAATTCTGTGGAGAGAGCAACATTATTACAGATATACACACTTAACACACCAGGGCTCAGCACTGCTCAGACCAAATATACACAATACCACACCACGTATGGTGTTTGCCCCCTCCATACCCACATATTCCCCTCCTCTTTAGTACTGGAGGGACATCAGCCAGTAGGGGACACTGCTGCAGGAGAACGGTGCACAAGCACTCACCGCCCAGGGAGATGCTAAGGGCACAAAGCACCTCACCCTGGGCAGAAGGCTTCAGGGATCTACACAGTCCACCAGGGGGCTTCAGCCAGACTCTTTTTTTCTGGTAGCGGCAGGAGGACACGCCATGGATCACAGTGGAGAGGACATACCCAGCAATGCCCTTCCAGCCTACTGCTGGCCTAGCAGCAGCTCCAGCTGTAATGATCACTAGAAGACACTCACAGCCCATACTGCATTTGTTGAACATTCCCCAGAGAAATCCATTCATTGCATCTGACACTCAAGCAGCTTCAACATGGACCTGACTACAGCTTTACCTCACTCTCTTGCAGAAGAGGATAAGGAGCCACCAACAACTGCAGTGGAGCCAGTGTTTGTATCTCCAGACCCCACTGGAGAACACACTCTGCAATTCCTTTTTGCAGTGACACCACTGTTTCAGCAGTGGGCAAACAGATGTGAGCCAGGCAACATATAAAACCAAAAAAACAGGGGCAAGCCAGTTTTACTTATCAGCATGCTTCTGCTATCTTTCTGTTACTAAATGCCCCAACATCATCAGGATAAATAAAACCCTCTAATACTGTCTTTTCAGTGTTAACAAGTAAGGCATTACTTTATCCTTGGTCCAGAGGTGTGTGTATGGCCAACAAAATTCCAGCCTCCATACTGACATCGATGCAAAACTTTTTCACTTATTTATATGTTGTTAGCAAACAAAGAAATTAATGATAATTTATTCTAAATTACATAACTCTCATTCATAATTACTATTCTATCTTCTATTGGCCATTGAATTCTTGCTTCTTATGCTAATCAGTCCTTATTTTTAGTCTTTTTGGTATCTTTTTCCTCCAGTAGGGACTTTCCAACACATATGCTGAGTCTTTGTTAGCCCTTTATCTTCTGGTTTCTGTGAAAAGGTCCTTATAGTCCATAATTTCTGCATTCTAGATGTCCAGCTTCAACAATATATCTCACTCTCCCCAGTTTTGTTCATTGAAGCTTATCTGAGTTAGTTTAGCAAAATGTAAAGTTTCAGTAATTTTCCAAAGCTGTGTTCCCATTAAAGGAGCATATGACAACTTTACTAAATGCTGGCTAAAAGTGATTTAAGACTAACACACTACCTACCTACTACTATAACTTACATACTGGTTATGATTAATTTTTAAAAATAATTAGAAGATAATTAAAACCATTAATTTAAAAATTAGAGAAGTTATATAATTTCCAACATTTGGGTCTAGGAAAGGGAGCAGCCAAAGCACACAGGTGTATCTGACTGTAAAAATGAAAAGAAAAAGAAGGAAAAAAGCCTGGGGAATCAGAGGCTCTAGTTAAAATGATACCTCCTGTCTCAATCCCCAAAGACTCTGACCATGTTTTTTTTGTTTGGATGAGGGAGAATAAAGGGAGAAATAAGAGAATTTTAAAAAGAAAAATAAAATTAAAAGAGGGCAAGAATATTATTAAGAGCAACTTATATTCCGAGCTTAAGTAACTCATATGTTGTAGGCAGACACAGATGCCATTGCAATTACTGTTGTAAATGTAGGTATCATTTCAGACTTCATTTCTTCTGCAGATGCCATTATAGATTAAGATTCCATAGCAGAGGGAAATGCATCTGCAGATGAGTACCCCAATGCAGTTAACATCACACATACCATTCATAACTTGCATCTAAGCTCTGTCTTCCAGCAACCAGGCATGTTGTGTGACCACCTGCACAGGTTGAACATATTCCTCCTACCTAACTCCCAAGGCAGAATGGTGGACACTCCTTTGAGAGCAAAGGCTGCAACTCCAACGCAGAGGTCTGCACCATCTACCCTGGCTACTGCCAGCTCCTCCATCCAGACAGAGCTGCTAAAAGGAGAAGCTGCAGTGCGGATCTCTCATTGCAGGAAGTGAATAGATCTTTCTCTAGGGCAGGAACAGGCAGCAAACTTACCTGTAAAAGGTGTGCCCAGGTGGAGGACCAGCCGTTGTTAAGAAATGTAAGAGGCAGTGAGAGGGCTGTATAGTATCAGGAAGGCTGAGAAGGAGTTCTTTCCCAGGAAGGAGAGAGTCTGCTGGTTCCAAGCACAGTTTGCAGTAGACCCACAGCCCAAAGCCAAACAGCAAGAGACTCCCCCAGCGACACACATAGAAGGGAAGAGGACCAAGAGAACACACAGAAAGGAGAAAGGCTGGTGTGGAAGAATGGAAACTTGGAACAGCAAGGACCTGCAGTAAGAACAGTCTTCCCCCAAAGCCACAGGTGCTCTTGTAGAACCTTTCCAGAAAACAGAGGTGCCCTTGCAGAACCTTTCACTGATCTGTAGAAAAGACTCCGCAGGAGAGGCACTGAAGATGAGTAAGGCAGCCTCATCTACTCCCCATATAACAACCAGTAAGGCAGCATAATCTGTTCCCCATATAACAATCAGCACAACTAAGAAGAGGGTAACAGTAGGAAGAGACTCCCTTCTGAGAAGCATGAAGGCACTATTTACTGGCCTGCTGCATTCTCCAGATTATGCTGCTTACCATGGACTCCTAATAGATTTCACTGAGACACTACCATGCCTCGCACAGTCCACCATTACCTGCTGCAGCTGTTTCATGTGGGTGCCAGTGAGAAGCATCAAGGAGGATTACAGATCCCTTAGGAGCAGCAGTAGCTGCTGACTCTGGAGCACAGGTAGTTTTTTCATCAACCTTCCCAGTCAAAGCAAAGGGGTTTGAAAGAGCCAGTCTAATCTGAGGAATCAACAAATGGTTACAGGACTGGTGCCACAACCAGGGGTTTGGCTGCTTAGACCATCAGACTTGCTCTACTTGCTCAGATCTGGTCTATTGAGGGCAGATGCAGTCCATCTGTCAGAAAAGGCAAAATCATGTTCACTCACTGACTTGCCAAGCTAGAGAAGAGGGCTTTAAACTACAGCTGCTGAGAGAGAAGAGCTTCAGTCCATCCCACTCCTATCACAGACAGCAAGAGACATCCTGAGCCTCATGGCATCCTGGTCCAGATGGGCCTGCCTGCATCCAAATGCAAGGGCTTCTCCAGCAGCATGGACATGGAGTCATTTTGTTATCACCTCAGCCCCTTCTCAGAAGCTGTGGCCAATGTTCCTGCCCCTTTCCTCTCCAGAAGACAACGGAATTATTTTCTGCAAGCACTCCTGCAAATCATAAGGGGAAAACTGTCTTGAGCAGCAGAACAAGCAGGATCCAGTGCAGACTGCAAGACCTTTTGCTGCTGGGGCAATGCCTGCTGATCCTCGACATTTTGCAAAGAGAGATGGTGATGTGGCAGTGCAGCCAAAGCAAGGGCTTTGTGAAAGGACAGGAGATGGGTTTGGCTGCTCAGGAAACCACAGCTCCCCTCCCACAACTGCAGGTGCTGATAGAGAGCTGGGCAGCTCCCCACCAGCACTGTCCCAGAGCACTGCCTGGTGTGTGGGCAGGAGGAGGCAGAGCAGCAGGAGAGCAAACACTGGAAGATCTGCAGGTGAGTCAGAGTGTTCACAGGGGCCTGGTTGCTCATGGAAGACACATCTGTGCACAGGAAGCTCCTTTCTCATGTTTCATGCTCCTACCCTCCAAATCTAACAGAGGGCTTAGCTGGGTAAGAGCATATTCAGGGAGATTCTTCCAGCACATGATTTGTCCGGGTTGAGCTGAGTGTGGGTATACTGGGACACAAACACTGCAGAGGCATGGCTTTTACAGTGGTGAGGGCAGCAATGCTGCCCCAGTGGAGAAGGCATTGCTGTGAAGAGGCACATCAGTCAGATTCTCCCCAATATGGAAGAGAACAAGGAGAGCAAAAGGGCCAAAATATCATCTGCTGGCCTCCAAGGACAAGATGGCAGTAGGTGTGGAATTCATTTCTCCCTTCCACCATCCCAGGGAGGAGCTGCAGAGCTCAGAGGGTGCCGGAGGGTCTGGTAGGGGATATCAGTTTTGCTGTAAATGCTGCTTGTGTGGGAAGAAAAGCAATGTGTAGATGCATGCCTGCTTGTACCCACACCCCTTGGTTCTCCCCCTCCAGGTGATGGAGGTCCTTGCCCTGACCCTGGTTACACTTCTGGCTCTGCTGCCGCCAGCCCAGCCCTGCTCCTCAGAGATGAACAAGGTCAAGGACCTCCTGGAGGTGAACTGCACGGGACAGGCTCTCAGCGCAGTGCCCCCAGACCTGCCTGCAGACACAGGCATCCTGCTGCTCAGTGACAATCGCCTGGAGTCCCTCTCCACCACTGCCTTTCTGTCCCTCACCCAGCTTCAGGACATTGACCTGGCCAACAATGGGCTGGTGGCTCTGCACACAGGGCCGCTGCTGCTGTCCCTGAAGGAGCTGACCCTCTCCCACAATGCACTGGCAGCCCTACCTGTCCTGGAGGGCCTGCCTGCACTCACCCACCTGGCTGTGGCTCACAACAGCCTGGAGACCTTGGCCCCAGGGGCTTTCCGCACAGTGCCAGAGCTGCAGAACCTGGACTTGCGAGGGAACAAGATGCAGCAGCTGCCCCAGGAGGCCTTTGCAGGGCTGAAGGCACTCAAGGAGTTAGACCTCTCAGACAATCTCCTGAAGGAGCTACCCAAGGAGTTGCTGCAGGACCTGAAGAAGTTGGAGACCCTCTGGCTCTCAGGGAACCAGCTGCAGACCCTGCCAACTGACTTTTTCCCAAAGGGGCACTTCTTCATGTATGTTTTCCTCACTGAGAATCCCTGGCATTGCAACTGTGACCTGCACTACCTCCAGACCTGGATCCAGAAGAATGCTGACATTGTTTATCAGCCAGAGCGGGGTCTGGAGGAAACAAAGGTGGAGGTCGCACCTGAGAAGGTACTGTGCCACAGCCCTGCTGAGCATAGGCAAAAGCCCATCATTCACTTTAAGCTTAACTGCAGCATTGTGGAGGATGCGGATGAGGAAGGAGGGGATGAATATAATTATGAGGAAGAAACAAGAGAGAAAGCTACCATGACCACCTTCCCCCCACATCCATTCATCCCCAAAGAGCACACTACCATGCCCTGTGCTATTACCTCATCTTGCCTTCCTACCCTTACTACCACAAGATCTCCCCTCACCAGACCTTCCCTCAGCACCCCTTGTACCTCCACCCTTTCCCCAAACCCTTTGCTTGTGGTGCTGACAAGCATCAGAGCTCCCGGCACCACCATTCCTGTACCAGCCAGTCTCACTATGACACCCACACAGACCCCCAGTACTGCCACCATTCTCACGGCTGCTACCACCATCACCCTGCACAGACCTGCCACCTTTGACAATGCCCCTTCACTGCCAACAGCTATGAGCAACAGCCCTTCTAGCACCAGTGGCCATCCCCAAACCACCCTTGCTGCCAACAGTATCTATGGCAGTCTCGTGGGGTCCACTGGAACATTTCCCACCACTTCCACAGCAGTGCCTTCCACTGCCATGCTAGAGGCCTCTTCCATTGTCACATCTCCATGTCCAACTCTGATGTCAGCCAACACCATGCTTTCCACTCATGCCCCAACACTACCACCTCCCTTGGACACCACACACTTCACCCAACCTGCATGTTCCCCCCTACCTGCTCCTCCTCCCCTCTGCCCATGCTCCATCCCAGGACAGGCTGTACCTGTGCTGCGTTTGCAGGCAGGTGGGGAGGCTCTGCAGTGGGGGCAGTGGGTGCTGAGGCACTGCTGCCTGTTGCACTGGGTGCTCTATCTGGCTTCCTTGGCTCTGCTGGTCCTGACCATGCTGGCTCTAGCAGGTTGGCTGACATGGATGTGTCTGGTGGGACAACCCTCCTGGCACCAGTCCCTGCAGACCCAAGAGGTGCAGTATCCATTGCTGGAATGGAGGGAGTCAACAGGAAACCCTATGATGCATCTCAGCAGCTTCAAAATCCCCCTCCAGCAACCTAAATTCTGTACAATCAAGGAAGTGGAGTTGTGCCCTGAGGTTACCTACTGCACAATTAAAGATCTGGGGATACAGCGCAGTTGTCCTGCAAGCTACTCCTTCTGCACAACAAAGGAGTTGTGGGTTCACCAGTCCTCTGCATGCATTAGTCAAGCCTTTCTCCAGGAAGCTGATGGTCACAGACCTTAGCTTCCTGTGGACCCCATCTGCTTACAGCCTAGACAGGGGTGTTGAGACTATCGGTGATGTCAGAGTGAAATATGCAGGTAACACCATGTAAATGTGTTACACATATGTGTACACTCAGAGAAAGAGATTGAGAGTCATGGCTCTGTTTTATATGCTTTGTTTTACAAGGGAAAGTTCTGCTTGCCTAGGAGGAAGCTATCTAGCTCCTTCCTCTAGTATTCTCAAAACAACCTGAAGTTTCCAGAGCTTGGGTATTTGGCAGAGGAAGATAATGTCCTAAACTGGTCATTGATAGTCCGGGGCTGCCACTGCCTGGTTTTGGGGTGATTGAGGGCAAGCAGAACTTATGTTGTGCTCTGTCGCAACTGCTTCTGCTCAAATTATACACACAAAGATGCAATACACTTTCCACTCAGTGCCAGGTTCTTAATCACATAATAAATACTCTGTGTCTGAATTTAAAAGGGGTGCTGGTTTGATTTCACTGGACCTGCCACAAGTCCTGGTATTTGGAATAGTGAAGGCAGGGAAGAAAAGTCCATGGAATGTCAGAATCCTAGAATATCCTGAGTTGGCAGGGTCCCCTGAGGATCAAGTCCAATTCCTGGCCCTGCACAGACACCACAGCAATCCCACTCTGTGCCTGAGAGCATTGTCTAAACGCTCCTGGAGCTCTGGCAGCCTTGGAGCTGTGACCATTCCCTGGGGAGCCTGTTCAGTGCCTGACCACCCTCTGGGGGAAGAACTTTTTCCTAATATTGTTTCATTGGGATGCCTCCATGAGGGGGGCACATGAGGGTCCTGCCCCAGGTCCCAGAGAGCAGAGATCAAAGCTGGCCTCTGCCTCCCCTCAGGAGAGGTCTCCATGATGAGGTCTTCCCTTGATGTCCTCCAGACTGAATATGTCAAGTGCCCTCAACTGCTACTCATACCCATCCCCTCTAGACCCTTCCCCATTTCTGTGGCCTCCTTTGGATACTCTTTAACAGCTTTAGATGCTTTGTGTATTCTGGCATTCAAAACTGCACACTTACACTCCTATTCCTGACTTTGGCCCCAAACCCTGAGGTACTGAATCACACGGGAAAAAGCATTGCACTGGCAGGTAATAAGGAAAGTGTTGATGCTTCTGCATGACCCCTTATGGGATGGCCAGATATGGAAGAATAGGGTGGGAGGCTTTGAAGTGCAACAGATTGCAAGGGATTATACTTGGACAAAGCACTCCAGAGCTGGCCAAACTTTGTGACCACCTGTCTAGATGTCATTCTAACATTTTGGGAGGTGTGAGAACAAGGCAACAGTCACCATTGGTGGGGGTCGAATGGCTCACTCCAGAACTCATGCATAAATGCAGCAGCTGGATCCTATGAATCGTTTTTCCAGCCTGAAATGCAGTTCCAGTTCTAATTGCCCCAAACATATTGTCAAACTGCTGTGAGTCAGCGTGGCCTTCTGCTAGATTAACTGCTGGAGTGTCCACAGGTGGGAACATGTGCCTGTGCTTGGCCAGCATGAGTATGTATGCTGGTGAAGGTCTGGTGTGCAAGTGTGTCTGTGGACATATACATACTACGTTTGTAAGGAGGCACTTGTCTGACTGTTAATCCTGTCCTCTAACCACACCATCCTCTCTATCCCTGTTCCCTGAGAAAACAATGAGGCAAGCAGCTCCAGTGCTTGGCACAGTTTGAAGGCCCCAAAAGTGGGGCACAGACATCTGGGGAGCAGACCTGTGGAAAAAAATCTGTGTATCTTGGTGGACAGAAAGGTGAACAAGGTCCAGCAGTGCACCGGGCAGCAAAGGGAGGGCAACAAAACTTGAACTGGGTTAACAGAGACAGGGCCAGCAGGCCAAGGGAAGTGATTATCCCCTTCTCCTCAGAACTTTTTAGACTACATTTTTTTGTCTTCTACACATCTGAAGCCACCCAGTTCTCTCCCCACAGGCATTACTGGTATCCCAGTATTTCTCAGAATCCCATTACCTTTGTCTCTCCTTGCAACTCCTCCCTGGAATTCTCCCACCTCTTCACACAACAAGCACTCCAGGTCACTCAAGGAATCCAAGACCTCTCAAAACCACCTAGGAACCCCAAAGCCCCCAGAAACCCCTATTCTACCCCACCATCAACCTCCACAAATCCTGGCACCCCCAGGACTTTATTCCCTCAGGATCCCCTATGCACCTCAAGACCCCTCTCAGTTCTGAGACACACATAAACGCACTCATGCCCAGTGAACGCAGGCACACAGAGTCCCAGTGCCCAGCATCACCTACCCAGGACACTCAGGTCACTGGTCTCCTGCTCTCCCGTACCTTGTGAGAAGCACCTGGATGTCTGGGTTCTCCACCAGAAACAACAAGACCCAAACCCAGACAGACAGTTCAGGAAGCACTTTTATTCAACCCAAGTGTGGGGGGAAATTGAGGGATTCCTAGCTCCCAGTGAAGGGCTCAGACAAGGGGATTGAATATTCCTGGAAGCAGATGGCTTCATGTGGGGAAGCTTTATGTTCCACAGGTTCACAACAGTCTAGGTCATGTATTCCTGAGGGTGAAGGGTTGCTGGAAACCACAGAAGGTACCCACTCTGGGAGGGGGATCTGGACACTTTTGTCCCTTAGAGGTACCCATGGATGCTACCTGCATATCCCATGGGGTGCAGAGAGTATATCCTAAACATTATTGGGAGTTTCAGTTGATCTCAAGGGGTCCTTAAGGCAGCTGGGGGCACGCAAGGCAGAGGGTACAGTGAGAACACAGGCTTGTAGGTCAGTATAGGCATGGGGCAATGTGCCTCGGGTGATCCAGCGCCGGGTACCCGGCTGGTAGGCGTGGATCAAGTGTGTGTCCTGGTAGGTCTCATGACTGTACCCTCCCAGTACAAGCAGCTCCCCTCCCAGCACAGCTGCACCCCCAACTACGTGTGCACGGGGGAGAGGGCTAAGGAGGACCCAGATGTTCTGCTTGGGGCTGTAGACCTCAAAGGTCAGCTGGTCCTTGTAGCCAGTCTGCCCAGCCCGCTGACACAGGCCCCCAGCCACATAGAGCTGCCCACCTGCCTCCTCCATGACATGGCCAGCTCGGTGACCATTCATGGGGGCCAGGAGTGTGACAGGTGCACCTGGGACATAGCGGAGCAAGGATGCCTGACACTGGTATGCTTCATCACACCCACCCGACACGTAGAGCTCACCATCCAGGGCACACGCCGCATGCCCACACAGAGCCATTGGCAGGGGCTGGCACCTCCTGGGCAGGGAGAGAGGGAGAGGTGAAGGACAGGTTAAGCAGGGCTGTCCTGCAGTGACTGATTACTTAGGGGTTCCCTGGTAAGCCCTTCATTGACCACTCAGCAGGCAACACTTGCCGACACCCAATGAGCCTCAGTGGACAACATCAGCTGACACAGAATGGATGCCCCACAGATGGGGCCATCACTGTTCAACACTTTGTAGTCGCCACACCATTGGTCAACCATAGTGGGCTCCATTAATGGGCAACATTGGCCATCAACCCATGAACACTATGCCGATGAGAGGAATCAAACTACTTATCTCATTGGCAGATGGCCAACAAGACCTGCAATGAACACACTGCCGGTGTGTTCATTGCAAAAAACTCATTTGCCACCCACTAGGTAACACTGGCCAACACCCAGTCCCCAAAGGACGTGGTTGTTCAACACCCAGTAGACCTCTCTCAAATACCACTGCAGGTTCATTCTCCACCAGAGGCTTAGTGACACAAAGCACCCAGTGGGCACCATGGCCAAGACAAGGGGCTCTGAGAAAAAAGGAAAACTAGGTGTCAGCTGGAGCAGCCTCACCTCCAGGTGTCATTGGCCAGGTCGTAGCACTCCACAGTATCTGTGCAGTAGAGCTCTCCTGAGCTGCCCCCCAGGGCATAGATGAAATTACCAAGTGCCACAGCAGCAAAGTAGCTCCGTCCACATGTCATACTGGCCAGACGCTCCCAGGAATCATCCATAGGCTGGTACCTGGGTTTGAAAGGCAAAGGGGCAAGAGACTACCTGTTACCTACAACACCATGAGCTAATGTTGGCACTGCTGAGGGCAACAACCCACCTACAACTTGCCAGTCCCATAATGCCTTGGGACTTGGTCACATGGTCACCTTGCATGGGAATATCCCCTCCTTCTGGACAATATCAAACCCGTAATGTCCTGGGGCATCTCCAGATAGAAGCCTCCCACTCCTACTCCCAAAAAGCCTGTAATACCCCAGAGTAGGAGGACACCTCTGAGTCCTACACCCAACCCTTCCCAGAATGTCTTGGGGCCACTTGACCAGCTGCAATGCCACAATGTCTTGGATCCATGGGGCAGCTCTAACTCTTGCTCTAGCAATACGTCCCACAATGTCCAGGTGCCACATGCCAAGTCCAAGTCCTCTGTAGCTCTCACCTGTAGACACTGGCTAAGGTGTCATGGACCCCGTAGTAGTGCTTTCCACCCAGGATGTAGAGGTTGTTGCCCACCACAGTTACAGCATGACGGAAGCGTGGGCCATCAGGAAAGTGTCCCAGTGCCCTCCACTCAACCTGCTTCACCAGCCCCACAGCACTGAGGTAGCGGTCTGCAAACCAGAGGTGTCTGCTGGGCTTCCGGGCAGTCAGGTTGCTCTTTACTTTGTCTCCACCACAAACCACCAACACCTCTTGCAAGGAACGTACCCGGCATGGCAGCTGGGCCGTGGGGGTGAAACTTGCTACCATGAGCTCGCGAAGGACCTTTGGGTCAGCTACCCCTGCAGTCACAGATGGGACCTTCTTCAGCTCCAGGCTGGACATGAGGGCAAAACGAACAGATGACAGGATCTCTTTGGCTATATCCTCCTGGCCATCTCCATTGGCCATAAGCCACCGAGATGCTGCTTCCAAGGCTTCCAGTTCATGGAGGACATTGAGACCATCAGAGCGGAGGAGGCGGATGAGAAGATGTGCAGGAAGATCCAGGAAGGCTGGCGTAACCACCACACAGGGAAAGGTGGCCAAGATGTAGTTCTCTGCTACATGGACCACCTCATCCAACCCATAGTCCACAGCAAAGGCCAGCACGTCAGGGACAGTTTCTGGGGTCAGGCCATGGGTGAAAACATCCAGGCAGAGAGTGAGGAGCCCCCAGGCCTGGTAGCGCAGGGAGGTCTCAGCTGCCTCCAAGACCATGGGCCATGGCCCTGCTACAGCTCCTGTGTAGGCAAAGGAGAGGAGGAGACGCAGCTCCGCTGGGGACAGCCCCGTGACCAGCGGGTTGGCAGGGTCATGGGTGGCTTCTCGCATGGGGCAGGTGAAAAGGGCCCGGAAGAAGTCACAGGAGCAGCTCAGGGCCAGTCGCTGAACTAGGAGGAAGGAGGAATAATGGTGGGAAGCAGCAGGGAACCCTCTGCAGTGTGCAGCCCCTGGAACTCAGGTGTCCTGGTCCCATGCCCATTAAAGTCCCAGCTCTGCCAAAGGGAGCAGCCCTGCAGGCACCTCTAGAGCCTGATCCCCACCTGGAGCTACAGTCCTATCATCCCCACCAGAGGACTTGGCTGTCCCAGAGCACCCTGTCCCACTCCTCAACCCTTCATAGGGACCCCCACCTCCTGCCCACCTGGGATGACCTCATTCCCTGCCTGGAGCTGGAGGTCACAGCCCACACCATTGGCATGGAGCTGCTCCATGGCTCTTAGTGTTTCCCACTGCTCCTCCAGGGGCTTAGGACCTTCTTCCTGGTGGTCAATCTCCAGACGCAGGGCACAGGCAGCCACCAGCCGGGGGGCACCCAGGGCCCGGGCAGCCTCCTCCACCTCTTTCACCTTGCCATGGGGCACAATTCCCCCATAGGCAAAGGTGAGCACAGCCCGCCAGCCCCACAGTGTGGCCCCAGGTGGCAGGGGAACATGGGGGAGAGGATCTTGGCAGACTTGTCTGGTCCTGCCCTCCAGGAAGCGGTGGAAGAAGGAGCTGATAGAGGCCAGGACCACAGCATGGGCCATGTCACCCTCTGGGCCCACGGTCACATCCACCAGCTGTCCTGTGGTGCGGAGATGGTCAGCCACAGCCAGGAAGTGTCCAGCATGAGCCCCATCCCGCAGGTTCCACTGGTCTGGGGCTGGCCCCTCTGCAACCCACATCTCGCCTGTGGAAATGTATGGAACAGGGTGTGAGGGAGCTGTCTTACAGCTGGAGCCTCTGGCCCATGGCAGGAGTACTGGATGGGGACATGGGGTCTTGCTACTGGCACTGCCACATAGCAAAGCCACCGGATCCACCACCAAAGCCTCTACCCCACAGCCAGGGCCACCATGCTCTGCTACTGCTCCATTACTGAATTTGATGCTTCTTGGCAAAGCTGCAGCTCCATAGGTGAGAACAACATCCCATTTCACTGCCCCATAGCTGAGCTTGATCTCACCTGCTTCATCTCTGAACCATTAGCATGAAGCTACTGACCCACAGCCAATGCTGTTGCCCCACATAGCTCAGGCCACTGTCACCACTCAGAGCTTCAGTCCTATAGCACACACAACCACAGCCTTCCTCAGCCATTGCCCCATAGCTGAAACTACTGATGGTCCAACAAGCAACCAAGCTGCTGGCCCCCACTGAAGTGCCTGCCACTCCTGCTCGGTGCATGGTAGTGCCTGCTGTGCACTGCCTGTCGTGTGTCACACCGTCTGTCACACATTGTGATGCGTTATCCTGCAATGTTGTCTGCAATCTCACATGTCATGCTCCCCTGCACTGCATACTGTCGAGGTGTGCTGATTATCATGATATTACTGCCACCCCTTGCCCCCACCGTGTTGCTTGTCCTCGCTCAGGCCATGCACTGCAGCCCTGTGAAGCGCTTGCTGTATTCCGTGCCCCTGCATTACTGTGTGGCCTGTTAGGCTGTGCCATGCACTTGTCCCCCTTACCGCCTGCTGCTGCTCTGCAGAACTTCTGTGACCCCTTAGGAATGTGCCTGGGTAATTATAGACTGGACAGAACACGTGGCCGCAGCCAGGAGCTGGGAGAGGCTCAGACGGAGGGAGGTCCAAGGCCCCAGAGTCCCCAGGCTGGGACAGTGGTCACTGAATTCTCTGAGGACAGGCAGCAGGGCCAGCTGAAGCTGACAGGAGCTCTGTAAACCCCGTGCTACCCTGGGCAGGTACTGGTGGGGACCCCTGGCCCCTCAGGCCCCTCTATAAACCTTGATCTTCTCCAGAGCACAGGGTGAAGCAGAACCCCCTCACAAGCCTTCGGGTAGGAAACAGACAATTGCCTACTCCCCCACTCCCATTACAGGGTAGATAGGTCCACCACCACCTGCTGTGCTCCTGAGAGCTGTGCTGTGTTACTGACTCCCAAAGAGTTGGGGGTCTCACGTCCAGGAGGATACCAGCCCCTTGGCTCAGCCTCAAGTGCCCCCAGGAGCACCCCGCAAACACCCAGGACCCCAGCAGCCCACACAGAGCACATACCAGAGGAACACAGCCTGCCATGGCTGCGACTGTGTCCCAGTACCACCGTCCCTCCCTCTGCTGTCCTCTAGTGCTCCAATCTCATCTTGTCCCCTCCCCTCGGATCCCATGTTCCCCTCTCCCATGTACCTGCGGCTCCCATGTCCACATTCCCCATCTCTGTAACTCATGCACCTATCCCCTAAAGTCCCATCTCTGTACCACACTGTTCCCACATGTCCAGTTGAATTCTGTGTCCCCAAAAATGTTCTCACATCCTCTACAAGTCCATTTTTGAGCACTTACCTATCGTGCTTGCGATTTTTTTTCTATCTAGTTGGAATTTCCCTATCTTGTTATTTCTCATCCTTCACAGCACACCTGAGCCTCCACTTTCTGTAGCCACAAAGTAGTGAAAAAGTGCTATCACATCAAATCTTGACCTTTTCTCCAGGCAAAATGATCTAGTTCTCACCTCTCTTTGTGCATCCTGTGCCTCCATGCTCTCCATCTCTGTAGTGGGTTTGCAGGACACACTTGTTTGTTCATAGAAAAGTCAACCAGATATAGCTATAAGCAACCTGTTCCAGTTCTCAGCTGGCATTCAGGGGTCCCTTCCAGCCTCAGATATTCCTCACTTAGACCCTGAAGCACTTAGCTCTAGACCTTCTGAAATGCTTTTTGGAGAAAGACTCCAGGCTCTCAAACGCATTGTGAGCAACCCACGACCTCTTCCCTACCCCACCTTCCCTATCTTCAGCTCAGAGCCAAGCACTTCTGCAGAAGCTTTGGCTCCAGACCCTCACTGATGGGCTCAGTGCAGTGTAATTCCACACCTTGTCAAGAAGCCCAACAAGGCCCACTTAACTACAAGAACCTCACCAAAGCTACAGCATAGTGCTCACACTTGAGTACCCAATACTGAGACATGGAGGCCAAGTAACTTGTGCACAGAAATCGCACCCAGACCAGAACATGCTGCTTCCTCTTCAGCAGCTCCAGCTTTCTGCTCCTCAGCCCAGATGCCAGGAAAAAGCCGCATGACACCACCATGTTGTGACAACTGCTGATTGGACCAAATCTTTATTACATGACGTCCTAAGTACATACAGCATTTGGAAGCCAGCTCACAGGGGGAAAGGTGGCATTTACAGCTTGGGAGGTCCTGTCAGTCTCCAGCCCTCCTTGTTACCGATCTTCATGAGAGCTGCAGTGATTCCGAGCCCCAGACATGCTGTGGTGCCAGTGAGGTAACTGTGAGCTGAAGAAAACACATCAAACCAGAAAAGATCCATTAAGGCACAAGTCCTTTGCAATAGATCTTGATACACTGCCATTTTTCATAAATCCTTTGACCATCAGCAACATTGTTTGGCCAGAGGAATTGGAAAAGTGACCTTTTTATAAAATTGACTTCTCATGCTTATGGCTTGCAATTTGAAATATCAATTTCAGTAATCCACTGCCCCATCCCCTTAAGTGGCAATCTTAAATGGCTCATTTGAGTGATAAAAATAGCAATCACTGCTTTGAAATCTCATCAGCTCACAACCAGGACAAGTAAAGATTAATTAAAATAATTAATTAAGTAAAGATTAATATTTCACCACAATTACAACTTTAAAAAAATCCCTCACTTCTTTAGGTTCGAGGATGAACGTCTAAAGAAAACAGAGTTGTGTCAGTATCTGCAGGAGCTGTTTAAGCCTTACAAAGGGCTATAGGAGCAACAGCAGCAGGACACAGTTTGTCCCTCAGACTATGTGACGAATTCACAAGGCAAATACTAGATTGTACTTGCTGTCTAAAATAAATCACACTTGTTGCCAAGAAAACATGGATTTCTACAACTATATTTTTCCTATCCTGCTATTTTAAGGTACAACTGGCAGCTCTAACTGGCAGTACTGAGCAAGCTCTCCTTTCATTCTGTGTATCAGTTCATGTCCCATTTGGTATCCTCCTCTCCTGCAGCCATATTTATTTTAGCAGGCCCACACAATACCAATGAAACTGGCATGAATAGAGGCTGAGATGAATCATTACCAAAGAAGCCTGACATCAACATTCTCTAACATTTTTCCCTGATTGAAAAGTTTCTAAAGCCAGCCAGGGCACATTTCAATGCAGGCATTGTCCACAGTTACCTCTCACTCCCAAGACAGCTCCTGATGCACAGCCGCCTACGAAATAGTTCAAAGGATCCTCTGGCTCTTCCCGGACTTGGGCACTGAGACAGGTACTTAAGCCAAACACAGCTCCCAGTGTAGCTGTGAAGAAGTAAAAAAATAAAATCAAAATCCTCAAGGACCAGAGAATTCACACTGAGCACAACTTCAAAATTCACAGTGACTACAATGGCAAATGAAGATCCATTTCCCAGGGACATCCTATCCCAGCTGCTACAGTGAGACTCAGCATTCACTCAGTCCTACCCAGCTTCCCTGGGTTTCTCTCCCTACACCGCTCTGAGCTGGAGCCTCAGAGCACCCCACACCCACTGCCAACAAAGAGCACCACATGCTGACAGGGTATCACCTAACAGCCCTTCCCAACAAGGCATGGGGCAACCCTGACAGCTGGGGGTAATGGAGGGGAGCAGTGGTGTCTGTGCAGCCACTACCCCAGCTTTGCCTGGACTCTGCACTGTAACTCAGCCCTCAAGTCCCTGTGAAGCCACCTCACAGCACCAGGCAGAGCAACCCCAAGGGCTCTGCTCTCCCTGTACATTGCTAGTCCTGGCACTTTCCTCCTCTGCCTGCCTGGGGCTCACAATGATTACTGGATAGCAGGAAAATGAATTGAGTTTGTAAATTATTCTTGTTTGTAAACTGACTTTGAAATGAAAAATTTTGAATTGAACTAAGAAACTACAAAGTAAAGCACCCTGTCCACTGAATTACACACTTCATCCCATCAGACCCTACACTGATATAATTGCAAACTTTGGCAAAGAGCTGTGTCAAGAAAAGCTGGGTTTGTATCTAATATAAACTCTTGACCATGAAGCATGAATCTGTCTACCAGTCAGCATCTGCAGATTTCAATTCATCTTTCTTGGGAACAAAAAAAATATCCAGGTTAAAATTTTTCAATCCCTATATAAAACCAGCAGCTCCTGTTACAAACCTATGCAGAAAATTAATTATGCTGATGCCAAAATCAACTGAAAAGAACACTGCAGAAACAAAACCCCCAGACCTAGGACTGCATTTCAACTTTCCTGTTCTCCCTGCTTTGGACCAAGGCATCTGTAGGCAAAATGCACAGCTTGAGGCCATGAGGTGTGGCTCCTGAACAGCAGGCAGGACAAACCCTTCCTCAGGTATGAAACTGAGGATCCAATATGCCTGTTTAGGATTAAGGGATTTATTGAAATCACAGTTGATTACATGATCCAGTGCCTTCATAACGATCTCAGCTCATTAGAGGAGATGCCAGATCCTGGTTTAGAGTCAAACTACTCAAAAACGCAAACCTGGACTCACTGTGCCCCATCTCAGAGCACCAGCACTTGGGGAGAGGCAGAGATGGCACATTGAATTAGACTGAAAAGCAAAAGTCTGCTAAGAGGAAAACAGCACTTGACAAGGGACAGAGTGAGCTTCAACCATGCAGACCCTTCAGCTCCCTGCTCCTCTCTTCAGCATCCACTTTCTCCTCCAAAGACAATTCAAGACAACTGCATAGTTTCTCCTTGTCTGTAGAACATGACGGGGAAAACCCCACGTTTATTTTCCTTTTGCCACCAAAAATATTACATTGTTCTTTAGCAAATGCACTTTATTAAATGCAATGCCTAAATATATTAAGCAAAAACCTAAATTTGCTTATACTATGTTGTTGCCCACAAACTGAGTATTCTAGAAGTACAAAAAACTACAATGGACCTTTTACTCTAGATTGCAAAAAATATGTTACCTCACCTGCAAATCAAGGATATATCTTTCCATTTCACTGTTCTGCCTCTTGGCTAAACAACGACCCAAGCCCAGTGGAAGAGAGAACCACCGAAACCACGCAGGGGCAGAGGCAAAGGCAAAAGTGAGGGCGCAGCCACACCGGGCGCAGGCGAGGCTGGCGTCCCTGCGGAGTTCCATCCTATAGTTACACTGCCGAGGGGCCCGGCCCTTACCCATCGTGACACTGTCCGCCGCTGCCGTCTGCAGTGCGGCCAAAGCCGAGCCGGGCCGCAGCAGGATGATGCGATACGCCGCCCCGACCAGGCCTGCAACACAGCACTGCGCGTCACTGGCCGGGCCTGAGCCCAGGCCCCGCTCGGCCACCCCCCCGTGTGCCTCCCTTTCCCCGGTGCCCACCCGCGGCCGCGCCCACGCGCGTGGCGAGCCAGGTGCGCTGCGGGCACTGCTGCCCCTCGGGCCCGTCCCAATAGCCCGCCATGGCGGCAAGGGCACGACCGAGCTATCGCGAGAGGACAGCGGGGCCCCGCCCCGCAAGGGGGCGAGGCCAGGGATCCTCCCACGGGCACGCGCGTGACGAGTGCAGCGGCCCCGCCCCGCCCCGCCCCGCGGGGAGCCGGGACCCCTGGCTGGGCCGGGCCTGTGCGCTCTGCGCCAGCCGGGACCCCCGGGACGGGCCGGGACTTTGCGCTCCGCGCCGGCCGCTGCCCGAGCACACCCGCGCCGTCACTGGCCTAAGGGATTTCTGCCTGGTGTTCCCAGGTGCCCCACCCGCGGCTCCCAGCTGTTTGCCTAATCCCGGGGCTGTGACCCTCCCTTTTGTCTTTGGTGGCTGCTTGCAGGGTGGGGAGATCAGTGTGGTTTTGTTTTGTTGTGGGTGTTTTGCGTTTTTGTGGGGCAGGGGTTGTTCTTTGTGGTTCGTTTTTGGTAGGGTCTACAACTCTTACTTATTGGCGCTTGAAATATTTTTAATGAATTTTCAAAGATTCTGATTTAATTCGCTGTCTATGTCTATACTACTGTATGGTTCCTATTTCCTGCCGAGATAATAAACATACTTTGACACAGGTTATAGAGATGCTGTATACATTGATTTTTCTAGTTCATAGTACACCAATGAAAAGACGACTCTCTACTGTGCTTCTTGGTGATATATGGAAAATCACATAATGAAAGTCCAATGTCCATAAAGGAGACTGAGGAGTCCTGCAATTTTATTTGAATAAAGGGAGAAGATCCACTGGGACACACGCCCATGGCGTTTTTTTCTCTCAAGGTTTCAGGGGACGCAGCTTCCTTTTATCCCAAATTCCCGGTCGCATGTTGCCCTCTTCCTTTTCCCATTGGCTGAGGTACGAGGAAGGTAAAGCCTTCCCGAACCGCCTTACCACATATTCCCCCTTGAAGCTGTCATTTTACCCCAAAGTTCAGAAGTTCAGGTTTGTCCTCCACTTGTCTGTTTCAGAAGTTGGGCTATCTGGGCTCGGTAACAAACTTGCTTGAAGTTAGTAGAGAATTTAAGAGCCATTTCAAAGACGTTAGCACCCATACCCTCGCCCATTGAATAGGTTTGTAAAGACATAAGCATGCATTTCCCCTATCAGTGACATCCCTTCAAGCAAAGCTGTTCCAGTTGTTTTCCCGACTCTTGAAATAACGCCAAAATCTGAGTGAAGAAGTCTACAACTGTATCTTTTTTAGCTCAAGCCTTCTCACCTCCCTACCTCTTTTCCCTGTATGTGATTTCTGCATTTTCCAGTATGCTGAGTCTCCCACAGTATCTCTTTTCAATAGGAGCTCAAAACAGCTGGAGTTGGGTGCTACTGTTCCGTTATCCAAAGGAATTTTTTGTAGTGCTCTATCCTGCTGGCAGTAAAGTTGGGGCTTCACGAGCCCTGCAGCAGGAAAAGGAGAAGGGACATTACTGGGGTTCGGTAGCTGTGCTGTATCACACCAGAGATGTGCTGGGGTGTGCTCACAACACTGCAGGCAAACCCCCTCCATTCCAGAGCTGTCTCAGGGTCAGAAGGAGTGGGTGTGGAGTGCATTCACAACACAGGGCTTTCCACTGACCCTCGGCTTGGGCACTGCTTCCTCTGCGTGCTGGAGAGCTAGCTGTTCTTACACACAGAACCAATGCCACCATCAAGCACTCACTGGTGCTTTAATAAAGGATGCATTTTTTAGAACAGCTTTACCCCTTCTCCAAAGCTCTTCCTAAGTGTAATATATGGTAGAGATAATTCATGCTATATAGATATATATATGTGTGTATAAAATATTGTGAAGGTCCAAAGTTATGCCTTTGACCACTCTGGCTGGGAGCAGAGTTCTATTCTCATTGTAACCAGTTCCCGGACAGCGTTAAGATAATATCAGGTCTGTTACCGTATGAATGGGACAGTCCCGGACCATCATGGATGATTTCCTCTGGCATCTGCACCTGGGAGGTAGCATCTAGACCTTCCTGGACCATGATTAATGGAATGTCTCCAGAAACCCACAAGACCTGCACCTGGGCATGATTACATCTGCAGTACTCAGGAACTGGTATCACTCTACTACATGTGAATACAGCTTCTGCCTGAAGAGACACAAAGAAACGTGTGGTCATCTCTGCCTCAGGTAGAATAAACTGTATATAAGCTAGCCACTGGAAGCACTTGGGGTGAACTCCTGGGGAAACGCTGTCACTTTGTCACTGGACCCTAGTTCACCCAGTGCCTGCACCCAGAGCTGACGCTGTCTTGGCTGTGGTGATTCTTTTTCGAAATTCTATTTTTTGTTATCGATCCAATAAATCTTTGTTAAATTTTTCACAAATTTGGCTACCGATTTGATCATTTATAACACTAAGAACACCAGATGAAGGGCTGTGTGACCCTTCAAGACAGCAGGATGGAGAAAACACTTGCCTGCAGGGTGGCAAACGCTCCAAATGTTCTTTCCCCAATAAAAACCATACAGAAGCCACTGAATCTTGCACAGGGCAAGACTCTACACCATTAAGTAACAAATAGTTTTCGAGGATCCAAGCAGCTGTTAAAAGGTCTTCTGAGACCATATGCCATGCAGCAAATTCCTAACGCGTCTTCCACTGACAAGGGAGGCGGGACAGAGAATTCTCCTGCTTTGCAGCAGGTACAATGCCTGTAGCTGCAAGACTCAGCACACTGCTGTCTACAGCTTTCCACTTGCCTCGTGGAGAGACTGCAGCTCACCTGCTGCACACTGCTGGTAGTGGTTCATTCAGCAGATACATATCCTTGTGCTGCAGACCCTCCCTGGGCAGTCAATGCTGTTAAGAAAGCTACAGTAAGAGAGAACAGTTACCTTACTATAAACAGGCAAGTTCCAGGGAAAGCAATGCATAATTAATGTAACATTATTCCTAAAAGACTAACTTGGTTCCGAATGATTTTACTGCTGATAAACTTGCTGATACAGAATATTTGTTCCCTTAAACAGGGAGAGGGGTGTTGCAGTGTGTTTTGTTAAGTTATTAGGTTGGTTTGTTCCAATCCCCTTCTGTCTGAAAATGGTTCTGCCCCAGTTCTCCCTTCCCGCCTTTGGAGCTGTCTGTCTTCCTGGCTCCACCCCAGCCAACAATGTATCCCCTAAACTCCGCCCTGGTTTCCCTGGGAACTCTTGTATTTTTTTCTTCTGATCCCTCCCCGGTACCCCGCCAATCACTCTCACTCCCCACCCTTACTGCTAGAATGTTCCAGCAGGGGAGTTCGATGGTTGGCTGAGGAACCGGGGCCCCTCCCCAGAATGTTTCCTGTTGGTGTTGCCCACGTGTCAATCCCTTGGACCCCCATTGGCCCAATGCCTGGCACCTCCCTACCCCTTAAAACCTGTTGTCAGCCCTCCCCCCCTTCTCCTGTCGGTCCTTCCGGGATTCATTAAAGCCTGGATTAAGCCACAGTTGGAGTCCGCCGTCTTCTTTCCGCTGGTTGCAGCCTTTACCAGACTCCGTCCTGCACAAGGTGTGCCTACAGCCGCAAGCTGGGCACTGCCTTAGGCGCTATCCCGAAGCCAGCTCTCGGGAGAAGTGCCCCCTCGTGCTGCTAGCAGTGCTGGAGCTAGCCGGACGCTGACAATTGAGAGCCACTGCTGCAGAGGGAGTTTCCATCGTACTACAAGATGCAGATAACTGTGTTATAGATGAGTAATGCGATGGTTGACTCTCACAATTAAAGAGCAAATACGATGTATATGTTAAGAGAAGTTTTGTAGATGTATTGTATGGTTATGTTTCTCCCCCCTTGCATTGTTACCACAGAATGGCCTGGGTAGTGGGACTTTTGGGAGGGTCAGCTTGTTACTACGTGTGAAAAATGCATATTATAGGATTGGCTCTTTGCAAATATTAAAAGGAATGCTATATGTGTTATGTTGGAAAGTTATGTTGTATTAATTTTGTAGTACTGTATTAATTCTTGTTAAGTAGTGTGTAAATATAGTTTTAGGCTCTAACATATTATTAAAATAGAAACTATGTGATGTAAGATACTTTTTGTAACTAGCTCAAGGAATGGATAAGATAATCAAGAAATTCTTCACAGAGATAGCAGCAACAAGACACCAAAATTTCAAAAGAAGAATTACTGCCTCCCTATTGGGAAAAACCAGACTCCTTCCACCTCCTCCCGACTCTGAGGGGCCAAACAATGATTTACAAGATGAAGGGGGGGAAGTTGACAATAAACAGAAAAATCCCTAGCTTGAAAGGAATGTTGGCATCATGTATGAGATATATGAATATGCAACAGGCTATTGCTTTTAAGGGTTAATCGTTTGTTAGTGGTTATGCTTTTTGAGGGCTTAATGCCCGGGAGGCATCCAGATGTCTGTAACTCTTTGCTTTTTTGTTGTCCTTTATTGTCCTAACTCTGATTGTCCAAATTCTTACTGCTCTAATTGTTATTATTATTTTTATAACCATTTTATTACTATTAAACTTTTAAAATTTTAAGACAAGTGATTGGCGTTTTTCACACTATGGTAACATCTGACCTCCAATCAAGATGTAAGAAAATGATCTCCACCACTGGACAGCGAAGAAGGAGTTGATTGACAAAACTTTGGGAGTAGCTAACGGGTTGAAAGATGGAATATCCATTGTGTGGATGAGCAGATGGTGATAGAATCCTTTGCTCCTGGTGCGCTGTATTATTTTCTCTATTCAGTCTTCTGTTGTATTTTTTAATAAGGTTTTAATAAACTTCCTAAATTTTTTGAAAGTGAGTATCATTTCTCACAAATGGGGACTAGTCCGTGATATACACCTTGCCCCAGTGGCCCTAGGACTTTTCAAAAAAGACACACCCCTGCCACAAATTTGGCAGATTCTATCAGACTTTCCCAGGACTACTGGTGGTCACAGGTTGGAACCCCAAAGAAACCAAGAGACTGAATAAAGAAAAAGGGGAAGGGGAGGTGAGTGTCTTCCTCATAACTATATTTGCCCAGATTGTAATTCCGTAATGCCAATGTATAAAAGTCAGCTTCAAACAAGTAATACATGGGACCTGTCCTGGTCTGTCGAAGCTTCAGGATATTGGACAATCAAAATGAAAAAACAGTGGGACACTAGGGGGGAGGAAAAAACAGCAGGACACATGGGGGGGGACTCCATGGAGACTGACACTGTGGCTGGCGGGACGTGTGAGATTGAAGGATTTTGGGGGCTTGGGAGCGGGGCAGCCGCTGAAGGGTTTGCAGCAGGGGTTGCCCATCAGGGAAGACTGTGCTCGTGTTGGGACGGGGCTGCAGCTGAGCAGAGCCAGACAGGGCAGGGAGCAGAGTGCAACTGTGGGACCAGATCATTGAACTGAGGAGGAGAGGAACAGCAAGTACCAACCTGGTGATACAGAAGTCACTGGATCTTAGGTGGTTTTTTTTACTTTTTGGAAGAGAGGTCAAGTTTTTTACTCTATCTTCCCTTTCCTTCTCTTTCCTCCTTTCCTTGTTTCCTCCTTACCTTTTCCTTTCTTAGGAAGGTGGGCCTTCCTGGGAGGGCCTGTGGTTACCTGTTGAGATGGGATTGGGAACAAGCAGGGAATTCCCCAAGGAGGAAGGAAGAAGCGAGGAAGTACCAATAGGGACACTCCCAGATAGCCCCCTGGGAAGGAAACTAGCCCGATGGAAATGGTATGACCCCAATACCAGAGATAAGGACAAGCTCAAAATGATTCAGAACTGCATGGTAGAATGGACTAAAAGGGAAATTAGGAGCGATCATGCACACTGGCCAGGATATGGATCAGACGAAGGAAGGATATGTTGGGCTTAGCTCTGTGTAAGAGCTAAGAAACCTTTCAGTCAGAATGAGTGTGACTACGCTGCCTGCTGGGAGGGGGAGACTTCAACCTCGAAGGTGAGTGTGTTTAAGGTATCAGGAAATAAAGAATGGGAAGACATTAGAAAACTTGGCCCTCTGCACCTCCAGTAGCCCCAGCTGCACCTCCCTTGCCCCCTGATGGGTCTAGCCAAAACACTAGGAACAGAATGGCACAATGAGAGGAAAGCAGATCAGGGGATGGGAACCAAGCAATAGTACTATATCCTCTGAGAAAAGTACCACTGGGTGGGGTGCAGGGAGGAATTGGATTTGTAACCGTACCTCTCAATTCCTCTGACGTGAGAATGTTCAAGAAAGAATTAAAAGAAAGAACCATCTAGTTCAGGTATGACAATTCCCTATTGGATTAGTGGAACAGTTTGACCAGTTTCTGGGGCCCAATATTTCTACATGGGAAGAGATGCAATCAATAATGACCACGTTATTCACACCAGAGGAAAGACAGATAATCCAGGCAGCTGGGATACGGATATGGGAAAGGGAGCACATGCAAGGACCTCCTGGGGACCTGAAAATATCTGTAGTGTGCCCCAGTTGGGACCACAACAGCCCTGGGGGAATACAAGACATGGAAGAGTACAGAACATTAATTATAAGGGGTATCAAAGAAGTAGCTCCATGAAATCAAAATGCTTGTAAAGCTTTCAATGAGCAGCAAAAGAGGGAAGAAAATTCAACAGAATAGCTAGAAAGTTTGAGGAAATATATGAGGTAATATTCAGGGGTTGACCTGTAGGAGTCCTTAAAATCAGAGGGTTTTGGGAGAGCTGCAAAAGACAGGCCTCAGAGATAACAGAACTGCAATTAGAGCTAAGCAGTAGCCATAAGATTTGTCAGCAGAAAAATTATATAAGTAGAAAAGTAAGGACAAATAGAACAATGGTCTGTGTATTAACGCTTGTCTAGAATAACTCCCTAAGCTAGAGAAAAGTATATCTAGCCAGATGTTAAGAAGTTCTAAGCTTAATAATGGAGCTCTGTGCATTGTGTTTTAAGGCTTACAAGCAGTTGTATTCGAAAGATGCAGGCATTGTTTTAACAAAAGGTATGTGTGCTTATAGTGATTGGATAGAACTACTGTCAATATGCTTTTGCTTTGGGTGATTGGTCAAAAAACTTTTGAAGTAAGTTGAAGTAACAAAGAACTTTTGGAGTAATTGAAGTAACATTCTTTGCCTGCTGCTGGGGACGTGAGCTGCTGGCATTTCCCCATTGTCATAACCATGTAATGAGACTGATGCTAGAAAATAAACAACTTGAGACACGTTCCTCAGCAGTTCTGTCACATTCATGATTTGTACACAGACCCCTGGCCAGCAATATGACCCTGATACAATGGCCAGACAGATCTTACTAAAGATAAATTTTGTCAGTCATGCATGGCCAGATGTACGTAAGAAGTTAGAAAAGTTAGATGGATGGCAAGAAAGGAGATTAGAAGATCTTTTAAGAGAGACACACAAAGTGTATGTAAACAGGGATGAAGAGAAGGCCAAGGCGAAAGCCGAGGTAATGATAACCACCATTAGGGAAGGACAACAGCACGTAAAGAACAACCCATCTAAGGGAGGGGGACCCCAAATGTGAGAAAACGGAGGGGGGATGCAGCTCCTTGGGACTGGACACAAAAAAGAGAGTTTGGGAGATGGGGGAACCTAGGACCAGTTTGCTTTTACTGTAAAGAGAATGGGCATATCAGAAAGAATTGCCCCCAAAGGGAAAAGGACCTGAGAGTCTATGAGACTGAGCAAAAAGGAGAAGCAGAAGATTAGGGGTGTCAGGGGCTCTACCTCCTGGGGACAGAATACCATCCGGAGCCCTTGATAACTTCAAAAATGGGTCCCCAGGAGGAAGAATTGGAATTCTTGTAGACACAGGGGCTGAAAGAACTTGTGTTTGTAGATTCCAAAGAGGTGCAAAAAGGGTCAAGATACCATGCAAGTAGTAGGTGCAAAAGGGGAAGGGTGCAAAGTCTCATTTATAAAGCAAGTAAAGTTTGAAGGGACAAATAAAATAGGGATTGGGAATGTCCTATAAGTTCCAGAAGCTGGGTGCAGTTTGTTAGGATGGGATTTACAGGTGCAGTTGGACATTAGAGTACTCCCAGAGGAAACAAAAATGGTAGTTAAGCTTCTTCAATTAAGGGAAGAAGATAAGAAAAAAATTCATAAAATGGTATGGGCAAAACTGAAAAATCGAGGTAAATTAAACATGAAACCTATGGTAATAAAAATAGTTAATGAAAACCATCTAGTTCAGGTATGACAATATTCACTCTCCCTGGAAGGGAGATGAGGACTACGGCTGGTGATCCAGGGCCTACTTGAGGAGGGGACCTAGAACCATGTATGTCCCCCCATAATACACCCATATTACCAGTAAAGAAGTCAAATGAGACTTACAGGCTTGTCCAAGACTTAAGAAAAGTGAATAAAAGAACAGTGGATCGATACCCAGTAGTGCCTAACCCCTGTACACTACTGACATCCCACCAGTGGTTTAGTGTGATAGACCTAAAATATGCTTTTTGGGCTTGCCCACTAGCAGGATAAAGTAGAGATACATTTGCCTTTGAATAGAAGGACCCTGATTCAGGGAGGAAGCAATAGCTTTGGTGGACTAGCTTACCCCAAGGGTTTTCCAAATCCTCAAACCTATTCAGTGGTCAAGCACCAGGAGAAGTACTACAACTTTCTCCATCAAACCTGAGTTAAAACTTATCCAATATGTAGATGATTTGTTTCTCTCAGGACAGGAAGAAAAAGAAGTTTGGGAATCCACCATGGCGTTAAATTTTCTGGGGGACCAAGGACTTCAAGTATCAAAAGGGAAACTCCAATTTGTAGAGCAAGAAGTAAAATACCTAGGACATGTAATTTGTCAAGGGAGCTGGTGACTGAACCCTGAGAGAATTACAGGCATAGTGTCACTTCCACGGCCTAAAACTAAGAGAGAAGTCAGAAGGTTTCTAGGCTTGTTGGGATATTGTAGGCTACGGATTGAAAGATACCCGCAGGCCATCAAGTTCTTGTATAAAAAGTTAGTAGAAGAAGAGATTAGGTGGGAAAAAGAAGATGAGCAAAAGTTTGAAGCTTTAAAGCAAAACTTAGTCAGTGTACTGGCACTGAGTCTTCCTGCCTTAGACAAACCCCTTTATCTGTAGATATAGAAAAAAAGGTAGCTCATGGAGCACTAGCCCAAGACTGGGGAGGATCCAGGAAACCAGTGACTATTTATCAAAATTACCAGACCCTGTTAGCTGGGGATGGGCGACCGGCATTCAGATGGTGGCAGTGACTGCCCTACTTGTAGAAAGCAAAAAATTAACCTTTGGGGGAAAATTGAATATATACATCCCACACTCAGTTAGGAGTATCCTGAGCCAAAAGGCTGAGAAATGGCTCACTGATTCCCAAGTGTTAAAGTATGAAGCCATCTTAATAGCTAATGATTTAGAAATAATCGTGAGTAACCAAATCAACCCTGCCCAGTTTTTGTATGGAGAACTAGATGAGGAACTAATACATAACTGCCTAGAGGTTATAAACTATCAAACTAAAGTAAGAGAGGACTAACAGATCAACCACTCCAAGGAGGGAAATGATTGTACATCGCTGGATCTTCAAGGGTAATCCAGGGGCACCAGGTATCGGGGTACGCTCTAGTGGATGAGGGGTTGGAGCCATAGAAAAGGGCAAGTTACCTTCCAACTAGTCAGCCCAAGCATGTGAGTTATATGCCCTAAAATGAGCTCTGGAAATATTAAGACAGAAAAGAGGAACAACATATACAGACTCAAAATACACTTTTGGAGCAGTGCATACCTTTGGAAAAATTTGGAAAGAAAGGGGGCTATTAAATTCAAAGGGAAAAGAACTGATTCACAAGAAACTTATTTAAGAAGCATTAGAAACCTTACAATTACCAGGGGAAGTAGCAGTAGTATATGTTAAAAGACATCAAAAAGGGGTGACTCAAGAGGCACAAGGGAACAATTTAGCATATTTAGAAGCTAAAAATGCAGCTGAATCAGGGACAGAAAAATTAATGATGATATTACCCCCATGAGAGAAATGCAAGAAGTCCCTGTATTCAGTGGGACTGAAGAGGAAGATCTCCTTAAAACAGGAGCCAAGAAAGACAACAACGGGAAGTGGAGATTAGCAGATGTGAGGCAAATGTTGAATAAAAAGTGGACTTTACCGAACTTCCCCAGGTACCCTGGTGGAAGCTTTTGCTAATGATAGTAGGTCACTTGACTCATTGGGTAGAGGCAGTACCAACTGTTAAAGCCAATACCAATGTTGTGAGTAAAACACTTCTAGAATCAATCATCCCCTGATAGGGGATGCTAAACAGGATTGATTCAGACCAAGGAACTCATTTCACATCTAAAATATTGCAGAAAGTTGTTTGAACACTGGGAGTAAAATGGGAATTACACACTCCATGGCATACGCAGAGTTCTGGTTGTGTTGAGAGGATCAATCAAACTCTTAAAAGAACTCTAGTTAAGCTGTTGATTGAAACCCAGATGTATGGATAAAATGTCTCCCTTTAGCCTTGTTACAAATTAGAACCCAGCCCTGGTCAGATCTGGGGGTCTCAGCTGATGAAATGATGTTTGGGTTACCCTTTTTGACCTTGCCCCAGGAGGTTGCCTGTGAGGAAGGGGAAGCCAATGCCAAGAAATATGTCTATAGCACAAACCTTAGAAAGGCTAAGACATAAAGGGGCAATTCCTCAAACTACCACCCTGGATTTCAGAATCCTTAATATTAATGCTGGAGATTGGGTAATGATCAAGTCATGGAGAGACCAGCCCCTAACTCCTCAGTGTATCAGCCATGCAAACTGCAGAGCGGGGATGGACTCATGCTAACAGAGTTAAAGGCCCAGTAGAAGAACCCAAAGAATGGACTATAACATCCAGACCGGGTGAAATGAGATTGACTCTCAAGCAGAGACCAAGAGAAACAACAAGATGCCCAAAGAGTAGAGTCAAGTTTCCACCAGCCAGCTTGAGAACTGTTTTTGTGTTTTAATGGGCAAGAAATTACAAGCATCTGTTGAGGGAAAGTACACAAGGGACCACAAGAGGTAATGGGACAGCCTCCTTAAGAACAATAAGTAAAGTAAGACAAGGAATGGAGGGCAAGACCAGGTTGGTCCCTTTGTTCACTACCAAGAAGATTCCATAGCCCTGATGTGGGTAGCAACCCCATAGGCATGGTATGGTAGGGGCAAAAAAGGCCATACTGGACCTTTATTATTCCTCAGTTGTCTTTTAATACAAAAGGGATTAGAGGGCAAGACCGAGTTGGGCTCTGTACTCATCACTAAGATTCACCTACTCTGGGTAGGAACCCAATAGGCAAGGTAGATGGGACTCAAAGCCATACCGGACCTCTGTGATGTCCTTTTGTCCATTCCAAATAAGTGTGTCTAGGAAAAACCTGAGATTTTTTCTCCAGTTCTCACTGTCCTTGCCCACATCAATAGATGTTAGTATGACTCATTCAAGAGAAAAAAAATTTTTAAGTTAATTGTTTGAGCCAAATGACTTATAGAAAAGGAAAAGGGGGGTTTGTTATAGATGAGCAATGTGATGGTTGATTCTCACAATTAAAGAGCAAATATTAAGCATATGTTAAGAGAATTTTTGTAGACGTATAGTTATGTTTTTCCCCCCTTGCACTGTTATCACAGGATGGCCTGGGTAGTCCAGACACTTGGGAGGATGGACTAACGTGTTACTATGGCAACACCTGACCTCCAATCAAGATGTAAGAAAATTATCTCCACCACTGAACAGTGAAGAAGGAGTCGATTGACAAAACTTTGGGAGTGGCTAACAGGTTAAAAGACAGAACATCCATTGTGTGGATGAGCAGATGGTGATAGAATCCCTTGCTCCTGGTGCACTGTATTATTTTCTCTATTCAGTCATCTGTTGTACTTTTTGATAAGGCTTTAATAAACCTTCTAAATTTTTTAAGTGAGTGTCATTTCTCACAATTGGGGTTCCTATTATCTCAAAAACCTTTTCAAAAATGGCAGAACCATCCATCATCAAATTGCATTCAAAACATTATCCCATCCCTCCCTCTCAGGAGCTTTCTGTAGGGCCTTGTCCAATAGATCTCCTGGCTGCAGCAGAATTTGTGCTCTGAATTCTCTGAAACAGGAATCTATCTTGTCTGCTAAATGGGCTACAGACAGCAAGCTGCTTTTCAGAGGACAGGGTACAGTCAGCACACGGATGCTCAGTTACCAGCAGCAGACACCCTGCAGTGGGGGCTCAAAGACACCTCCTCGTCTCTGGAACAGAGGAAATCAAACATAATATCAGCATTTGGCTTTTCCAGTTCCATTAGAAGCTGAAGGTAAGCTACCAGAATTTGATCACGAGTGGTTCATTTAAAATAACCCCACATTTAATTCACAGATAACCCTGGAAAAAAGGCATTCACTGCACACCCATGCAACAAAATTACCAGTGTTCGCAGTGACAAATTCAGCTTTTGTATCTTTATAATAGGACAAGTTTTGGAAAGGAGTCTTTGAAAGAAGGTAGCCAAAAGGGAGCTCTGAATACTACCTTCAAATGAGACTTTTATTTACAGAAATTATCTGTAAGCATTTCTTAATGAGATACCTGTACTTTCACCTAGCAAAAAAGAATCAAGGCTGACTGTCCAATTTAGCAATTCTCTCTTGCACCTGTGTTGGTCTGTGATGATTTCACAGGAGGGAAAAAAAAAAGAAACCCTTTAAAAAAATTAAACCATCTTTGTAACATCCTGTCTGAAAATCTGCTACCCACAGAATGGACCAGAGTTCAATTTAAGCCAGTCAGTGGACAGAAAGACCAAGTAACACCGGGAGAAAAAGCACACAGTGAAAAGTCAGTTTAATAAAATCTTGTATGACAAATTATAGCAATTATCATAACTGGAATTCCTAAAACTAGAGAAGATTATGGGAAACATGGTAAATTTTGAAATATGTAACATGTTTCTAGAAAGTAAATAAACCATTTTATACACTCACTGGGAGAGCAAGAGACCAGTTGAACTGCATAATGGGATGTGTTAGGAGCAGTCATTTAATGGCAGTAATATCCGAGCAATGGCATCAATTGATACTTCAGGGAACAAAGAGGAGCCATTACAAAGTTGGACGGTTTTTATTCCTGCAGGCTTCTAACAATCTGGTCACCTCCCACCCTAGTTCTAGTGCAGGATGGCTGAGGACTCATTTATTGAGATCATTTCCTGCCCTGTCTTTTCTAAAGCAGTGAACAAGGAACGGGACTACAGAAAGATGTTGTTATGACAACATTCTCTTACCTTTATGTTTGTTTCCTGTGGGTGTCTTTTTTTTTTTTTTTTTTTCATTTTTTGCCATTTTATGGCTAAGAGGCTTAGTTCTGGTTTCAGTGACATCACCATTCTAACAACATTTTCATGGAATCACAGAGCACGATGAGTTGCAAGGGACCCATTAGGATCATCAAATTCAGCTCCTGGCCCTGCACAGGGCACCCCACCCTATGAGTGAGAGCACTGTCCAAATCCTTCTTGAATTCAGGTTGGTGCTGTGACCACTGCCCTGAGGAGCCCATTCCAGTTCAAAATCACTCTGGGTGAAAAGCTTCCTGATATCCAAGCTAAACCTCCCCTGACTCAGCTTCATGCTGTTTTCTCAAGCTCTGTCATTGGTCATCAGTGTACAGACTGGTACCTTCCCCTAACCTCCCCTCATGAGGTTGAAGACTGCATTGAGATCTCCCCTTAGTCTCCCCTTCTCCAAGCTGAACAAACCAAGTGCCCTCAGCAGCTCCTCATACATCTTCCCCTCTAGACCCTTCCCCATCCTTGTGGCCCTTCTTGGACACCCCTCTACTAGCTTAATGTCTTTTTTATACTGTGGTGCCCAAAACTCACCCCAGAACTCAAGGTGACGCTACCCCAGTGCAGAGCAGAGAGACACAATCCCCTCCCTCACCCAATTGGCCTGATGCCCCCCCATGGACATGGTTGGCCATCCTGGTTGCCAGAGTACACTGTTGAGTCATCAGCAAGCATGTTCAACTTTACTACACTCTTCAGTATTTTTTTTTCCACTTGGAAACCTGAAAGGCTGTACCTGTGTGGGTCAGCAGCCAACAGGCTATAAGGAATTGTCAACACCACACAAAAGTTAACAAGAGGCCTAAGGGGAAAGATGGAGCACAAGCACGATCAAGGGGAAGATCTGTAAGGCAGCAGAGCTCGTCAACATTACCCTCCCCTCGAACAGCCGCTGCTTGGTACAGGAAACACAACGCAGGGCTCAGGGTGTTTTGTTTGCTTGCTTGCTGATACAGGTTTTAATGTAATTCCCATGTACATTTTGATATGACAGTCTTACATAGATCTTTTGAGACACATGGGCATTATCCAGTTTTGCCTGTCACTGGCTTACTAAGGCTTAAAGCAGAGAGCTAAGTCAGGGTTTTGCTTTGGCTAACTGTATCTTGCTGGGCAGGGCCTGAACTCAACCCGCTGCCAATTCTGTTGGGATGCACAGCAACACAATTCTGTCGGGATGCACAGCAACATTTCTGCCTTCACTGTAAACATTTATGCAAAGCTTCTAGCTAAAAATAAAATCTACATCAGTAAATAGTTGCCAAAATTTTTAGAAAGCTGTAAGTGATTGTGTACCATCAAACCCCAAAGCAAGCATGCTTATTCAATATTTCTGAATCTTCATGCACCATCAATTGCATGTTAGGTAAAACACTTCAAAGTGAGACTCAGCATGGACGCCATAGAGCCTGGGACCAGGAAATAATGCCTGTTTTCACAAAAGTAGGCCATGCAGGCCAAGACACCTTATTACTTTCCCTTATGAACAAGCTGCTGACAAGAAACAGCTTTACGGTGCAAGGGTTTTTGAAAAGAGTAGTTTAAATCTGAGTATCTCAACAATGTAAAAAGATCCCAGATCGAAAATGCAGATCACTTACTCTAAAGTCCCCAGACCTTGTGATGCAGAAACAATTGTGTAGTGGGTAATAAGAAATCTGCCATGTTCCTGTTGAAGCATGCCAAGAGTAGGGAGTGCAGCAACAGGTCTGTTCATTGGTAAAAACCCCCATAACCCTAAGGAGGAAAAAAGAAAACCAAAATGCAAGAAGGCATGAGCAGACAATCCAGAGAGCTCAAGATGCAGTGGCACAGCTTATCATTAGCCCTTTCCAATTTCCACAAAAGTAATCACAAATGTTCCTTCAACTGGCTATCAGGAAAAGGGAAAGCACCCTCTGCCCCAACAGCATCTGTCTTCAGTGATGATTAACAACAGAAAACAGGGGAAAACTTGTTCTTGACTGCCAGTGAAAAGTGTGTTTCATTAAAATAGAAGCAATATGGACTGCTTTACTATTTGAATACAAAATTTCAAAGTTGATTTTGTGCTATAACCTGGGTTTCTGTTTTCAATTCATGCTACATCAAATGCTTCTTCCCCTTTCATTTTCTTTTAGGTGATGCCATTTTAGATTGTTAACCTACAAAAGAGCAAGCATGCGAGTCAGAAATTATCTATCAGCAAACTATTTATAAAGGAAATAGAACAATTTGGGGAATTTAAAGCGAAAATGACCTGGTGACTACCAAATTCCAACCTTGCTGGACAAGAACATACCATAGGTTTCAATAAGAAAATAAAACTCAACTTTCACATAAAAGGCTCAAATGATTAAAAAACACCCAAAGGAAGGGGAAAAAAAAAAGTTATTGTTACAGTAGGAGTACTTCAGAATTGCACACAGAAAACCACGTTTTTGCTTTTATTTGTGGTGGAACAGAATACAATAACCTTCAGCCCAAACTACTCAAGGCTGGGAGTATTACCTTTTTCTTCATGCTGCAAGACTTCAGGAAATGGAACAGGGACAAAAAGGGTTTAGAAGTTAAATTTTCTATTTAAGGCCATTAATTCAGCAAGATTTAAAAAAATGTCCTCAACTTTAAGCATGAAGAGTTGCATTGACTTCAGTAAGATTATTCACATACAGTTAAGTCAGGCAAGTGCTTAAATGGCTTGTTGAATCAAGCCATTAAATGAGAGCTGCTTTATTATACAGATTTATTTTAATGGCTGGCAGAGCTCATTACATGAGCCTATTTTATTCTTCCAAGGGCTAACAGCTGTTTTGTCATTAACTTTTCTGAAGGTGTAACCTGTATGCCTCCTGCACTTTACTGTAGCCACAGAAACAAAGTTTTCTAAGAAAAATTGTATGCAACATCTATCATATATAGTGGCTTAGCTCTCCCTTAAATAGTAACAGAAAAGAACAGTACAAAACAATAGTTTCACTTTTTTAACACACAAGAGCATCTTATTGAAAAACTAAAATAAAAAAGTCTCACCACAATATAAATCCCCAAAAAATAATAATGAAATGGGAAGAAAAAAGGAGTTAGCAAAACGTCCTGCAGACTTTAAAGTCTCTTATCGCATTAAAAAAGCTTTTCTGGTGAATCACAATGTTTTGTTTCTTTCTGTTTACAAACCCACTAGACAGCAAACAATGGTGTCCACATCCACAACCTATGTTGGGATTAAAAGGTAAAAACATAACCTGCCCCATCTACAGTCCAAAAAAAATAAAGAAACCCAAAAGGGCAGCCAGTGAGCATAGGAGCTAGTGAGGACCGGGTTTCCCTGCGTAAAGGGGAGTAGGGGTTATAAAAGCAGAATTCGAGTTGGAACCATATCGAAAAGTTCTATCTTGGAGACCTGCAAGACATGAACTATTGAAGAAACAGCCAAAAGGTCCCAATGAAAAGCTGTGACGTGACAAGCTGTAATGTGCCATTTTAATTACAAGGAAGAGGGGAAATGGTTGGGGGTGGTTGCATTTTGTGTTTATGTTGTTTTGGGGTTGGATTTTTTTTTTTTTTTTTTTTTTTTTGCTCATCAATATGATGAGCTTTCAACGTCCCAAACCACATTCAGGTAGTTTCCAAGTCTGCTATTTTTTGTGTGGAATCTACTGATCCAGACCAAAAACCCAAACAAACAGAACAGAGATGCACAGTTCTTAAGTCCTGGAGCTTTCAAAACCGCCTGAAAGAATTGCTGGCCTGGGGTATCCAGAGATGCCTGCAAGATGGTGTTCATAGCAGCCTTGCAAGCAGATCGGCTCACATCTGCTATGTGCTGCCAACGTTCTGCCCATCACCTTCATCATTAGGACCTGAAACAATAAAAGTAGTTCTTGGTCATAAGAAATATCTTTTGTTTCTTGCCTTACAGTAAGAGACCTATCCCAAGTAGCTTACGTAAGTCTCAGATTCAGGTGTTCAATGAGAGATGAAAACCGTAGAATTCCTCCTCTCCCAACTTGCATATGGCCTTCTCCAGACTAAGATCTGTCTACTGTAGAATTTTATGTTCTTGACTAATCTAGTTCAGGAATCCCAGCAGCATCCAAAAACCTAAAAGCTCAGTTTCCAAGCTCTTCAATCTTCCCACTGCTTTTGTTCATATTCATTCCTCTTTTTTTCCCCTTCTGTGAATCAGGATGGAGGACTGTCAAAGGCTCTATGTTCTCAGCCACAAGAAAGATGACTTCCAAGTTGAGAGTACAAAAGGAAGCCTTCCTCAAACTGAAGACTAGTATTTTTCTTAAATTATGATCTCCTCATGCGCAATAAAAAAAATTATACTCCTTCCATGCCCCTTTGTAAACCTTCTGCTTTCCAAACAGCTCCCTACCGAAAGGTCATTCTGGATGCTGTCTACTGATTCTGAGTCAACTCAGGTTTCATGTGCAACTCCTGGCCATGATGAAAGTAAAAATGAAACTCAGAACTACCCTTAGAAATCCTGTAAATGATAAAAAGCACAGAAAACCTCTACTAAACTGTAGGATGTAACTCACAGGCAGCACAGGGGCCTTTTACCAGTTTGGAGAAGAAGCAAGGAGTAGTTGTGCTCAAAAAGGAAAGCCATGCAATAGTCCTACTCCACAGACATACACAAAGAGCACAGGCTGCCTTAAGAAATTACACAGAAGAATGCATGGTAAACAGGAAACACCATTGTCTTTCTTACTTACCACTTCCAACTGATCCTGAAGGTGCAATGACATCATCATCATCACTGTCTTCCTCATTTGACTGCGTTACCTCTGGCTCAGGGGCTACATTCTTGACTTCTTGCTCTTGTTCCACTCTACTGCGCAAGGCCAAGATCCGATGGTGCAATGCAGCATACAACTGCCCTGTATCTTTAGAGCTTGCCTGCATTTTTTAATATTCAGAAATAAGAAAAAGGTGCATGGAATTATAACACAATAAAACACTGCTGACATAATACACAGCAGTCATGCCAAATTTCACAATATACTTTTTAGTTTTCTCATAAAGTGTTTTTCAAACCAGTCAGAATGGGCTGTGCTACACACAGCAGGACATTAGATATACAGAACTCTGGTGGTGAGAGTATATTCCTCTGCTTAGTTACAACTTTCTTTGGCTAACATACCCAGTATTTGCTGATCTCATATAGCCTTCTTCACACAGAAATCACATAGCTTTCTTGACACCTCCCAAAAGCTCATATTAAGAAGACCTTCAATTAAAATCTTGCAGATTTTTGCTGGCCTGTCAATAATTCAACTTCACACATTAGTTAATCATAATCAAGCCAACTGTTTCATGAGGAACTGGCATAAAATCTCAATATGAGATATAATGAGAAAACTCAATGAACAGACAGGCAATTATTCAAAAGTTTTTGAACAGTCTCTGTTTCAGAGGGAAGCATTTTTGACAACCTGTCAAATTCTTTCATAAGAAATAGTTTCCCCAAATTCTTTAATAAAAAATAGTTTCCACCCCATCTGACACTTGGATGCATCAACTCTGTATCTGCAAAATTCCCCTGCAATAAACTGAAATGAAAAAGTAATTCCAAACAAGACACTTTATATCAATACTAAAATCAAGAGTGAGTAACCTGATGACAGATTAACTCAAAACATTCAAAACTAGAAAAATATGGAGAAAAACTTATCCAATAATTTCACTTATTTTTCTTCATCAATGCATATTTGATATCATTAAGTTCAATTCTGGGACTCCAGATCCCAGGCCTACAAACCTAATGTCACAGGGAAAGCTGACCATTTGCTGATGCTCTCAATTTCTGATCCCTAGGAACACTAATTCTTTTGCAAGACACTTGTTCTCTTGCATCTTGTGTAAAATCAGTCTAAATCAAAAGAGTGTTCTCAGACCTCTCCAAATATGTTAGTGCTTTAGCCGGCATTAGGAATGACCTTTCTCCCTTGCTGACTGCATGATCAGATCTCAAGTGTTTTAGTAATTCTGATTGCGATTGCTGTTCCCCATTTAGTAAGCACAGAAACCACTTTCACTATCCTGTTACTGCTTTAATACACTGCATCAAAGGAAAATCAAATTTAAAATGTGTAAACCTTAAGTACTAAGGTTTGTTCCTTAGTGTTTCCTTTTCAGTGGGCACCTATTCATCCTCCCACACTGCAGACAATGACAGTTTCCCTGTGCTGAAAGTTCCACTAGATCTAATTTTAGTTAAACTACTGCATAAAATCTATTAAATAATGCCAATTTTTTTTTAATTCAGAAAAGAATCTGCATGAAACAGTCTCAGTATGTGTGAAGCAGATCCCCATGACTCCATGGGCAATGCTTTGAACAACCTGGCTTCCTAGGGCAGCCTTTGATGTGGCATTTGTTCACAATTAGCAAGACTTTTTAGACAAGCAAATCTGCCAAGTGTCTTGTCTTTGGGGCAGGGGTGATGTTAAGACAGTGTAGGGTGCAAATAAAAATGGAATGCTACCTCAGCTACAGTTTAAGTAAGCACCAACTTTAGTATGATGGTTAAGACATATACAGTACTCACTGATATAAGAAAAACTTTAACTCCTTGGTCCTCTGTATCCATGGCGGTGATCCGGATACTCTTTTCACTGGCTTTATCGATCTGCATCTGAGCCCAGAGCTTGGTATTTAAGATTAACCTGAGACTCCCCTGAGTCCTCATCACTAAAGCCAAGTTAGAAGATCAGTTAGGTGGAAAAAGACACATCAGGAAGCTCAAAACAGTCAAGACACTTGTTACTGTACAAGGTTTCAGTGTTTTTACAAATAAGCCCTCTTAGGCTTTTGTCACAACTGTAAATGAGGAGAATGTAGGCTTTGTGTGGGTTTTGGCCGGGGTAGAGTTAACTTTCTTTCCAGTCACTGGTATGGAGCTTTATTTTGGGTTTGTGCGGAACATACAGCTGATATTATAGAGGTGTTTTTGTTACTGCTGAGCAGTGCTTGCACAGAAATAAAGTCTTTTCTGCTTTTCATACTACTACACTGATGAGGAGGATGAGACATTATGGTCATAGGTTGGAGACAGGTACAATAGAAATTACCGATGATCATGTGACAAATAGCTCGGTTTATTGCTCAGTGTCCCCTTTTACAGGAGGTTCCCATGCTTGGACAACTGATTGGTCGGGATCTCTGCACTGCCTAGCTGTGCAATTACATGTCTGCATTCAGGATTGAATGGAATTGGCTGGGATTTTCTGTTTGAGTTCAAATCTATCCTATCATTGCTCACCTAGGGACTTTTTTTCTCTAACCAACCAGTCAAGCCGAATTCAATCTCTGTTTATGGGCAGATTTATCTGTCCAGCTACATACCAGCTGTGCTGTGACAAGTATGTGGGAGGTTATGAGCAGGCACAGCTGGGACAGGTGACCCAAACTGACTAAAGGGATATTCCAGACCACAAAACACCATGCTCAGGATATAAAGCAGGGGGAAGAGGAGGAAGGGAGGACATTTGGAGTGATGGTGTTTCTCCTCCCAAGTCACCATTACACATGATGGGTTCCTGCTGCCCTGGAGATGGATGAACATGTGCTTGCCCAGAGGAAGCAGTGAATTAATTTGTTTTGCTTTGTTTGCAAATTGCATGCACCACTTTTGCTTTCTTTATTGAATTGCTTTTATCTCAACCCAGGAGTTTTCTAACTTTTATACACTTCCAGTTCTCTCCCTGATCCTGCTGGAAAGAGAGAGCAAGAGGCTGCATGGGGCTTGGCTGCTGGCTGGGCTTAAACTGCAACGAGGCTATTGAAGATTATGAGTCATATCTAAAGCTATTTAGTCTGAAGCCTTATATGTTAATACCTTAAAGTTCAGCAGTGGTATCTGAGCAGATAATCTCAGGCTAATGCACATTCCTGCCAGCCTGAACAACTGTGCACTATTCAAGCAGACTTCCCTCATCACAAGCAACCCATCCAAAAGAGCCAGATCTGAATGATGTTACCATAAATTTCTAGGCAAATATTCTAGTTACTAAATATGGCTTGCTTTTATTGGGGAAAAAGTAACTGGAACATCTGCTGCAATAGAAGGGTATGAAGATACTCTCTTTGGAGGCAGTATTCACTAACTGAAGCAAAAGAAAAGGTCCAAACTGCTTCTGAGTTGCTGGAGCTATTAGAAACTTAACTGAGTGTTGCTGTGTGTCAAGAAAGAACCTTATGAAAACAGGATGACTGTCATCCAGTATCTCATTTCCCCTGGTTCCTCTTACCCAGCCGAGACTGCAATGTTCCATCATCTGTTGAGGCCATATCATTGAGTCTCAGGAGTCCTCGACCTCTTTCCACCCAAGACTGAGAGCTTTTATCAAATACAAACAGCTTGCACTGAATCTGTAATAGAAAATATGTCTATGGCATAGTGGTTGATTGAAGTAATAATATATTTCTTAGTCACCTACAGTTGAGTAAAAAATATTCAGATTTCATACTGGAATTTTTAATTGTTTATAGCTGTGGAAATCAAAACAGTCATCCTCTCTTTTGCAATAAACTTCTCAAAATATGCTGTCTGTTTTCATCAAGTTTTACTAAAAGAAGCTATACATTCTTAAAGAATAAGAGAGTTCAAAATCAAAACAACAAGTAATTTTCAAGTAATATATAAATTTTCACAGAGGAAACCTAATGTCATAGGAGACTGACTTATATCAGTCAATTCTTTTAAAAGCCTTAGGTACACACTGCACCACTGAATATGTTATTTGTTGCTGGGGAGACCCAGTAAATATAATGAAAGCAAAGCAAAATTCTTCCTGTAAGGAAGAAAGGATGAACAAACATGCTAGCTCATTATCGATTCATTATCAAAGCCTGAACAACACAAAGTCATTAATAACTGAGGTTATTAACTGAGGGTTCAGACGTTATAAAATTTAAAAGGTGTATGTATTTTTTCCAACAGTAGGAATACTGAAGGATCTTGACCTACAAGCTCCCTTTTTCTTCCATGCCAAACATCTCTATATCGCCCTCTCTAATCCAATTTCACTGTTACTGCTGAGGTTTTATACCTCAAACCATCACCCCTCAAGCTCCCCACAGATGAGCATGCACTAAGTGGAAAAGATACTTCCATTTCCATTCCCTCCATTTCTCATCTCCTTCACGCCAAAACATCTAGCTCTGTATGTTTTTGCAACATTAACATAGTTCTGTCTGTACAAGTCCCACTTGGAATTTTAATGCATTACATTTCACAAGAAAAAAAGAATTAAAGTTAAGCAAGAGGTCTGTTAAATTACAACATATTCAGGCAAGTCAGTCCTCTATTAAGTATACAACTGCCAAAAGTTGTAGTTTTCCTAAGTGAAACAGGATTCTTATCTCTTCAGTGTCTTGTTCAATTATGTGAAGCACCCAGACATTTCTGAATTAAATAGAAACAGAGATGTACCAGAAGAATCATTTAAAGACCATTTATGTCTGGTAAAAAGAAGTCCAAGAAGGTAAACATTATAGAGTACCATTTTGTAAGGTAACTGATAGGCATTAGATACTGATAGTGCAACTGTTTGGTCTCAGAAGAATAGTGCATTGTGTCTGTAAGAATAAAAAAGTTATCCTTGAAAATAACACAATTCAAATGCTGAGAAACACAATATCTCAAGGAAAAAACTAAACTATAATTGGAGTATAAAGAGAGATGGGAAAAAATACATATACCACTTCATTTTATATGAAAATCCTGCATGTTTTTCTTAAGGATACACTAGAGTTAGTAAGTATATTTAAGTTAATGAATAACTACAATGTTAAATATATCTCTATTAAAATCAGCAGTCTAAGTCATGACCAAATATCCTTCTACAACATCACTAATTCAATTAAGTATCTCAAACCAAATTCCTGAGTGTTTGTGATACAGTTTCTATTTTGCAAGAAAACTAGACTGCTGGCATAAAAAGTCCATTCCAAATTTTAGAAAATCTTCAGTAGTACAACAATTAAAGAACTTAAAATATTTAATTAATTTAAATTTTCTTCAACTAATTGTCTCACAGAACATAGAAGCTTCTATGTGATGGATTCAGGAAAGTATGCTTAAGAATCATCTGGATGGCCTATACGCTAAAATTTATTCAGAAAGAGGAAATTAAGAAACAATGGATAACAAGTTAATAAATAAGGATCTGATATAAATATCTAAATTTGCATTAAACACAAGAAAATACATTAGAGATATAGAGGAAGGCTGAATTGTAGGGAATCAGATGGTGTGCATGCACTGGACATCTGTTATGTGGGGTCAGAGACAGGGACGACACAAACTCTCAGAGATCCAGGCAACAAGAGCAATGGTTTATTATGGAGGCCTGCTGATATAGGGGGTTTGAAACTTCCTGGTTTAAACAGCTGATTGGTTGGGATCTCTCTCTGCCCAGATCTCTGGCCAGTGGTGTGCTTGCATCTAAGCTAAGGACAGGGTTGGCTGAGGATCCCCTGTATAGATTTAAATCCAACCGATCTGTGGACTTGTTACTGTGACAGACATCCATATGAATCCCCACAAACTCAAAGCTCCTCTATCCATTTCTTACCTGTAACACGTTACTTTCAGCTTCCTCCCCAGTAATCACTTCTACCTTCGCTAATAAACACTTCCTTGCTGTTGCTTTAGTATAGGCTGCTGCAGACTCTGCCAGTGATTCTGAAATATTATTAGCTGAACAACATTTTGAGCGTCTGAGAATGATTATCATAAAATTTTGTAAGATATATAAAAGTCTCACACAAGTACACCAGAATTCTGAGACCCTTTGAAATGTATAGAAAACAGACTTTAATGGAACACATTAAAAATTACTGAAATTTAAAGCAGAAGTTAAAGCTTGTCTTTTAATACTTGTTTTACAAGCATAAGGAACAAAATAGATACATTCTCAAGAAGTTATATCCATACATGCAATAGTTCAAAACCTTTGCATGGACACTTGCTTATCTGTAGATGCTCCAGCAGTACTGATACTCTTGCTAGTCATACAGCTGTGCCTACACATGGACAGTGCATTTAATTTTCTACTTCCATTTGGGCTTGCAAGCAGTTTACTTAAGAAAACCCATGGTTCCCAGAATTTCTGTAATATCTTGACAATTTGAAGTCACAGAATCCAGCAACCAGTTCTGAGTTCAAGCAACATGTGGGACACCCACTCAATGCAACATACATTTGACTCTGAAATTCAGTCACTTGAAATGAAATAGAATTGTTTAAAAAAGTTTGCCACATTTCTCCTAGGTTCTCTACCAAGTCCTACTACCAGTTCTGTTAATTCCCTCTAATTTTATTCCATTGAAGATACTCCCACAACCACAGACTGACAATGAAAAAGAAAGTGCAGCCTGCACTGTTTACTATTAGAGGATCTACAGCATCCAGCAACTTCCACACCCAGCCTGTATCTTTGGTTACAGGAGACAGAGTAAAAGCAACATAAAAATCTTATGTTTTTGAAAAGTAACAGGATATTGAAAAATGCAGTAATTTAAAAAAGGATTAACTACCATTCCTAATATAATATTTTGGTTTTCACCTTTTTCTGGCGTGGCCTCCTGAGAAGACGATTCAGACCCAGACTCTGTAGCAGCATTCTCCTTATTACTCTCTGTACTACCTTCATTTGATTTTGGTGGGCTCTATCACAGAAATAAGAGGAGGTAAACAGAAGGGAGAAAATATACACTAATTCTGCTAAACAGGACTAGTGATCAAGTACTGAGGGTAGCTCGAGTATTTATAAACCATATGGCAAAAAAAAAGAATCTCATGGACAACATGCTTTCACAGTCAAAACTATCCTACTATCTTAGCCAAGGAACTGAATGGAGTGTGACCTAAAAACCAGGTTGAATTATTTTCCCTGGAACTGATACCAAATTTCAACCCTTATTTTGAAGCTTTTTGACTTGCTTTGTTCAACATAGCAAGTCAATTTCAGCTACAGCTACTCATGTCATAATCGACTGAATCCTGCTTTGTAGTTAGACAGGTCTGAACACTCATCATTAAACGTTTCTATTTTGTTGCAGCACAGGAATACAAACAACAGCAGGAAACAGTGAGGTACTAGAAGTTATTCCTTAGGTTGGTACATCATGAACAGCATTTCCAGAATCATATCTCAGTCCTGAGGCAGCTGCTTTACTGCTGGGCTTGAAATCCCATCTGGGGGGAGTCACATTACTGAACTGCTCTGAATTTTGAGGACAAACATAAAATACCCTCTAATACTTATACTCCAATAGCCATTTTAAAGCAACGAGCTGTGCCATAAAATGCTTGGGTACAAGAACCACATGCACTACAGAGAGGGCACTGAATCTCCTTACACTGAGAGTTTGAAAGGGAAATCCTGGAAAGTATGGCTGGGCAGACAATAGCTTATAATGAACTTCCTGTGCTGCACTCAAAGTGAGTTATCTTCAAAGGAAACGACTGAAAAAACCCCATACTCAAGTGAGAAGTATAATTAAAGGCTCTCAAAATTCCTGAGTGAGAATCCATAACAAACTGCTGGCAAAATTACAACATATAAATAGTGGATACTCACTAGGACTCGCTCACTCATGTTCTGTCCAAAAACAAACTTGTTGCTAGATGCATCTGCACTGTTCGTAGAGTTCTCTACACTGAAAAAAACCCAAGAAATAAGCCAGGTTTTACAAGATAGAAAATAATACCTTTTTTATTTTCTACTAACAAAATTTCTCAGAAAGTGAGTGATTGTCACTGTCTTTAAGAAAGTAAGCACTGGTTGACACAAACCTAGGTAAAAATTAATCCAACTTAACATGAGAGCACATTCTAGTTCTACAGAATGAGAATTCTCTCAGAATGCAACAAATTATTTTTTCTCTGTCAAAATCTTCCCCTTCAGATAACTATTAACATATAAAGCAATGCTGAATGCTAAGTGAGGGCTTATTGTCTAATCATATAACATCCTTTTTTTTAAAACTGTATCCTACATGTACAGACTTGAACTACTACATAACTTTAGGTCAATTCTCTCAGAAACGGAAAGAATGGAAACAAAAGCACTTGCAAGATTATAACTGAAGCAAAGGTAGCAGGGATAAGTAATGCCTTTTATCAGACTAGCTGCAATACCACAGACTATCCAAGAAGTTTCACAATCAAATATCAGCCTTTACTTCTTCCTTACAGAATAAACTTCTTCCTCCCATTAGTATTTTTATTAACAGATTTTAAATCCTATTTAGGAAGAACAGGAGTTTTATTCTTTTAAAAGAATAAAATAATAATAAAAAACAAAAGAATTAAAAAGTCTTTGTTCCTGTCCCTTCCCATCAGGCTACCTTTTTAAGACACCAGTTTGCTCACAGAGTGAACATACAGAAGCAGACCATTCCAAATCAAGCCTACGTGCATTTCACCAAGTTTGGAGAATGGGGACTCACATCTACATGAAACCAAACAAACCTTTAAATTGTACTTATGGAGTTGCTACTTCTGATTAAGGAGATTCCTAGAACAAAGGAGATCCTCAGTGGAAGATAACTTTCCCTCCTAAGGGAATTAAATACCACAGTTCTGAGCTCCAAATCCTGGCAGAGAACTCAATGTGGCCTACCAATATCTGCCATGCCACCTAGCATATTTACAGTTTTTAAAGAATTTACAGTGTTATGCAAAGGGAAGAGCTTCCTTTTACAAGTTGATTACCATAATGCTTTGCCATCTCATCAGAAAACCAGAGCCAACTCCCCTTAGAGACAATATTGTTTTTAAGACAAGTTCAAACCTAGATTTCTTGCAATTGACTCACCAAGAATAAATCTTCCCAAAGTAAAGACTCAAATAAAATGACAGTAGGTGTCATATGAGTTGAAAAATATGAAAAAATAGTCTGGTATTTGAAGGCCACATATTAGTAGTTATTATCTGCCAAATCTGATTGAATAAGTCTGACTGTGTCTATTGGAAAGACACTGATCTGGCATCAAGAGGGAAAAGGTGTTCTCTACCTCTCCGGTACAACATCTGAAAAGTTCAGCATCAAAAGTTCATTGACTGCAAAACTGCCTACTGCCTCCTTCATGGTGAACAACAGGATCTTAAAAATGCCAAATATAAAGACAAAGAAAGCATGTATTGGTGCTTTTCCTACAATTATTTCCTTGCCTCAATCTGAATTTCAGCTTATGCCAGGAGCAGAGATGTTGCTCTGCTTCATCACTCTTGGTGGGATTTCCCCTCACATTTTTCCATTAATTCACAGCTCTGTATCTTCTGTTTTCTTATTCTTTACACTACTTAAATTTTTTCACCACTACTAAGCTAGCATCTTCACAGAGATACAGATTTCATGTATCACTACCTTAGCCACAAGTGAAGGCTGTCAGTTCAGAGGTCATTACTACGTAAGACAGGATTAGCAGTTTTCTCCTGGCTGCCTCACTTTACCTATACATCATGTTTCTTCTGATGTTACTGATGTTATTGTTATTCTTTAGAAGTTCTCTCAAAAACCTCCCACAGTTAGGCTCCTATTTATTCATACAGGCCACTCTGAAAAGGTTACTATCATGGAAAAATTTTAACTGTTCTTCCTTTTATCTGTATCTTATATGAAACCTACTGAACAACACAAATACGGTGCAGATCTCTGTTTCTGATCATTCATGAGAAGAATGTCATGCTTTTTGGTGCCATGCCTCTCATGTCATGCTTTTTGGATTTCTGAAGAGGTGTTGGTGAGGATGTGGTCAAATAAATAATATCAAATGCATCTCCCTTGAAGAGATGATTGAGGATTCCCCCAGATCTGAAGATTGCCATCTCATTCTTCAGAAGTCTAGGTTCCCACTGACCCAGTCTAAGCCCTGCATCCAATAAAGAGCAGAATCATACAGAATTTACGATAAGGAAAATAAAGAGTAAGGAGAACTGTTATATTGGTTTCCCTGTAGTCTCACCTGGAACTGATGTACTGTAGAAAATAGTTTGTTGCAGAAGGTATATCTGATGTCAGAAGGCCAGCATTCTGCACATCAGCAGTTTCATTGCTTTCATCTCCTAGCTAGAAAAAGAACAAGTATGTATCAATAATTTTAATTACGAAATTTTCAACTCACTCTACCTAAAGACAAAATTTCATCCACAAATGCTTTCTACAATAAAACAATATACGTCCCAATATTACACTTTGTTTTATCATGCTAGGAAACCTGAACAAACCCATCTTCAAGGGGAGGTACTAACAATCCAACTCAGTTATTCTATGCACAAGTTCAACCCCTGGCTCAGCCTATTTTTCCATCTTTTCTGTGAAGTCTTGGTAGCATGGGAACAGCTTAGGACCACATTTCAACTTCATTCTAACCCAAAAAGTAAGAGAAAACACCACATTCTACTGAGCTTTAGCTGTTACTCATGACTGCAGTAGATGCATTTTTTTAAAAAAAGCTTCTTATGTTACTTAACAGAATTCATTTATTAAATGTCCAGAAGACTAGTTTTATTAAACAGACAACTCTTCTGTGTTCATAGCTTTTAATTTTACATATATTCATAAACTCTTAGTCAAGAGAACAAACATGTGTTTACCTTAACTCTATCTCGTAAATTTTGCCCAAAAATGAATGCTTGCTGTGCATTTAGTTCAGCCTTCTCAGAGCAGTCATCATCTGAAGTATTGTTGGACTCCTTTTTCTGACATTCTGCTGCCTAAAGAAATTGAAAAAGGTAGCCAACGAAGTGAGTTTCGTTAAATAAAAACACCTTATGACGAGGTGAGTCACACATTCATTTACAATGACAAGCCAATAACATTTTCAGATCTACAAGGGATGTTTTGCATTTAAATAATGTCTCTGTTGTTCAGTGTTTTTCTTAGCAAATCACAGAATAGTTAAGGTTCAAAGGAATTTCTAACAATCACTTGGTCCAAACTCTGTTCAAAGCAGCACCAACTTCAAAATTCTATTAAGCTGCCCAAGATCTCTTATCAAATTTCAAAAACAATCCACGTGACAGTTTTACATTTTGGTAGTCTGGTTCTGAAACATGATTTTAAAGGGTTAAGATTTTAGCTAAGGGTTAGGGCCAATTCATATTGCAGTTAGATACACCAACAATAGGTTAATAATTATTAGATCCTTAAGCTAAACCTAATTGCTATATTACAAATAAGCCCACTTGTAGAAGGAAGTGGAGCAAGTGAACGATTATAGGAACGTACTGAAACCAGTAGAACAATGCCCAGCACCTGAACTCTATGTCAATCCATCATGAAGCAGGGGCCCTGGATTGTGCCAGAGAGTCACAGAGACCTGACAAAGACCTTCCTAACTTCATCCCTGGGACCACTGACCCAGTTCAAGACCACCAACCCAATTCAAGAGAAGAATTGAAGGACTAATAACCTCATTTTAATACAAAGCAGGAATGGGAGGTCCTGTGGTCATGCATATATATTATTTTGGGAAATAAATAGAAGGCAAAAATCCTTGTGTGATGTGGTCACGCATTTCGGGGATGACCCCCCCTCTCCCCGTGCCACCCACCAGCGTAATAAACGTATTACTTTCTAACTTTAATTAGTTAGAGAGTCTTTGTCTGTGATTTTTGGTTTTAACAACTTAATTGGCAAGCCATCCAGGAGGAGACTCTGCTCAGCTGTGAGACCACCTTGGGACATGGACCCCCTCAGGGCACCCCCAGTACATTCCTGGAAGAGTGGGCTCCACTGCCTGGACTAGTTCATCCAGCAGCAGACAAGGACTCCTGACTACTAAAATTCTGGACAAAACGGTATGTTTAAAAATTGAAGCAGTTTTAAGTAGTGACCTGTAAGGTGTATGCGTGGTCAAGAAAGGCCGTTGGTAAGTCATGGGAGAGGTCCCACACGCAACTTGTGCCTCTGTAGTGTGCTTGCAAGCTGAAGTTGCAGTTGAAATCTGGTTATCAGCAGAAAGAGTCGTTGAACTTTCGTACCGAGCTCAGGCTTTTGTTGCTAACAGAATGGGATTTTTGCCATTTGTTTTGCCGTAGAGGACTCAGTTTGCTACCAAGTGGGGCTAGCAGTCATAAGGGCAAATCCTGTTCAAAAGTTGTTATGCTGTTGTGTGAATGTGTCCTGACCGTGAGAACAATTGTGAGAGCGTTTTTTGGGACGTGCTGTTAGCGCACGACACAAGTGAGAGTTTGGACCCATGGTTCCATTTTCAGGCAACTGAAACAGCCAGGGAAAAACAAGGCGAGTGGGGTGCATGACCCTTAATAAAATCCTCTCTCTGCTGTGACTGTGTGTGTGTCTGTGTTTAAGTTATGGGGGACAGAATTTACTATAACACCTGGTGTTAACACTAAAAGGGTTCAGACTCTGAGAAATTATAGGGACGGTGCTTTGCTGTTCAGGTGTTTATATTTATGGAATTTGAAATGTAGATGTTGAGTGCTTTAGTGTAGTGTGTTTGTGTATTGTTAGACTGCACAAGGTGTTTCCTGTGGGCATAGTAAGATTGTGATGTAATTGTGTTTGGAGCTGTGGTGCTTTTTGAGGCAACACTGCCATCTTGTGTCAAAAGTTGTAAGTGTCACACGTTGAGTGCAAAGTAGTAAAACTGGTTTGTTTGGAGCCTTTGATAAGAGTTGACTTGTGGTTTTAGGTACAGGGATTGTCTTTGTAGATGCTGATTGCTAGAATCACAATAGGGGTAGTTTTGGTCTGAGAATCCAATCTGGCCAGACAGATAGGAGGAACTCCTTTTCTTCAGTGGTTTGGACTCGACTCCTGGGAGTTTGTGAGTTCAGTAAACTGGTGGATAGACAGGGGAAATGAGAGAGTATATTTAGAAGGTTTATATCAGACATCTGCTGGGGGACTAGTGGCTTTGGATCGGGAGCAATCGGCTGTAGAGAATTTAGGGTTGAGAAGGAGCGGATGGAATAACTTGCATATGTGGGAATTTTCCTGCAGCTTTTGGTGCATCTAGAGGTTGGCATTGTGCGTGGGTGTTACTGCAGTGTTTGTGCAGATCTGTGCAGGACCTTAGTACTGTTCTTCTGCTAACTGGTACAGAGAGTGTGCCCAGTGTCCACAGCTCCCTGATTGAGCTGATTTAGAATCAAAGATTTTAAAGCTGGTGTGTGGAAAGTCACATTTAGTACCCGAGTGGTAGGCTGTGTGAGAAGAAGACTGGGAAAGGACTGTACGAATCTGTGACGCCAGGTTCGGGTGGAAGTGAGACAAGAAGCAAAGGAGGACATAATAAGGATTGGCGTAGAGTGCTGGTTTTGTTAAGGAGAAGGAGAGTGATGGGAAGCAACCAGAGTAAAGAGATGCCCAAAAGTAGTCCTTTAGGGTGTATTTTGGCACACTGGAAGGAACTAGTAGGGTATGGGGGGATAGAAAATAAAAAGACCCTTGTGAAATTTACCACACAGTGGTGGCCACTTTATAGGTTTGAAGAGGGGGTAAGGTGGCTTCCAACTGGAACTCTACATTATGAGACTTTGTTACAGCTTATGTTATTTTTGAGATGGGAACAGAAATGGAAAGAGGTGACGTATGCTGACATGTTTTTCTCCCTCCAGAACCACCCTGAGTGGCAGAGGGATTGTGGGCTCAGGGCTCCCTCTGAACCCTTTGTATTGGCCCTGGAAAAAATAATGAGGCTAGTAGGGGGAGGCTGAAATGGTGCTGTAGGTGCATGCTCCATAAACCAACACTGCACACACCCAGACAAGGTACACCCTGCTGACTCAGTGGAGCAAGAGTTGGGGGATCTGTTTGAACCACCCCCTAGAAGGCAAGGGGGGCAGAGAGGGGCAGCAAACTTGGGAATAATCTCAACTCCAGCTCTTATTCCACCCCCTAAGACTTCACCCTCAATTCCAACTCCAGCTCTTGCTCCACCCTTAAACACCTCTGTCCAAATTCCAGCTCATATTCTACCTCCCACTCCAATTAAAGCCACTACTATTTCAATCCCAGCTCCAGTTTTAAGCTCAGCTGAATCAATTCCAGCTTCTATTTCAAGTTCAACCCCAGCTTTTACTCTATTCCCCACCTTGACTATTCCTAATCTTTCCAACTACCCAGCAGCGACAGTGAATAAGAGTTCACTGAGTTCACTGCCTACTCCAGAGGATCCTATAGCATTTTGGACTCAGAAACAAACTAAGAAAATTATACAGGCACTCTTGAGGGAGGCAGTAAGTCCTGAAGGGAAGACAATGTTAGTTAAAATCCCTTTTTCTACAATGGATTTAGAGGTTTGGAAAAAGATTGCTAAACATTATCGGAGTGAACTGATAGGTGTTGCAAAGAAATTAAAGTTTTGTGATTAAACAGCATCGACCTGATTACTCAGATCTCCAGCTGTTGTTGGATGCCCTAACAGAAACAGAAAAACAACTGGTTTTAAAGGTAGCTGAGGGTTTAGCAGAAGATGCTTGTAGAATAACACAGAGTAATATGAGAGATGTCTTTCTTCTTCAGGATCCACATCAGAATGCTAATGATGTTAGTGATATGGAAAGACTAGAGGATTATCAGGAGTTCGTACAAAGGGCAATTCCTAAAACAATAAACTGGTCAGCCCTATATACAATTAAGCAAGGTCCCTCCAAAACACCTTCTGAATTTCTAGAACATTTGCAGGATGCAATGCATCATTGTACAACCTTTGATCCTGAGTCTGAGGAAGGGATACAACATCTAGAGGGTTTATTAGACGCAAACTTCAGAAGATACAGGGTTTGACAGCGTGAGATTTAGCGACTTTGCTAAAAGAGGCATGGAGAATATTTAGTAACTGGGAAGAAAAGTGCAAAGAAGGGATGAAAAAATTATTAGCAGTAGTAAGGGAAGAAGAAAAAGGGAAATGTGGACAAGGGCCACTAAGGCAGGGACCACCTCGGCTAAGGAGAGATCAATGTGCATTCTGCAAGAGATCTGGACGCTGGAAGAAGCAGTGCCCGGAACAAAGAAAAGCTGATGAACAAAGACGAGATCAAAAAGGGAGGTGGTGGTTGCCCATGTTAAAGAAGACTGATGTGGACTGGAGGATCTTACCCTAGGAGACCCTCTGGTTATAATGAAACTAGGGAACAAGGAAAAGGAAATGGAATTTCGGATAGATACAAGGGCAACATATTTGGTGCTAAATAAAGCTTTAATACCGATAACAGATGATTATGTCATGGTAAAGGGGGCAACTGGCCAATTTGAAAGAGCTTATTTTTTGTAGGCCATTGAAATTTAAATTTGGGAAACAATGGGGAATTCACAAGTTCTTATATATGCCCAATGCTCCATCAGCACTTTTGGGTAGAGATTTATTGGAACAATTAGAAGCAAAAATAATATTCAAAAATGGAGAGATTACTTTGGAGGTTAAGGACCAACAATATATGGAATTGTTAAGCCTGATATTAATAACCAATGAGGCTTAAGTTGAAAGTGAAGATGAGATTCAGGAAAATACTGGATCAAGTATTTCCTGGGGTGTAAGCTTCTAACATACCAGGGAGAGCGAAGAATGCACCCCCAGTACAAATTAGGCTTAAAGAAGGAAAACAACTAGTTAGGGTCAAGCAGTACTGTTTGAGAAAGGAAGACAGAGAAGAGATTAGCCCTGTAATAGAACACTTTTTACAGATAGAGCTATTAAAAGAGTGTCAGTCTGAGTTCAATACTCCTATTTTACCTGTTAAAAAGCCTGATGGATAATACCAAATAGTACAAGATTTAAGAGCTGTTAGTAAGATAACTGAGGATTTATACCCAGTAGTTGCCAACCCCCTACACTCTGCTAACTCGTTTAACATCTGAACTAACATGGTTTACTGTTTTAGATTTGAAGGATGCTTTCTTTTGCCTTCCTCTCCACGAAGCCAGCCAGAAAATTTTTGCATTTGAATGGGAAAACCCCAAAACGGGATGCAAAACCCAGCTCACCTGGCCTGTTCTGCCTCAAGGGTTCAAGAACTGCCCTACGATATTTGGAGAATAGCAAAAGATCTGGAATCTTAGGAAGCTCCATCAGAAGGACAGCTGTTACAGTATGTAGATGACCTGGTGGTAGCTACCAAAACTCAAGAGGCATGTGCGGAGTGGACAGTAAGCCTCTTAAACTTTTTGGGCCTACAGGGATATCGAGTATCCTAGAAGAAAGCCCAGATGGTGAAGCAAACAGTTGTTTATTTGGGTCACGAGGTTAGTGCTGGACAAAGAACTTTAGGATGGGATCTCAAGGAAGCAGTATGCCAGACCCCAAAGCCCCAGACAGTAAAAGAACTGAGAACCTTTTTGGACTGGGTGGTCCAGGCTGTGGGTTTATAATTACGGACTGTTGGTCAAACCCCTATATGCTTTGATTATGGAAGGAAACAGAGATCTCCAATGGACAAAAGAAGCAACACAAACCTTCAGGCAGCTGAAGAAGGCCCTTATGTCAGCTCCAGCCCTGGGACTTCCAGGTGTGAGTAAACCATTCTTTTTGTTTTCTCATGAAAAGCAGAGAATTGTTTTGGGAATACCGGCACAAGATCTGGGCTCGTACTGCAGGGCAGTCACCTACCTCTCTAAGCAGCTGGATGCAGCAGCTGAAGGATGGCCAGGGTGCCTCAGAGCAGTTGTGGCAGTGAACATCCAGGAAGCATACGAGTTCACCCTGGGCCAGAAGATGACTGTGCTAGTGTCCCACACAGTGTCTGTAGTGCTGGAAGTAAAGGGGGAACATTGGCTCTCCCCATAGAGATTCCTGAATACCAAGCCATAATGGTGGAACAAGATGATGTAGAAATTGTGGTAACTAACATTGTGAGCCCAGCTTCTTTCCTCCATGGTAGTATGGGAGAACCGGTGATCCATGACTGCCTGGACAATATTGAAGCTACCTACTCCAGTCGCCTGGATCTGAAGGACACCCCTCTCAAGGACACTGAGACCTGATTTACTGATGGAAGCAGCTACGTCATCAGCGGAAAAAGGCATGCTGGGTATGTGGTTACCACAAGCCGAGAGGTAAAAGAGTCTGGATCATTACCAACCAACACCTCAGCACAGGAGGCTGAAATAATTGCCTTAACCCAGGCTTTAGAGCTGGCAAAAGGAAAGAAAATCAATATTTACACAGACTCAAGGTATGCATTTGGGGTAGTTCATGCACATGGATCCATCTGGAAGGAAAAAGGACTGTTGATGTCACAAGGAAAAAGCATTAAACATGCACAACAGATAATGAAACTGGCAGTCCAGCTACCTGAAAAGGTAGCCATCATGTACATCAAAGGACACCAAAAAGCGAGTTCTGAATTGGAGGAAGGAAATGAATTGGCAGACAGAGAGGCAAAAGAAGCAGCTAAAGGTGAGGTAACTGTTGAGACAGTTGAGGCAGCCTTAATCCCAAATGGACAAATTTCTGTTGAAGGTAAGCCAAAAAACAGTAAAAAAGCAAAAAAGGCTTGCTGAGAAAGAAAATGGAAGTTATAATCAAGAGGGGTGAGCTGTTACAGATGAAGGGAAAGGAAGGCTTGTGATCTCCTCTTACATGCTATGGTCATTATGTTCATGAAAGATGAACATGAGAAAACACACTGGGGAATAGATGCCTTGTATAATTACTTGAAAGACAGAATCCTAGCCAGAAACTTGCAAAGTACAGCGATTCAGGTGACTTGTCAATGTAGCCTTTGCCTCCAAACTAATCCCAAAAATATTCCTGAACCAAAGCTTGGGCAAATTGGAAAAGGATATGGACCTGGGCAGCAATGGCAAATTGCTTTTTCAGAACTACCCAGGAAAGGGGGGAGGTACTAATACCGACTGGTGTTAACAGATATCTTTTCAGGGTGGCCAGAAGCTTTCCCTACGAGAACTGCCAAAATGTGGGAGGTAACCAAAGCAATGTTACAAGAAATAATACTGCATTTTGGAGTCCCAGCCATGATGTCTTCAGATGGAGGCACACATTTTATTTCAAAAATTGTGCAGCAAACTAGCCACCATTTAGGCATAGACTGGGAACTTCATACTCCATATCATCCTCAGTCAAGCGGTCCAGTGGAGAAAATTAATCACTTGATTAAGCGGCAAATAGTAAGACTGGGACAAGAGGCAAAGTTACCTTGGCCTCAGGCTCTTCCATTAGCATTATTATGAATCTGGACCAAACCAAGAGCAAAGGAAAAATTGAGTCCCTTTGAAATACTGTATGGAAGGCCATATGGAATTCAAGAAGGGACAACAACCATTCAAGTAGAGGAAGAAAGCCTACACAAATATGTGGTGGGCCTTAACAAACAGCTAAGAGAAATTGAGAAACATGCGGCTAAGGCTCAAAGCAGATAATTAGATGGACCAGTACATGATGTACAGCCTGGGGATTATGTATATGTTAAGTGTTTTCTAGAGAAGACTCTGGAACTGCAGTGGGAAGGACCATTCCAAATGCTCCTCACCACCTTTACTGCAATCAAGATTAAGGGACAAAGCACCTGGATCCATCATTCCTGAGTGAGGAAGGCTTCCGAGGGACTCTGGAAAGTTATACCAGGTGACAACGAACTGAAATTGAAACTTTCTCAGGAAAATAAATAGGGTGTGGGTGAAATGATAAGCATAGTTTACGAATAAAAGTTTGTAGTTATAATGGATAATCAAGTAGGTGTAGCCTGGAGAGTTGTGGCATTTGTGATTATCACTATAGCCATGGCTAATGCAGTACCGCTTGCATATAATGTGACTGGTATAGATAAGTGCCAAGGGAAAGCCTATGACTCTGACTCCTTTAAGTCTGTATCGGATGCTAAAAGTTACAAATGAAACGGTGTGGGAAAGGAAAGATGTTTGGGGATGTGAATATGCGTTTGTCCAGGATGGGTTTCATAAATTTCATCAACAACCCATGACTTATTCAAATTGGTCCTGAATGCTGTGATAAACGCTTAACCAATTGTCCAGAGTTTAGACTCAAAATAGAAGGTTGTACAATCAAGGATTCTAAGACTGATTAGAGTATAACTCAATTTTGTACTGCTTCCTGAATGGACAGGGTTAATAACTCAACCAGTACCAACACTGAAAGAAACCATGACTACTCAAATCACCCTAGAACACATGGTTCCCATAATGACCAAAATGGGACTGTATGCTGTTAAGAAGACCAGAATTCAAAAATTGCTAATTAATTCAAAAATTGCTAATTAATCCAAAATGGTCATTAAAACAGGTAGAGATGGCAATGCAAGTGAATGCCTCTGCCATTTGTGCTCCATTTTTAAAGACCTCCTTTATGGACTGGACCACCCGGCTGCAGAATTGTATGCCTTATATGTCTAGACAGAAGAAACACCTTACTGGATTATTAAGAATGGGACATGGAGTTCTAAATACAATGGATTCAGAAGTATTAATGAACAAACTGACAGCACTTGGTGGTGATGTGGTTAAATTGCAACAACCCTTACAATCTTACTTGTTGGCATTAGGTCCCAAACAGCTGAAATTGTCCAAAATATTACCAGAATGGGAAAATATGGAAGAGTGAGATCATCAATTGATAATTCATATTTTAGGCACAGCTAGTGGGAACATTTCTTTGGTTTTTGGGTGTACACAGGCACAAATAAGGATGCAATCAGTGGCAGCCTCAATCATTAGGGACGGGGAAGACAGCATATTCCCTGCTGGAATTTATAAAGTTGTTTGGGATAATGCCTCGGATTTAGAAAAAGAGCTTCAACCCGGGTGGGTTTTAGTGAATTAAACTTATGATCCCATGATGAGTATGGTAACAGCTTTTGTTTTAACCATATACGATGCATCAGTGAGCTTGATATATCCAATTGTTCCTTCAGGGCTAAATCATGAGGGGACCATACTATATCCTTTTGAACACAGAATGTGGGCACTAAAGGTTGAAAGAATGTAGCAAACTCTTAACTTAGAACCCTGCTCAATGAGAGAACAATTGGGGTTCGTATGTGAAGGCAATGTAAGTGATGGTAAAGATACCTGTTTAGATAGAGAGCAAAGCATTTGTCACTTTGAAATGCATCCCATTAACCAGACAACCTTGCTAGTGTATACAGCACAAGGTTGTGCCTGCCTCAGAATAGCATGCTCTACTATAATGGTGGATGAAATCACTGTGAATGAAATTCAATTTATCTTGTCCATTTGTAACTTTGTCAAAATTGAGGGATGTGATTTTTCCTATCAGGCACCTGTCATACCATACCAACATAAAAAGGCAAATTTGATTACTGTGCAAGAAATATCACCCATGCCTATAGGGATGAACTTAGCTTTAGTTACCCAATTGTTGAAGCATCATGAATTAAAGAGAATTCTTAAAGAAATTAAAGATGAAGGAAGAAAAACTTTGATTACAATACACCATGACACAGAGACTATACGGAGAGTATTTAAAAGATTGGAAGAAGGTCCATCCCATCATTGGTGGGATGTGCTTTTTGGGTGGTCTCCAACAGCAACTGGCTTGCTCAATACCTTGGTTCATCCAATTATTAATTTACTTAGGTTAGTATAAGTTTGATTTTGTCTATTATAGTACTTGTTTGGAATTGCAGATAGTTGTGATGAGTAGCACCTTTAACTTCAATATCGAGAGCATAGGGTACAGTTCTAACAGACCCCTACTGTGCAGCTTTGCTAGATGAAGAAGATTCTGTATATCAGTAAAAGAATTTACTAACTTTGAAGGAGTGGGCAATGAATTATGATTTTAAAGGGTTAAGATTTTAGCTAAGGGTTAGAGCCAATTCATATTGCAGTTAGATACACCAACAATAGGTTAATAATTATTAGATCCTTAAGCTAAACCTAATTGTTATATTACAAATAAGCCCACTTGTAGAAGGAAGTGGAGCAAGTGAACAATTATAGGAACGTACTGAAACCAGTAGAACAATGCCCAGCACCTGAACTCTATGTCAATCCATCATGAAGCAGGGGCCCTGGATTGTGCCAGAGAGTCACAGAGACCTGACAAAAGACCTTCCTAACTTCATCCCTGGGACCACTGACCCAGTTCAAGACCACCAACCCAATTCAAGAGAAGAATTGAAGGATTAATAACCTCATTTTAATACAAAGCAGGAATGGGAGGTCCTGGGGTCATGCATATATATTATTTTGGGAAATTGATTTTTGGTTTTAACAATTCAGTTCAATGTTCAACTACACTAAGTATGACAGTTATGTCCTAAAACCCATCTGGAATCCCCTTCACACCACATCTGCAGCTTCTCACCTGTTTGATAGACACTTCCTTATTTTATTCTCATCTTGCCACCACCTATCACTTGAGAGCTGAGAGCTCTCTCCAATTCCCCTGTCCTAGTCCAAGCAGAACATACTCAGCTTTTTCATTCTCTCATCACTCTTCTTGTGCTCCAGCCACTAGTCACCTTAGTGATTTTTAAGTGTTTTTCATGTAGTGTCAAGCCCCAAATTATATATGGTATTCCTGATGCCATCCACCAGTGGCACAAAAAGGGAAAGATCACTTCCTAAGCCTAATGCATGCAGTTTTAGTAAAGCAGCGCATAAGTCCTCTTAATCAATAAAAGGATACACTACTTATTCATGTTCAATCTACTGTTCTTCACTGCTGCACAGCACCTGAAGGTTCTTGAGCTTTTTGTTCTCCTAAGGACTTTCTATTCTGCACCTCTGCCACCTGCTTTCCACAAGTGGCTTTGTGACTTCTCCCTGCACACGCCGTGGTGGCACATTTCCTGATTATTCCCATACCATAGTTCTTGTTCCACTATACTCAGAGCCTTGCACTTACAAAACTCTAAAGTAGTGTTGGAAAACAATTGCAACCTGCATGGGAATCACTCCCTCCTGCTTCTGTCCTAACTTCCTACTCCATAGCTTTTAACACTGATGGGAAGACCCAATGCTATGCACACACAAAGCCTCAGAAGTGACCTACATACAGCAATTGCCTCTCAGCAAGGCACACTTCCATCAGCATCAACAGCATCATAAGTAGAAAAAAACCCAAAACCACAGGAAGTCTGAGCATATTATGAAGAAAACTATATAGTTACTATGGGAACTTGGTTATTAGGGAGTACCTAATAATTAGGGAGTACCTGCTCCACTGGAGAGGACACTCAGGGGGAAGATGCCTGTCTAGGGAACTCATTACTAGCCTTCATGGCTGGCCAATGTGAAGTTTTTCTTTTTCTTTCCCTTTTTGATCTCCCTTCTTCCAAAATAAAATAACTGTCACTATCAGCTATAGATCTGCTAATAAATTCTGTACGTGAGAATTTGTCTCAACATTTTTCATGCAGTATCAGGATCTCCAAGACTTGTCTGCACAGCTGCTTTCAGGACAGTCCCTCTTCAGTCCTTGTGACACATGGGTTCTTTCACCTCAGATACAGAACTTTGCATTTGCTAACCATCAGCTAGTTTTTCTCAGCTTGTTTTTCCAACCTGCTGAGATCCTGCTGAAGAGCCCCTACCTTCCAACATACTGACCATTTCCCCTTCCCACAGTATACTAGTATCCACAAACATAACAAGATTTATTCCACCTTGCCAGGTTGTTTGTGTATACGTTGAACAGTCCTAAGGAATGCCTCTAGTGATTGACACTTGTCAGACTTCCAATCACTGGCTGCTACCCTCAAAGCTCATGGCTTCAGCCAATTTATCACCCACTTTTAAATTCCACCCAACCAGTACAGCTCTCTCCATTTTGGCTATGACAATGATACTTCAGACCATACAAAGATTTTGCCTAAAGTCAAAATCAACAAGTAGGACTCTCTGCAAAGCAAATAATCTCAGAGGATAAAAACTCATCAGGTTGGTCTCTGTTTTATCTATGCTGGCTGTTCGCAATCCCTTTAAGGTGCCTCATATCCTAGGACTCCTTCACCACAAAGAGAGAGGAAGGAGCTGAGCCATTTCTACTTTCCTAGAACCTCTTTCTTGCCATTTGTGGAAACGTGCGCCATGCTTTCTTCTTTCCAAGTAACTGGGACCCACCACAGTACCATAACTCTCTGAGGACAGCTAGTGCTCTCACACAAGCACCCCTCAGCTCCCTGTCCTGAATTCATTTTCTTCCCAGTACAACACTGGCACAACACTGTATTTTGAATCCGGGAAGAGAATAATCATGATCACACACTGGTATTTTGGTTGTGGCTCAGTTGTGCTCACCCCAAGTCAAGGACTTCTCTGTGTCTCATGCTCTGCCAGCGAGGAGTTGCACAAGAAGCTGGGGCAGGACGGAACACAGCCAGGACAGCTGACCCGAACTGGCCAGGGAGATATTCCACACCATAAAACATCCTCCCTAGTGTGTAAACTGGAGGAGCTGCTGGTGAGGGGCTGCTGGCTGCTGGGAGACAAGCTGGGCACAGATCAGCGGGTGCTGAGCACCTACACTGGGCATCACTTCTTTTCTTTGTGTTTTATCTGTCTCTCTCCCCTTTTCATTACAATTATTATTATTATACTTAACTCTGTTTCAACACTTAAATAACTGTTCTTATCTCAGTCCACTAGCTTTACTTTTTTCCTGATTCTTCTCACCATCCGAACTGAGTAGAGGGAGTGAACAAGTGGCTCCATGGTACTTGTGGTGGTACTTGGCTGCCAGCTGGGGTTAAACCATTACTCCTCCCTCTGCACCCATGGATACATCCTGTCTCATCCTATGGACCTGTGCATGTCAAATTGTCTAAAACAGTCCTTAATCAAATTTAGTGTAATAATTTTCTCCCTCAAGCTTCCCCTAAAAAGAGGATTTGGTAGACGTGACCGCAGACCTCTTCAGTAGAAAACAAGACAAAGGCATTGAGTACCTCGGATTTTTTTTCTTTTTTTTCACCACTAGGTTCCCTTTAACATTTTGCAGAAGGCCTACGATTTTCCTTCATTTTACCTTTGCTGCCAGTACCAGTGGAAGCCTTGTTTGCAGCTTTTCATTCCCTGTAATTCCCAACTCCAGCCAAATTTAGGCTTTCCCAGTTCTCCCACACATCCAGGCAATCCTTCTGTACACTTCTCAGGTATCTTGACTGCTTTCACGAGATACATGCACATTCTCTTTCTGGATTTAAGGAGCTCCCAAGCCCATACATGCTGGCCTCCTCCCAAACTTGCAGAGTTTCAAGCGCTTTGGGATAAGTTATTCATTCTCTAAGATGTTTGTCCATGCAGGTAATGAGTTCTCATGAGCTCTGCTGTCCTTCAGAATCCTACCAACCAGCTCAGTAAACAACCTGAAGCCTGGTGAAGGTTCACTTTGATCTCCCACTTGTTGGCTTCCCCTCTGGTCTTAATCTATAAAGCCTTGACCAATTCAGTGCCTTCCCAAAACAAAGCCTCTGCATTCACACAGTTTCTTTTAGCATAGCAGAACCTATCCTTGTCTGTCTTTCCAGCTTTATTTCCTAAAATATTTATGTCTGTCACCTTGAGTCTCCTTCTCCAACTTACCTTGTCTTCAGAGTCTGAACTTTTCAATGTTGCATCACTTGGTGATTCTGATGTGGCTGCAGAATCTGGAGGGATATTTACACCATTGGTGCCACTGCTGAGAACTGTAACACAGAAACAAAAAAAAAAAAAAAAAAGTGAACTCTCTAGATATTTAGACTGCCATAAATTTTTTTCTTATGCAAATAGCATGTAGTTTTCTTGTTTAAGTCCATTAAACGTTGTAATGTAAACTAAAAATTTCCCACAATATTTTGCAAGAGACATGAGGACCACAATTCAGCAATTCTTAGCAGAATCAAAATTCCAAATGCAGAAAACCAAGTCAGCAAATTAATCTATACAAATGTTGTAAAGACTTCAATATGTACAACTTCAAGCAACCATCCTTCTTCAGTCTAATACTGTTCACAGCCAGCAGGGTTTGTCTTCAGATTGATCTACCTGCTCACATACTGAACTCTCACTGAAAATTTTACCCCAATACTAAGTCCTCTGTAGAGTCCAATCTGTGTCAGGAGGCATGTCATGAAATCAAGCTAGAAATATTAGGTTCTATGCCAGATTCTGCATTAACTGAAGTTACTCCTGTTTCTGTTCAACTAAACTTCCACATAACAAACGGCATCAGACTGGGGAAACATGGGGTTTAGGATACAGGGACTTTAAACAGCTTTTCGCATTAACTTCCACACTTTTATCATGTGTATTTCCATCAGCTACATCAAATTCCATAATTCCATAATACAATAAAAATTATATGAATGACCAAACTTAAAAATTAAAATTCTATGTTCAGAATTAAATTTGTACTTCAAAGCCCCAACAGCAAAATGGTCCTCAAGCCCAGAGGCACCTCTCACTGATTTAGGTACTTTATTGTTGATCAATTACCAGTAACAGCTTATTACACCGTGGTCAATGCTGTCATTTGAGACTGACTGCTATACCACACTGTTAAAAGTCTTTTTATTTCAAAACGTAAGTATGGATTACATCAAAGTTAGAGGCCTGGCAACATCAGACAGTCACCCTACACAAGATCTGAAGGCTCCACTATGTTATCTTTCACATAATACAGATACACTTACTATTTAAGATGTTTCTTTTCTGAAAGGAGAAAACTAGAAAAACCAAGGTGGGTGTTGAGTAAAAGCAAGCCACTACACTAAACAAATTCACTGTTTTTGTTCTCTCTCCACTGTATTTAGAAAGCAAAAGCATTATTTACCCATCTGTGAGAAAGCTTTTGGCTGCGGTGCCTGTAGTACTGCTGGACGGAGCACACTTCGCTGCTGTTCCTTTGGTTTCTGGCTAGGGAGACCTGCAAGTGCAAGGTTTTTTCAAGAAGTATAAAGTTTTAAAGTTGGAAAATTCAACTTCATCTAATCTTCTCTAACTGCTTCCGACAGAACACACAATTAAAAACAGACACTAGAAAAGCTTCTACTCACTTCTTTTCCATCACTCCTTACTCAGCCTCAAAAGAGAGTTAGTCCCATATTTCCTAGCCTAAAAAGACACTTTAAAATATATTGTCTACCTTATCCAGGAAAGCACAGAAAGAAAGTAATCCAGAAATAAAAGCCAAAATGTAAGAGAATTCCAGTAATCCTATTTATGCACTGACATTTTATTCAACTACACATTACAAATCTTCTTTTCTCCTTCCAATAAAGTAATTTCCAGATAGTAGTAAAATATTTTTTTATCCATGCAATCAATCAAACATATTGGTACTATAATAGTTGTGTTGTGTCATTTAACAACTTTTTGGCTTTTTGAATTAACCTGGCCTCTTTGGTTGTTACAGTAAGATGCACAGCACTACAACTCTAATTCTGCTATGATTCAAAAAGCTAATTGACCTTAAACAACCTGATTAAAAAAATCCCAAACATTTTAACATCAACTCTAGAAGGTTATGGCAAGCCCAGAAAATTCAATTTTCTGGGCTTGCCATAGGTGAAGAAGAACCCTTGATCCAATAAAATACTGCAAGAGAACTCACTCATAGCAATTAGTTCCATTTCAGGTCACCCATATTAAATGGGCATGACATCAGATTATAAAGCTATCCAAAGTTCAAACACTCATAAGCTCAAAACAGCTTGTTCCTTTCTTAAATTTACCACTCTTCCTTCAAGTGAAATGAAGTTTCCATATAGTGATGCAATAATAGCTTTCATTACCTATATAGTTTTGGGTTTGTTTTTTACCCCCTCAAATTCCTAAGAAGCTGTAATACTAACATCTTTCTGATAGTGGCTGGGTCTACATCTGCAAATGGGAAACTCAGTCATAGCCAACCTGTAGTGCAGAACAGGCATGATCAGGGACCTGCCACTTACACTGCCACCAAAAGCCAGGGAGAGCAGAAGTGGGCACTCTCTTGACACTTCCAGCTGCCCTGGCCTGGTCGCAGACTAAACACTCAGTAATGGCCAGAACTTGCTCAAGGCACTCACTGAACACCCTTTTTCTTATAGTTTGCTACCAAAGGAATCAAATTCACTGTCTGTAGGATAACTCCAAGCACAAACAGAATCTCGCTAAGCAGCAACAGCTGGGAGATGCACTTCAAACATGCACAGCTGAGCCAATGCAAAACATGGGCACATCCATATATGCATTACACAATGGATATGGGCACAACCACCCCAGAGAAGACGAGATTTTTTTTCTGCAGACACACAGGTATTGCCACCTTCTATTTACCACCTTCTGTAGCTGATTGATGAAATTACTAACTAAATAAAATGCTTGAGCTGGTTTCTTTGTACTGTTGCAGTAAACAGTGAACTCACCTGCACTAGGTGCCTGACCATGGATAAGTATTGGTGGCTTCAGCCGGAATCCACTGCTCTTTTCCTCTGGAAGTGAAATACAAAATTACAAGGACAAAGCTGTAACATTAGAAATAGCCATTCAGTCATAAAATTGCTCAGGTTTTCCCGATTGTAACAACCCACAAGTTCTATAAATATGCAAAGTTATTAGGACCTTTCCAAATAACAAATTCTCTTCTGAAAGAAAGAAACCTGAATTTCCAGTGATCATCACAGCAAATATACACCTCAGACAAACACATGGTATCACAAGCAAGATGCTCAAAATTTTTTTCAGAAGAAACAAGGAAAAAGACTCTGTTCACCAGAGAAATGGGGCTCCTTCTGTGAAGGACTTAATAAAGATAATAAAGGTTTTAAGTGAGAATCAAACTAAAGAAAGAACAATCAAAACTATGACTGAACGTGACAGCTGCTAACAAGTATCTAACTGCTAATGATCATAAACTAAGTTAAACTTAATTGCTTAATGTTAGTTTCTTGTAATAAGAAGTTTTTACTCATGCTTTTGTAGTATAAACATAAAAAAACTCCTTTGCTCACACTCACTACAGTTACGGTTTTTAAATTAAATATCAAATCTCAAAAAAATGTTATAAATCTACAGCTCTTAAAAATTGAGTTCCTTACAACTTACAAAGAATAATTATACTTTTTTCCTTTTAGGGGCTTAATATCTGTACTCAGAATAAGACAACTCAGCATCTTACAGTCTCACTGTGCTTGGTTTTAAGCATATGATATTGATGTGCATTACAGTGATACCAACACAACTGAACCAGAACGATGGAGACTAACAAAATTAGCAGTTCTGTCAACACAGGGTTCACAGATCATAGCTGAACACAATCATGACCATGCCTTATGCTTGTTTTGCTTTCCAATATAAAAGAACATTTTTCCAAAGTAGATATATGAAGCTTTTCCAAAGGTTTTATTGTGAGGCTAGCAGGAAAGGGTCATACTGCAGTGTTCTACCATCACTCCCAAAGCATTTAACAACTTTGATATTATTTTAATTACCTCCAGCAATGGTGATGTTGAACAACGAAGTGAGCAAGAGAACAGCTCTAAAATCAGAACCATCATCACTTCTGTTCTCACAGATAGGGTCTTACTTCTGAAGTATCAGAGTACTTTAGATCACAACAAATTAACAACATTTTTTCAAGAAAAATGCAGAAAAATGAGGAAGCTCACCTGGTTCTGAGTCAGAATTGCCTGCAGAGGGTTCACAAAAGCTTGATGGCATAAAGACATTGTTCTTTGTCACTGCAGTCAAGGAAAAAGAAAAAAAAAAAGGGAAGTTGTGGATGTTGTTCTTTATTATAAACCAGTTCCCGGAATTCAAACTGAAGTAATTTTTCTAGCAATTTGTTTTATTTTGGTTTTATTTCTTCTAAATTAAAACAGCATTACAGCCGAAGTAGCAAACAAGCCATTGCCCATAAAATCCTCTCAGTGTCTCCTGAAACAGAGAAAGAAAAAATTTCATTTTTTCTGAATCCTGTATAAATACAGGATTCTCAATCTGAATTGTATCTGAATTAGGAATTAAAAGTGGTGTTAGTTTATATAATGGCATTGCAAAGTGTCTAATACCATTTCAAAAGGCCCTTGAGGAGAGAGAGCAGAAAGGTGTGTAATGCCTGCTAGAAAGTAGCGCAACATCTGCGCTCTGATGGACCGCACTGTTTTCACCAAGAGGCAACTTAGGTTTGAACTATCCTGCAAAGACAAAACTCCTACAGAAACAGAGAAGAGCACACCAGAGTACTATCAGATGTCACCTCGGCAGCATAATAGTCAACCAAAGGGAAAAAATGTTTGAAAAAACAGGCAAAAGACAGCACCTCTTTTCCACCCTTTTCTGGGTCCTAAAGAAGCAAACAATAGGGAGTTTGGTTGACACCCTGCCCAGCAGTTCTAGTACTTTTGGTATTATACAAAAATCACAATCCAGTTTATAAAATAGGACAATCAGAAGGAGACAGATTTCTCTAACAGATAATTTTGCATGAAGAAAAGCATTGCAGTATTTACTGGCTTTTTTAGTTTTTATAAGGCTGTAGAAAAAGTTCAAGTATGTTGTAAAGAGAAACGAAGCTCATCTCTGAACACCATTGTACTAAAAAATGTGGTATTCGCCGTTTATAATTAAGCCTGAAAATTTTTTTCTTCTTTCCTTCAACTCCACCTTCTCTCTTTATATTATTGTCTGCCTTAAGCTTAAACATGACACAGTTTTCATGTAAGCAAAATTTCCCTATTCTTGAGAGAAACATAACCCCACAAAAAAAAAAAAAAAAAGAAAAGAAAGAAGGTAGGAAAGTAAAAGATTTTCTGAAAACCAAAGCCATTGAATAATGTCAACAATATTCAAAGAGGTCTTCATGAAACTTGCAATTCAAATCAAAGTTGTCACTGCTTGAGAACAACACACATCAGAAGAGAAGAAAGGTGTCAATAAATCACCACATCCTCTCAAAATTCATTAGCTAAGCAGAGGTTTGAGAAAGGATACTGGACTCCAGTATCCAGTATTTAACCAAGGAAGAGTTGAGTAAATTGTTTTCCTCCACTTATTAACAGACGTAAGCATAGAGATTCTAATCTTATATGACAAAGACATAGCGGAATGCAAGTGCTAAGAGACTATGTGGAATCTGGTCATACACATACTATGATTCTAACCTAAAATCTACAAAACCCTGTATTCATTATTTTTGTGCATTCCTTTACTAAAAGTGGTTGGCAAACAGATAGCAGCAACACTGATCATCCAATTCACAGGATGACATCTGGAGACCCACTGAGCTGCCCAACAGAAAATTTGGATCTGAAAGAGAAGAGCTTCATCCCCTGACTAGCATTGGCACATGAATTTAAAATGGTATGCCCATAAAGTATCAGCAACTACATCTTGGATTTCACAGTCATTTATTTCTTTCAAATTAAAATCAAAACAACTAGGCTTTCACCTTTTAGTCACATCTCCAGGCTGTGTGCATAGGAGAGGAACATTTTTTTACTTCTTTCCCTCAAGGTTTCTCATCTTCTTTGTTTCAACTTAAGACATTAGAAATAAAGTAGCAGTCTCAAAATCTGCCTCAAACACTGACATATCTTAACTAAAATAAGTGTTGACCAAAGCTAAAACCTTCATATGATCTGTGAGGAGAGACGGCACAAATCAAGACCGTTCCTATGAGTGAACAAATATCAAACGTGACCATTCCCATGCAAGTGAACTGCATGAATTTACCCCAGTGAATTCACGGCCCTGACTGTGCACACACACAGGCTGTGGTCATTCTCTCTTGCATATGTCAGGTGTTTAAGAAGTGCACTGAATCCTCCCCATTTTAAAAGTAACGGGAGAAGAGAAAAGAGGACTAAAACACAAGCTGAGACTCGAAAAACTTCCCTGGCAGCAGAGTAACTAAGAAAAAGGTAGCACTTATATAAATTTGGAAAGAAGTGACCTGGTCACAACAAATCAAGAAGATTTCTGGTTAATTCTGCAATTTAACAGCACAATAGTAAAAGGTAAAACTACAAATACACAAACTTACAGACAGAAAACATTTTTAAAAACTATCTATAAGCTCCTTTGGGCTTCGCCAAATTTGCTAACATGAGTGCATGGCTGCTGTGGTCTTAACCCAAAGCACAACAGACAGTAATAAGACTGCTTACATGTCCGGAAAAAGAATTTCTAGGTAGGAAAATTATCCCTTCATTTATAATAGCGCAGCAACATTTACCTGACTGAGAAGGAGGGAACTGATTCAAAGATGAAGTTCTCTCTCGTTTTACAGGTGGACAGTAGCTTCCATCCTCTCGATCAGATTCTGTAGAAAAAACTTTATTAAAGAAAATGCAAAACATCCCAGCAAGACACACACTCACGGCTTTTAATTTTACAATAAAATCTCTTACCATCTCCATCTTCTGGACTTGATCCATCTGCAGATCTCTGAAATCAGATTACACTGATCAAAGAAAGATCAAATACTGAACATTTCAGTCTCTTCTGTTTGATCCAAATGTTTTAAACATCAGTTAGGAGAATTTTTCTTTAATGTCAATGATACACACTCAACGCAATAACCTTCCATGACTTATATGTGGGCAAAGAGTTTCACACAGATACTATCAAATGCAATTAATTCAAAATATTTCATTTGCAAGTAAGATTCCTGAAGATTCCCAAGCACTAATATCTTTAGGGACTGTGTACCAATTACTACAGTTAGATTTTCTATATACTGAAAATTTGAAAATGACAGTTTTCAAAATTGGTTTAATTTTTAAAATATGAAGTTTCAAGCTCAACATAAATATACCCATTATTTGTGAGTTCATTCCAAAGCACTTTACCTAATTACTAAGTGACATTAGTTCTTTCAACAAAATTATAGCATTAGAGGAACACCTTTCAAAGCATGCTCTATAAACCAGTATGACAGTATTTTTATTGGAATTAGCAATGGATAGTCCCCCTAACATGTTCCACAGTAGCAGAACAAAAACAGAAGCACCACAGGCTACCAACTATCATAGATATTTAAAAAGTCTTTGAACAAAGATTTTATGTATTTTCTGAGGATTTCTATGACTCCTTCCTCCTATCTCTCTGCCAGTTCCTCAACTAATATAATCTCCTTTGCTCCTCCAAAAAATAACCCCATGACAGATTCCTTTCACTATGGAAGGTGATCATGGCCGCATCACATCTTCATCTCACTACAAAACATCTTAGAATAATCAAATTGCTTAGGTAAGCAAGAACCTTTAAGATAATCAAGTCTAAGTGATCCATCAGAACTGCCATGCCCAATGCTAAAACATGTCCACAAGTGCCACGTCCACACATCTTACAAATCCCTGCAGGGAAGATGGCTCCACCACTGCCATGGGCAGCCTGTTGCATGGCTGCACAAACCTTTTGTGGAACATGCTTTTCCTAATATCCAATCTAAATGTTCAACTTGAGGCCATATCCTTTTGTCCTGTAACTTGTTACCTGGAGGAACAGACCAAGCCCCCACCTTGGCTACACCATCCTTTCAGACAGCTCTGACACACTGGACCATCTGCCTAGTCCAACATTACAGTTTCATCCCACTCCTGCCCCAGGACATGCAGATGGACACCTCCCCTTCACTCAGTCTTACTTCAGAGATTGGCTGATAAATGGAAGAATGGCAGCTCATGGGCAGAGCCCACTGATGCCCCAAAACTCCTTCTCCACCATGATTTGGCCCACTTGGACACTGAGAGCAGGTAGACACACAGAAAGACTGCACAAATCTGCACAGTACTGATATATGAGGCATACCTTGGGTGTAAGAATATCAGAAAGTAAAAAACTTTCTATTTAGCATTGCATAGATTTAGAACCCAAATAATACTGTACTATCAGTACTCCATCAAACACTAAATAAAAACACACTGCACTGTGTCTATTTAATTGCCTTTAAGGGCTTTTCTGTTTTGTTTTACGTTCATAGAAAAAAAATAGCTACCTCACTAGCACCCAAGTTGAGTACTTTTGAAACCTTTAGCATCAGGAATAAGAAGCTACTGACAGGTGCGTGTGAATGCAGGGAGCTGCATTCCAGAACTATCAGCACAGCCATGTTAATACTGCACTTGATGATCCATGGTTCTTTCCACATAATTAGTCAAGTAGTCCATGGTACTACCAGAAGGTCGTCTTATTAGTCACTGACCTTGCCAACACACAATACTTTCCCAAAAGATGAGGCTAAAATGGAAAACCATGATACCGTCTATTTCAACAACCAGCATCTGAACTCAAAATTATTCCATTTTGCCCATAAAGTGCTGTCACATACAAAAGCAATTTGTTTCCACTTTTATCAAAAATCCTGAAAGCAAAAAGAAAACACTTGGTGGTAAAAAATTTGCATGAGTGGAACTGCAATCTCTATATGCAAAAAATCCTTAAAAATAAACAAATTATTTCCACCTAAATGTCAAAAACTTAACATATGCTTCATTCTCAATGCTCAAGTAACACATTCAAAAGTCAAACCTATATGATTTGAGGCTTGTGCCTCAAATCATCTTATCATTGTAATTTTGTAACTGACAAGCACAGCTAATGTACCATCACCGTGTTTAGTAGGTAACAGGCATCAATATCCAAAACCAACTCTGTACTCTACTGAGGGCAAAGCAGAACAGAGAATCTGCTCCAAGTTATTTCCATGCTTCCTAGCCCAAGAGTTCTGGGAGATTAAAGCTGCGTACCTGTGGACAAATAGATGCCAGGTAGATTCTGTGGGGGTACACAGATCTACTGTATTAGCATAAGCTTCACTTTTCTATGAAACCACAGCTAAAGTAAGTCACCACTGCAGCCAAAATTGCATACCAGTGCTGCTTCAGAGGAAGCTGGGTACACTAGACAAAAAGCAGGGGTATATATATGCATGACAAACCTGACAGACTGGAAAAGCAGCAAATTACATTTAGTGACAATGAACAGCAGTCCAGCCTCTCCATTTTACACTTCTCAACCTACTCATTCTGTACTTTACAGCAACAATATGCTTTAAAATAATGCTTTAAATAAGTACCCCACAAAATGGAAACAAAAGCAAGGACCAGCTCATCCTGTAAGAAACCACTAAGGTAATTAAATTTATCTCCAGTTCTTTGGAATTAGATGCTGATGAAACACAAACTGGTAACAGCAAAATCCAACCTAGAATTTTCTCATTGAAGAGCAGAAGCCACTTTTCACTTATTCCCTCTGTCCCCAGCTTTTAGAAATCCAGCTAGAGAAAAGTTACATATATGCCTCTATTTATAGAGGCTCCTACAATTAAGACACATGTCTAGTTAAGGAAATTAGCTTCATAAAGGCTACCAACTGCTTCTTAAAAGCATACGTCACAGTAGTTAACTAAATACAAACACTGATTCGTCACACAATTGTTACATCAAGCTAAGAGAAGAACTTCAAAACTTTAAATTGTCAGTTTTTGCTTATTTACACTAGTGAGGAGAAACAGGGAGAGGAAGGGAGAATTTGGCTAAAGCAGAAAAGGTCAATGCAATTCAGGGAAAGCTCTAGGAGCTTCTAGTGTTTATCTTTGAAACATTTCTAGTGCTTATCTTTGAAAATGCATTTTAAGATGCAAAAATCATATAAAATGGACTTCAGAGCACAGTAATGCAAGTCTTCAGTCCAGACACTCTGCACATACACAGGCATTATTGAATTGCCATGATTTGCTTAAAGCTGTTCCAGAACCTCTTAATCAGCAGTCTTGCTGGGATGGTCATGTGCTGTGGGAGGTTGGTGTGAGATAGCAATGAGTTAGGACATAACCATCAGCTCTGCAAGGGGTTGTGCTTACAGCCACACTAAATTCATGCCATTCTAGAAATATCTGTGAGTGTGTATACAAACAAGTAAACAAGAAATATGCAGTGTCTCTTCTTCTGTCTTAACTCATCCATCTTCCCAGGCCCTGAGAAGACTGCATGAAAACTGACGCTCCAATGAGCCAGTACAAGCACTCTTAAGATGCATCAATCTCCTCCAGATTTCAAGGTAAGGGATGATTTTGCTGTAAGACACTGGAATAATTTGAAGAGTACTTGCTAGTCCATGCCAGTTACATGCCCATACTGAGCACCATACAATTCAGTACATTTAACTGAATTGAATCAAGAAGAATGCTGAAACAGATGTTTTGTACAGCCACTAATTTCTGCATATGATCCCCAACAGCATTTGTGGGTTTTAAATTTCTTTCAGAACACAGTTAACTGGGGTAAGATTTTCTGCTCTCTAAGAACAAGACGAAGATAACCACTTCCTACTGTGTTCCTGAAAGTCTGGTTAACACCATTCTCTTGGATAGTTCTAGTAACACTGCAATTTCAAATAACAGAAAACTGAGATGAAAGTCTGTGATTATGTTTGATAGGAAAGATCTTTACAAAGAATTCCACGGGTGAGGGTATGGGTGTTAACGTCTTTGAAATTGGTCTTAATGTCTCCCCTAAGTTTAAGCAGCAGGTTTGCTATGGAGCCCAGACAGCCCAACTCCTGAAACAGACAAGTGGGGGACTCAGCACAAGCCTGAACTTAGGAACTTTGGGGTAAAATGACACTTTGAAGGGGGAATATGCAATCGGCAGTTCGGGAAGGCTCTACCTTCCTAGTACTTCAGACAATGGGGAAAGGAAGAGGGCAACATGCGGCCAGGAGTTTGGGATAAAAAGAGAGGCTGCACCCTCCAGAACCTCAAGAAAGAAAACCTGGTGGGAACGTGTGGCCAGTGGACTCTCTCCTTTTTTATTCAAATAAAGTTGCAGGACTCCTCTGTCTCTTTTATGGACACTGGTTTTTCAGAGCGTGATTTTCCGCACATGCTTACCAGCTATATTTTAAAATATTAAGTCTCGAAAATGTCAAGCTTCAGAAAAGAAAGAGTTCTGCAATTAATCAAGCAACAGTCTGAACATTGAGAGGTGCTTAACCTACAGCTATTGGCACCTTATCATGACAATCCACTCAGTACTAGGTTTATTTGAAATGGCCAATTCTTGGACAAAAAAACTCAAAACCAACCAGTGCAAGAAAAAGGTCCAGGTATTGGGTGAAGCAGCCTTAACAAAGCTTGAGCAAAGAGCACAAGCCTAGGGTGTGATGCCAGAATGAACACTGACACTCATCGGTACTGAGAAAACATGGTCCACCAACCAGAAAGATTAGGAACACTTAAAGTTGCTCTGAAAGACTGTATGGTAGGAGTGAGTCATTTAGTCATCCAATCTTTCAGAAAAGATTTTGCCACATCACCAGAAGAAAAATCAAATTATGAGCACTGACAGCTTTTCCACAAGATACTGATTTCGTCCCAAAGCCAAACACCCTAATCCAAAACTCTGCTATGATGCTTGGTGCTTTTAGTCTGATAAATACGTTATGGGTTGGCATGGCATATCCAGTGAAAGCTGTATTACCTGCTCTCTTGGTCAAGCTGCAGCATATTATGGCCCATAGAGGGAACAAAGAGTCCTCCTCTAACTGCTTGAAGCAAATCCATCAAATATAGACCCACTTTCTCATTTATTTAGAAGTGCTCTTTCCCTTAGCAAACACACAGTTAACACTTTAAATGTTAAAATACTTTAGGTGTCTTCTACAGTTACGCTACTATGGAGACTCACAAATTTCATTACTTCTAATTGGAACAAGGGTTTAGAGAAGACTAACACTTGAAATCAAAGAACCAGACAGACTGTGATTTGCACTACCTACACTGAACAGTAACGGATTCCACCTAACGGAAGGGACTTTTTCCTCTAATCCCCTCAGCAGCAGAAGTACTTGGTAGATTGACACTTACCCCTGCCAGTTCTTGTTGAATAGGAGCAAGCTGGGCTTCAGAAGCAGGACTCAGGGTAGCACTGACTGAGGCCACAGCAGGAGCAGGGTGCTCAGAGTCGCACTCACCAGCTGGTTCTGTGTGACCCAGACCATGGTAGGGGGGCTCAACCTCTCCCTGGGGGTCCTCGCCTGAATCCGACAAAGCTTTTTGCTCTGCAGGGGACTGTGAGCAGAAAAGACAACGTCCCTTCAATGCAAGGCTGCAACATGAGATTGGTCGTCCTAGCGAGAGGATCCATTTGTTTAATTTTCACTGTTTTCACAGTAGGGCAGAAGGAGCTGCTTGTTCCTGAGACACCAATTAACATACATAGAAACTCTGTAACACAACGTGCTGACAGAATTAGTACCCATCCTTGAGAAAAGCCTTAGTTGGAGCAAATGCACTCTTGAAAGCTACCAAAATCATCTATGTCCCCAGAAAAGAGGATTTTGCCAGCTACAGGCTTGTTGGGGTTTAACCCCCCCCCCAAGGACTAAAGGACAGTTGATAGCTTTCACCTTCAGATATAAAAATTAGACAATTACTCTAAATAAGTGTCCTCCACTGCCGCCTCAGCCCACTTTTGAGGGAGGTGAGGTTGGTTATAAAATTCTCACAGAAATTAATTATTTTAACATTCACACAAGACACAGGATCCTTTCACATTTACATGACAGCGAATTATCTGAAAAGCAACACCAATGTTTTTTTCATAAATTAGCAAGTTTCAATCTATTTCAAGGAGGGAGGTGACTGGATAACTAGTGCATCCTAATGGGATTTGGTATTTGCTGAACTTCTGCCACAGACTTTTCATTCCTTCACATCATTTAATGTTGCACATCCCTGCCTGCGCAACAAAAGTTAGCATTATCATATTCTGTACACATTTGAAGAACAAACAAATTATAAAAAGGCTTTGAGCACAAACAACTGTATTGTGATTAAGGACTGAATTATATCCATGGATAACATGCAGGCCAAGGATGTGCACTTGCAATCTGTGGCCTGTGCTTCCCAGCATCTTATGGTGAAGTATCTGAAGAATTATGCAGTAAGGAAAAGATGGCACTCAAAAGGACACAACCTTGGTTTGCTCACAGAAAACACTTGGTAGAATGAAGAAACTAAAAATGCTCATCATTGCCCAGGTCTGTGCAAGAAAGTAAGGAAAAGCCTGAAAAATAAACAGCAGCACTTAAGAGCCAAGTTCTTCAAGTAACACTTGCCCTGTCATGGTAACAAAAGCCAGTGATACATGAAATTTTATTATGCAAGAAATTACTATAATTAAGGCTCAAAATAGTAAAAATATATTTATGGGGATATTACTATGGATATCAGGTAAAAGTTCAGGGTGCTGGGTTTTTGTACTGTCAAAGTTAACTAACATTTTGATATTTAGTTGTTAATAACAGACCCAAACACTAACTTAAAACTCCACAGAATGAGAAGAGTTAAAGAAACATTTTTTCACCAAACATTTAATAAAATCTAGCAGTCTAGCCACCTATCCTTACCTTTTCATCTGGGGAGAACAGGAGGAAAGGCTACCTGGAACTGGGCATAGCACTTAAAATATTTGTAAAAAAAGAGCCTTACCAGAAATTTAGACTGACTTCTAGGTACAGTTTAGAAAATTGCTCGTAAGGAAGAAGAGGCAAGAACATGCAATGCACACTTGTGCTAAGCACTTAAAATTGGAAATGACAAAATATTTTGCAAGTAATTGATATTGCCACAGTTTAGAATATCCTAAAGTAGGCTAAGTAAAGATCCAACAGATTTTAATAACTCCTGTAATACTTGAAGTACTTGCTGTCAAGCATTTTTAAAGGTGGAAATAAGTATAAATCTGACTTCTATCCTAAGCAAGACTGGAATATCTACTTCAAGACCCACAAAACAAAGAAAAATAACTATTGCAAATCACCACTTCAATGAAGAAAAATCTGAATCCAATATAAGAATTTCATGGCCAATATATAAATATATTTTTAAAAATTAAATTATATTAGAAAAAGTATATTAATCAAAAACTACTGTAAGTTTCAGAATTCTGTGAATAGTAAATGGTTTAAGTCAGGGAAGACAAGACCAACAAAGGACTAAAGGATTTATCTATCAAACCAGAACTGCTCCAGGCAGATGTTTGTACAGCCTGTTTTTTGCTCTCAAAAAAGCATATCCAAAGGAAACTGTGAACTCTTAAAATTAATTTTAATCCTTGGTCATGCATACTATTGAAAGTGTTTCCTAGTCTCTTAGCTTCATTAATTCTGATCTAAGCTCTTTCTGGAAGTTCTTTGGAGCTGGTGAACAGCTCACTCTCTTCATTTTTGCTGGAGTATTTTGCCTGAGAAATGTATCACTCCTTGAGCCTCCTCTCTCTAGAGAAAGCATTCCTTATAAAATACAGTTCTAGTGAGAACTTGACAGAAACCTGTTCCTGCCTCTCAAATACTATGGCAAAGATCAAGGGAGAAGCCACCTACACAAATTCACCTTGCTCAACCAGATCAAACAACTTCTATTTTTTTAAAACTAAAAATAACACACCCAGACTAAATACATCTATTTGGAGATTTGGTTTCCTCTGTATTGCAGAAAATAAGGAGAGACATGAAGGAATAATTAAAAGCTAAGACTCACATGATACCACAGTCACCAAATATAGGCAAGGAAATCATATTATTTTTCAATAAAGACTGGAACAGGCGGTCTTGGACCAGCTTTTCCTCCCAGTTCTGAGTTGAGTTATTTGCAACCCCTTTCCTCATTTTCGTCACTCTAGCACCTCTATCCAATGGCCCAAAAAGACTACTCTCAGTATATCTTTTCACATTTTTTACCTGCTTAGAGCCAAGGACAACTCTTGCCTATATGCCTAACAGCCTTTATCAACCTCTCTATATTCCTCCAAGCTTTTTCTACACAACTGTCTCTCCAAATACTTTCTCATGACTGTTCTTTTAAGTACAGCAACATATTCAAAATTATGACCTCTTAAGTACAAATTTTAACTCCTTAAGTATACTATGGACTTATAATACAGTTCCACTGGGTATCCATGCTAACAGTGCTGAAACAGACTGGGAAAGGGAATGCTCTGCCTCTCTGTACACAAATTGCTTCACAGTTCTCTCTCTGTCACTATCCTAAACCTGTAAGTCATGGCCACAGCACGAAGAATCTTTTCTAGTCATTTGCCTCCCCAAACCACCAAAACCCAAGCATTTCCAAATAACACTGCATCAAAGCAGGACTTCCACTAACCCCTACTTTACATATCTTAAAAAAAAAAAAAAAAAACCTCATGATTTTGCTCTCCAGGCTACCTGGAAATGCCATCTTCCAATCACATCCATCACTTTTACAACTCTATACCTAGTTTTAAAACTCCATAGTTAAGACCATGATGACAGCTTGAACAATTTAACAACATAAGCCCTTATTGACTCCAGAAGCTTTGCATTTAGGACCCCCAGTTACCTGTTGAAATCTTTGTACCACTTTGGTATGGAACATGACCCAGGTATCACATAAATTACCTTCTTTCAGAGTCAATCTTAGAAGGCCACCATTATCAACTCACATATGGAAAGCAGTATACTGATCAAAACTAGCTATACAACAAACCAAAGTGCTCTTTTCTATATTCTATCAATACCTCAACACAGGCTGGTGGAGGGAGGAGGACAAGGTGCAAGCTACATCATAAACAATGGTGTTTTCAAGTGCAAAAATTTTTTAAATCTGAGTGGAGAATCTACCTTTTCCTATACTTGTGACTAGGGAGGTCATAATGATCCTATGTGATGACAATGAGTAACGACCAGTTTACCAACAGTTCATACTAGCAGAACAAGTGACACTACTTTAAAAACATTTTTGGACAAAGTGTTTCTTTAGGCTATTACTGATCTTATTTGTTTGAGCTAATATACTTGCTTGAAAATGTGTCAATCCAAAAATGACAGAATACTTTCACCTCAGAAATGCATGTTAAAAGCTAACATCAGAAAATCACTTAAAGTCATCTATGGCCAGAAAAACCATTGTCATGAAATGGTTTTATGGCAGAAGCCAAAATCAGTTTCAGATCAGAAACACCAAAGTGTCTAATATTAAACACAGATATAAGTTGGATCCATCAATTTAAATATTTAATTCAAAAAGTGCTATGAAAAACACAGCTTAGCTCATAAAGAAGTTATTTGGAGTAACAGAAATACTCCATGCCTAACATAGTGAGGTTCAGACTTCATAATGCTTTCAGATCTCAGTAGTTTGAGCCTTAAGCTGATGCAATTTTCCAACTCGTGTCAGCCTTAGGAACTCTGCTTGTCAGAAACACGGATAGCACTGCTACTATTCAGATATTTGCAAGAGTATATTTCACACTTTGTAAAAATAGTTCTCAAATAGTTAAGGAGATATAAAAATCATGAAAATGCAGACTCACTCATATTTAGTAACTACAAACTTGACATCCACCATTAATTGACATCTAAATTGAAAACCAGGACAGACTAATCCTATCTTTTCACAGTATTCACAGAATTATGAGGTTGGAAGAGACCCTTCAAGATCATCAAGTCCAACCCAGCCCCAACACCTCAACTAAACCATTGCACTGAGTGCCACATCCAGTCCTTTTTTATACACATCCAGGGATGGCCACTCCACCACCTCCTGGGCAGACCATTCCAGAACTTTATCACTCTTTCTGTAAAAAGCTTTTTCCTAATATCCAACCTAAATTTCCCTTGGCGCAGCTTGAGACTGTGTCCTCTGGTTCCATCAGTTGCTGCCTGGTGAAAGAGACCAACCCCCACCTGACTATAACCACCTTTCAGGAAGTTGTAGAGAGTGATAAGGTCACCTCTGAGTCTCCTTTTCTCCAGGCTAAACAACCCCAGCTCCCTCAGTCGTTTCTCACAGGGCTTGTGTTCCAAGCCCCTCACCAGCCTTGCTGCCCTTCTCTGGACGTGCTCAAGTGTCTTTAACTGCAAAACAGAATTCAAACCTCCTTATGTAAAGTAACATTAAGGGGCAGCATTATGAACACTATGCATTTTTTGTCCCCTCTAAATAAACATGTCAAATTGCAAGGTCTGATGTTTTATTCAAGTGTATATATCCCTAGCTGGAAGATGCAGTTAAAAAATTAGTTTCCAGACTGGTATGAATTTTGTCCTAGAACATCCTGAATATTTTCCAATTTCTAGTGGAGAAAAAGATCATAAAACCATAGAATTGTTCAGGTTGGAAAACTTCTCCAAGATCAGAGTGGAGCCATTCCCTCATCACTACCAAGTCTACCAGTAGCCCACATCCCCAAGTGCCACATCCACACAGCTTTTAATTCCCTGTAGGTATGGGGACTCCACCACTGTCCTGGCTAGCTGTGACAGGGCTGGACAGCCCTTTCAGTGAAGAAATTCCCAATATCCAACCTAAAACACCCCAGCGCAACTTGAGGTCATTTCCTCTCCTCCTGTCCCGTGTTCCCTGCTAGCAGAGCCTGACCCCTACCTGGCTCCACCCTCCTGTCCAGGAGTTGGAGAGAGTGAGAAGGTCTCCTCTGAGCCTCCCTTTCTCCTGGCTGAGCCCCTGCAGCTGCTCCTATCAGCCTTGTGCTCCAGACCTTTCCCCAGCTCTGTTACCTTCTCTGAACATGCTCCAGCCCTTCAGTAACTTTCTTGTCATGAGGGGCCTAAAACTGAACCCAGGATTTGAAATGCCTCAGCAGTGCCCAGTCCTGCTGGCCACACTGTGGCTGGTACAGGCCAGGTGCCACTGGCCCTCTTGGCCACCTGGGCACACGGGCTCACGTTCAGCCACTGTTGACCTGGAACACCAGGTCCTTCTCTACCAAGCAGCTTTCCAGCCACTCTGCTCCAAGCCTTCAATGTTCCATGGTGTTGGTATGACCCAAATGTCAGACACCCACCAAGCACAAACTTATGTCAGGATTTCTAGAAAAAGAACATTGTTTAACTTAATAGTTGACATTACTGTTAGTTCCAGAAAAATCAGTAAGAGCACTGAATTATATCAACCCAGCTGTACTACTGAGAGGATCTGTAGACGCTGCAATTAAATACTTCTGCTTAGGACATCCAGGTTCATGTGGAAAAATAGTAGACAAACATATATAACCATCACAGACAGTTAACCGAATACACAATGCAGTGCTTTTTCTTCCCTCAGCTTATTGTCAGACTGCTGTGTCAGCACAAAAAAGCCTCCACTAACACTTTTGCTCACAGAAAAGAGTGACTTGACTAGACAGACATTTTGCTAAATTAAAATTATAATTTACATTGAGAAATTACATATCCAAGTAGTGTGTTGTTTGACAACTATTTTGAAGTTACTTTTGCATTTTCTTCAAAACATTGCTCAAGGAAAAACTCCTCTGTTTACAGGATTTCCCTGATAACTTTAAGGAGGATAGTCTTTAGTGGTAGGCAATGCACTTAACCAAGCACCTTTTACAGAAACAGTAATGGAGTTTACCCTTCTTGGGAACACCTAGCTATTAAGTCTTTCTGAAAACACAGTGATAGATCTCAACCAGTATGTAACCTGATGCACTTTTCCTTAATTAAGTTGATTAAATGCTAGGTTCTGATATATACAGCATAGTATATATGCTGTTATTTTGGGCTCACAGCATCATGTTCTGACTATACTACTACTATATCTATACTACAGAAAACAACTACTGGCACAAGAAATAAGCTCTTAATCCAATCAAACTGCAAGAAGCACAGCACTGATACTTCTACAAGTCCTGCTCTGCAGTGTCAACTACACCACAATAAAAGCTACTAAAATTATTAACCACTCCCCCTTCCCCTTTAAAAATCCTACATCTCCACACAACACACAGTTTAGCATAAGCATTTATGTCTGTTACTACTCTGAAAATTGGCAATTGACAGATGCTGCCACTAGACTCTCTGATCTGTTTCAAGGAACAGGCCCTATTCCCCACTCCATGCCCAAAGCAACAGTGGCTAGCCCCAATGACAGCACCACCACCACTTGGCATTTAAATAAATGTATAACTTATCTCTAACTCCTGTGCCTGCAAGATGCTGAGAAACCCACAGACTCTCTACCAAACAAAGCCAGACTTTCTGTCTGTGCCGAGGCAGAGGTGGTCCTGAATACAGCTATCTGTTCAGCATCACCTCAGCATCCTCAGAGGTAGCTGGGCAGATTAAAATCACAGATGTCTCTCCCTGGATCATCTCTGCTAGCCCCAAAACACATTATCCCTTTAATTAATATATTTTTACAAATATTTTATTGACACCCATCAGAGCACAACAGAACTGTCTCACAGCCCAGTGCAGGAGTTTGCACAGCTTAATGCTGAAGGCATGCAGTGTGAAGGCTGCTGAAGGGGTGCAGAAGCAAAGGTGCATCATGAAGGAACTTGAGAGTACAAGAACTTCTATCTTGGCATATAAAGACCAGGCCAGGTAAAAAAGGACACAGGACCATGTCACTCTGCCTGGATTGCACACTGCTATGATCACCACCATGGTAAAGGACACCTGCAGAGAACACTCACCATGATGCAACTCATAAGGGACTTCAGAACAGTCTAAGCAACAGTGGGTGACTGGGAGCTGTTTCCTAAAAGGAAACATGATCAAAATTGATAGTGCAAACACTACCACTCCTTCATTCCACAGTATATGTAAACAGTCACTGTAAAAAATGTAATTAAAAGAATGTCTTGAAAGTACTTACTCTCTAGCAGATTTAATTTGATTAGCTAATATTGGGAGGACAGCAGACTTAAATCCTTTCCAAGCTGAGAAACTATTTCAAGCTTCTGCTGAGGAATATGCCTATTGAATCTGTGAGAAAGCTTGAGTCTGGTACTTGTTCTAAACTAAAGAAAAGCTATCAACTGAAAAATGATTCAGTATTTCAATTCAAACATTTCTGACTCCACAAACAACAAACCAATCCTGTGATCTGACAGAAAGTGTATCACATACTTCTCTTGGTTCCCACCATCTTCAACAGAAACATGGATAACCTTGATTTTTTTCCCACATAAATCTTACTTGCTTTTACTATTAACCAGACAGAATTAAATACCATATTGAGATGTGGGAACAGAATTACCATTTCCCAAGGTAACTAGACACTTCACAGCATACAAACCAAAGATATGAGAGACATTTAAGTACCCTGAGGTGAAAAGCAATAATCTGGACCAGTTTTCTTTGCTTTATCTTAACCCTATTATCAGAAAAACAAATTCTGTAGCTTTGTCATGCTGAGTGCATCAGCACTCCTCTGACTCATGTTCAAGATACACCTTCACCACGCTTTTTCTTCCACATTGGTCCGTCTTCTGTCTGAAGAGCTACCCATAATTGTGAAACCACCATACATCTTCCCACTTTTAGCCCTTCAGTACCTGCTTGCCCTATGCCTATTAATGATGTTAATGCTCTATTAGCCACCTTCAGCTCCACAACAATACAAAGGGCTGATCACCATGGAAGGAAGGGGTCAGGGCTAAGGACAAAACCAAAAAAAGGTACCAATATCTCCTTACCTTCTGTGCTTTATCCTTTTGAAATACAAAGACAGGTGGGGCAATGGCAGGTTTTTCTGTAAAAAAAGAAATCATTGGAGTTTTTTCCAAGCACATTCATATTGACTATTATGAAAATGTTATGTTCTATGATGCTTTTAGCAACAATGAATCCCTAAGCCGTTACACATATTGTTTCTACCAGTTCCTGGTAACAGATGTTTATAAGGACTTGATCTTCAAAAGTAAAAAGGGGGAGTGTGTGTGATAAAGCAGAGGTGAGAATTCCTGAGCATTCAACAAACTGATGCATCTTATCTGTGAGTTATATTTTAAGAGAAGCTGCACACACACTAGGCAGTCAGCAGCCCTCCTGTATGTTTGTATATAAAGATGAGTACAATATTTCAGCCTGTCTTTCAGTCTGGAAATGGGATTTACAGAGAGCTAGATTTGCAAAGAAATTAAATAAATAAGTTCCACCTTTGCAATTATCCAGTCTTATAAACAAGTCTAGACACCTAAGAAAACTAAAAATTTTAAAACTTTCAGAGCTTGAAAGGCTAGCATAAAAGAAAAAGGCAATATAAAGCTATAATGAGCTACCTTGCACCAAAAAAAAGAACAGTATCACAAAATCTTGCTTAAAGTACTTGGATCACCATATAAGGAAAAAGGGATTAAACTGTCAATTTGGGAACTGCTATATTAGATCAGTTTGGCTGAAAAAGTGAAACTTTAGGTGACATACACAAAATTATGAAAATTATTACCAGAACTGTGCATTTAATTGAGAGAGCAGAAGAGCCTCTATTTTTTGGATGGATCTTTCTCTATTTTAGATGGATCACTGCAAGACTGATCTAGCAAGACTGGCATAATTTGTTCTACAAAAGGTAAAACTAATCAAGAAACTAAGCTACTTATGACATCATTTTGCCTGATATCTTTTTCCCTTTATTTTTTAAGTTCATCTATCCAGCAAATACTGCTGAATCTTAAAAATGTTTATTAATAAGAGCAATGTGCAGACAATCCATTTCAGAAGTGAAAACAATATAGACCCTTATATGTAATACCTGTCCCAAAACTCAGAGTGTGTTGAAACAAGACAGGGATCCATTTTCATTTCCTGCCCCTCAGTATAAACTGCCTATGGGGGGGCTTCACTGAGACAATAGCCAAGCCTTTAAACCCTGACTTCAAAGTGACAGTTATTTCTTAATACCATGTGGTATACTTGTCTTAGGTTGGAAATGTGGGTGTGTATTCGATTCCCATCTGTTAGAAGTGGTGCAGTTATCTTTTGTTAATTGGGGAGTTTTCTTTATCTTTTCCACAACTAATCCTCCCTCGGGGAGATATCTTCTGTTCATGGGCCATTGAGTCTCACTGCATGACTGATAAAAATTACATCATCCCATTGTGAGGTGTGCCACCCAGAGGGAGGAGCCAAGCATTCCTATCTGGATATAATCAGAAATTTGGAAGACCATAGTCAGCCTTTTCCACCAGATTCCCAGAGGAAGACCAGGCCCATCTACACCACTACTGGATCTTCAGAGGAAAACACAGGATCACAGCTCCAACAGAATCACACCTGTCACTGCAGGACGACTGCAGCCATCATTTAATGGGACTGCTACCAACACCCTGACCCACAGGGTTTCAGGTTATATCCTGACTCTGTCAGTGTTGTTTTGTATTACTGCATTGCTCCTTTTATTTTTTTTTAATTTTCTTTCCTAAAAAAAGAACTGTTATTCCTGCTCCCATATCTTTGTCTGAGAGCTCCTTAATTTCAAAATTATAACAATGTGGAGGGAGGGGGTTTACAGTTTCCATTTCAGGGGAGGCTCCTGCCTTCCTTAGCAGACACCTGTCTTTTCAGACCAAGACAATACTTCAGTGCTCATTAGTGCTACTGCTAGAGCAGCATGCCCTCTGCCAAACCAATGAGTAGGGACATCTACCAGAATGTGGGACTTGATCGTCATGCACACCTTATAAGAGACTCCTACACCAAATTCCACAAATACCAAGGAGAACTGAACAAAATCTACTTGTCTCTCTAGTGCATAACAAAGGACTCAAGTAATGAGAGAGAGCAAAGACAAACAGATTCAACCACAATGCAGAGTGCAGAGAAAAGCACTCTGGGACAGCTGGCAAAAGATGGAATGAGCAGCCAGAGAAATTGATGCAAAGTAACACAAAATACAAAATGGAGTCCAGTGATTGAAAACTAAGCACTCAGGAAAAAAGAAGACAGATGTCAGAAATAGCAGAAAGCTCACAGGAAAAAAATAACTTGATGAAAGAACAAAGAGCAAAAGCGAGTGAAAAACCTCTAACTATTTGAGATTGTGTCCAGCTATGACAAATGAGAATGGCAAAAGGATGTAATAAAGCAAACTATGGCCAGGCCTGTCAGTCAACCTGACAAAGGGAACACTGGTGCAACATCTGATAGGCTTTGTCCACTGAAGGAACACAGTCATCCAGTATTCAAGGTCCAAGAATCTCACTACTGCTCTTGCTGACTGCGAGACCAACTGACAGGGTCAGGAGTGATGATGAGACAACAGGCACTCACAGCTAACAACTGTACCAGTGCATATTCAGGAACAGACACAGGGAACACCTGTCCATTTGTGTCCTTTCTGAAGTCTGCAACAATACCACAGTGCTGAAAACACCTTCCTAATTCTAGCCTAAGGCAAGAAGGGATCACTAGATTGCCTCATCTGACCACCTTCATTAAATACAGTCTATTTTGTTAAGCCTTATTTAAATTTTGGGTAAACATTTTCATTGAAGGCATCAAAAGCAAAGTAATACTGCCCTCAATCATCCATTTCTGCATCAATTTTTTTCTGTTAAAAAATTCTAGTATCAAATTTCCCATTCAAATGCCCAGCTCCAGATTTTGGTTCCTATTTCTAGTTATCTTTTCAAATGCATTTACATAGAGCTCTCTAGCATTTAATGTTTTTCGTACAAAAGCACTTACACATACCATGTTTCCATCAACTGAAGAACCCCCATACCAGGTTTTATTTTTGCAGATCACAAATGCAGATGTTAGGTAGTTCTTTGGTTTTTCCAGTCAAGCGCTGATTCAAAACAAGAATTCCACTGTTATTTGTACTAGCCAACATCTGGGCCAGACAGTCATGTTCTCAAGATTTTGTTATACCAGGGTGTCTGAAGGATGACCTATGATAAAATAAATCTGCCAGGTCCACTAAACTGTCAGCAACTTAAAAAGAAAATAAAGGAAAGGAAGGAAATATATATGAAGGAAAAACCCTCTACCTTTAAACTTCAGGTAGAATGCGTGTAAGAGAACATGAGATCTCTCTCACCAAGAGATGAGCAGCCAGAACACACAGTTCTTAAAAACTGAGGATTAGACTTGGGTTTTTTTCCTTCAGAAAAGCAGACAGAAACATGGCAAAACAAAGATCTGGAGAAACGTCAGTTTTCTAACCAAGCCAGTCTTGATAAAGGTATTCAGATGAAGTCCAAGCATGTAAGAAGGAAAGCAAAACTTCAGTAATTAGCATCAGAGATAGTACCTCTCCAATCTCAAGATCTGGAACCATACAAACCTGAATGGTTTTAGGCTGTCAAATCAAATTGAATCCACAACTGAAAACCAACTGAATCCACAGAACTCCTTCCTGCAGTTTATTCACTCTGCAGATATTTCAACCTGCATGAATAACTACAAAAACCTCAAGACCTAGATTTCACAGGCTAAGTTTCTTTAACATATGTTACCATCCAGTCATTAACTATTGATAAATGCCCTATGTGATGTGAGAAAAACATGTACTATTAAATCTGCTGAGCTTCCTTCACAAGCTGTGGAAATCAAAATGCAGAAACAGAAAATACTCCATAGTTCATGCAGAGATATCATCTTCAAATCATATATACTATTTACTATGAGATTTTTAACTTAGATACATGATCACTAGTAGCTGTAGCAAACTCTCCCTTGTCAACCATATTTCCCACAGCTAAACAAAACATTCACTCACATGATGCACCTCTAGCAGCCACAAAGTGTCAGACCTTTATTGCAGCATGAAATGATTCATTGAAAAAAAATCCAAGGGGTCCAGGGCAACAAGAAAAGCTTCTGTAGGTACATTGGTGATAAGAGAAAGGCTGGGGAAAATGTGGGCCCTCTCCAGCAAGAAACAGGAGACCTGGTTTCCATGGATATGGAGAGCTGAGGTACTCAATGATGTTTCTGACTCTGTCTTCACCAAGAAGTGCTCCAAACCAAGTTATAAAAGGGGAAAGCAGCAGGGACTGGCAGAATGAAGGGACCACATGCTATAGGAAAACAGGCTTCAGACCATCTAAGGAAGGTGAAGGTGCACAAGTCCATGGGAACTGATGAAATGCATCCATGAGTCCTAAGGGAACTGTCGGAGGAAGTGGCTAAGCCACTCTCCTTTCATTGAGAAGTTGTGGCCATCTGAGGAAGTTCCCAGTGACTGGAAAAGGGGAAACATAACCCCCATTTACAAAAAGGAAGAAAAGGCAGGCTTGGGGCACTACAGGCTGGCAAGCCTAACTTCTGCACCTGGCAAGATCATGGAGCAGACTCTCCATGACCCTCCACCTGGGAACTCTGCTAAGACACATGGAAAATAAGGCAGTGATTGTAGAGAGTCAACATGGCTTCACGTAAAGCAAACCACACCAGACAAATTTGGTTCTATGATTGTCTTGCAGTGTTGGTGGACAAGGGAAGAACAACTGACAGTCTGCCTAGACTTGTGCAAAACATTTGACACTGTCCTGAAGGAGATCCCTTGTCTCTAAATTGGACAGATGGACCTCTCCTTGGAAAAGGAATTTGCTGGTGGCTGCACTCAGGGTTGCAGTCCAACAGCTCAATGTCCAAGTGGAAACCAAGTCTGGGACCAGCACTGCTTAATATCTATTTTGGTGACATGAACAGTCAGAGATTGAGGGCACCCAGGAAGTCTGCCAATGACACCAAGTTGTGTGGTGCAGCTCGTATGCTGGAGGGAAGAAGGAATGCCATCTGGACAGGCTGGAGAGGTGGCACTATGCAAACCGTATGAACTTCTACAAGGCCAAGTGCAACTCCTGCACGTGTCAGGGCAATCCCAAGAACAAACACAGGTTGAGGGGAGAAAGGATTGAGAAAAGGCCTGGGGAGAAGGACTTGTGGGTGCAGGTGGATAAGAAGCTCAACATGCCCCAGCCACAGGCATTGGCACACAGAAACCCACCCTGTGCTGGGCTCATTGCCCAGCATGGGCAGGAGGGGATTCTGCCCTCTACCCCACTCAGGTGAGATCCCACCTGCAGAGCTGCTTCCAGCCCTGGGGAACAACAACAGGAGGATGTGGAGCTGCTGAAGCAAGTCCAGAGGAGGCCACAAAGATGCTCCAAGGGCTGAAGCCCCTCTGCTCTGGGGACAGGCAGGGAGAGCTGGGGGTGTTTAGCCTGTTCTGGAGAGACCTTCGAGCCTGGTCCAGTACCTAAAGGGGCTCCACAGTAGAGGGACTTTGGATAAGGAGGAATGGCTTCAAACTGACAGAAGGTAAATTTAGATGAGATATAAGGAAAAAATTTCTCCCTGCAATGGTGGTGAGGCCCTGGTACAGGTTGCTTCATGGACCTGTGGATGGCATCCCTGGCAACATTCAAGGCCAGACTGGATGAGGTCTGGAGCAATCTGGTGTAGTGAAAGGTGTCCCTGAACAATAGGGATGGGGGGGGAGGGGTAGATGGCTTCAAAGGTCTCTTCCAACCCAAACTATGGATTCTTATGAAAATAGAAATAAACACCTGCAGGAGTGTGTATCTCTGTCGAGTTCTCAGGCTCACAGAGTATATCTCATGGCACAGCAGTGACAAGGGCCAAAAAAGCAGTCACTTTCTTCACTGCTGAGCCTATTTTGCCTCTACCATAAGGATACAGCATAAATAAGGTTGGAGGTCTCTAGTCCAATCTCCTGCTTCAATTAGGTCAATTATGATGTCAGGCCAGGTTAATCAGGTTATTCAGTCTGGTCTTAACATCCAAGGACAGAGACTGAGCAGCCTCCCAGTGTAATCTCTTCTCTACTGCTTGACTGTACCTATGGTGAAAAAAACCACCACAAAACCCAACCCTTCCCCTATTTCCAGTCTGAACATCTTATTCCACCTCCCACCTTTTGTCTTTGTCCTTTCAACATACACCACTCTGATGGGCCTGGGTCTGTCTCTTTAACAACTTCCTCACAGACCCGGATAAGCTCCAGATATGCCTCTCTGAAGACTTCTTTCCTCTAGGCTGAACACACTCAGTCTCCTCACAAGATATGCAACTCAGATCACCAAATGTCTTGACAATTCAGGTAAATCTTTAAATTTTAGAAGGAACCATGGCATGAAAACAACTTTCCAGACTTCACCAGATCTGCTGCAGCCACGTTATTAAGAAAGAATTTATTTTTAAAGCTAAGAATTACAATGTTTCAAATGCTTTTTCTTTTTAAATTTACTCCAAATTACATTTAGAAATGGAATAGTGCCTGATGACATGGAAAACTACATGAGGCAGGGGAAAAAAATTCTACAGAGCAAATTCTTGGCAAGCAAGCCCTTGCTTCAATTTCAAGAAGCACTCTTAGATACCAGAAGCATACAAGTTGGGAATAGCTACTCCAACTGTAACTCTTTGTAATACATCACCTGAGAGAAAAAGTGTACCTGTGAATCACGAACAAGCATTAAAGAGCAGCAATTAGACTGTTACCTGACTTAAAATACTCATAGTGGTAATTTGTCACTTGTGAAGCACTTATCTAAAAGTCAAGAAAATAAAAGTTCTAAGTTAGGTTTAATTATGCTTATTGGAACATTGCAGGCCACAAAAAATATTCTTGGGATTTTTTTTCACCATTTACATTACAAAGAGCAGAATAATCATGCTAAATGTAACATATGAAGAGATACAGATAACTCACAGCATTAAAAAACTTCAAAAGGTGTTGATAACACAAGATTCTCTTCCAATAGCCAACAACAGACTGAAAGCAAAGAGCAAGCTGCCACTAAGAGCTTATCTGCAGAAAGACCTCCACAAGCAAAATCCAGCCATACCTCATGACAGAAACAAGAAACACAACTGGATAATTTGTGGCCAATCTTCACAAGAGATGTCATGATGAATAGAACTGACATGGTGAAAAGAGATACTTTTGCAAATGTTACAAGTCAGAAAAGAAAAAAAGTAGCTTATTTTCAAATCAGAGGGAAAAGCCATAAGGGAGGGCAACTATTTGGTAATGTAGATAAAATATATATAAAAAATTCAAAAAAGTGTTCACAAGAAGTATTAAAGCATTTAGATAGCCCTGTCTTGTCAATTAAATAGCTCTTTATGGTGTCTGGAGGTGAATTATTGTCACTCAGCCTAACTTTGCACCCACTAATCCATCTGAAGTCACCATAGGGAAAAAAAATCTTGTTTCTAGAGTCTGCAGACAGTCAGTGGTGAATGACACATTTTCTCTCAAAGTAACAGGAGATCTTCCTCTGTCCAAAAGCTACCATGAGACAAAGTAGCATAAACCATCAGGGCAACCCCCAACCCCTCGCCCCCACCACCAAAACAGCACAGAAGCAATGTCAGCATCCTACAAGTCTGGTAAAGAAATTATACTGATTAGTCTAAAAGGAACTACTTCAGTTTGCTCACCTTCTGTGTTTTCATAAAATCATAAAATATGCTGAGTTGCAAGGGACCCATTAGGAACACTGAGTCCAACTCCTGGCCCTGCACAGGTGTCCTGAGGTGACTGAACACTGGAAAAAGGGTGAGGCTCCAGAACTGCTGCAGTACATCAATGATATCATTGTGTGAGTGAACACAGCAGCAGAAATGCTTGAGAAAGGAGAGAAAATCATCCAGATTCTCCTGAAAGCTGGTTTTACCATCAAGAAGAGCAAAGTCAAGGGACCTGCTCAAGAGATCCAGTTCCTGGGGGTAAAGCGGCAAGATGGACGGTGTCAGATTCCCACTGAGATTATCAACAAGATCACTGCGATGTCTCCAACAAGCAGCAAGAAGGAAACATAAGCTTTCCCAGGCGCCATAGGTTTTTGGAGAATGCACATTCCTGAGTACAGCCACATTGTGACCCTCTCTACCTGGTCAACCACAAGAAAAACAGATTCCAGTGGGGCCCTGAGCAGCAACCAGCCTTTGCCCAGATCAAACAGGAGATCACTCATGCGGTAGCCCTCGGCCCAGTCAGGACAGGAACGGGGTGAAGAACATGCTCTACTCTGCAGCCAGGGGCCATGGTCTGTCCTGGAGCCTTTGGCAGAAGATGCCTGGTGAGACTCGAGGTCAACCACTAGGATTTTGGAGTGGAAGCTACAGAGGGTCTGAAGCCAACAGAGAAAGAAATTTTAGCAGCCTATGAAGGAGTCCAAGCTGCCTCAGAGATAACTGGCACTGAAGCACAACTCCTCCTGGCATCCTGACTACTGGTGTTGGGTTGGATGTTCACAGCAAAGGTTCCCTCTACCCACCATGCCACATGGAGCAAGTGAATTGCTCTCATCACACAGCACACCCATACTGGAAAACTGAATAGCCCTGTGATTTTGGAGATAATTACAAATTGGCCTGAAGGTGAAAACTTTGGTGTCACTGACAAAGAACAAGAGCAAGTTTCATGTGCTGAAGAAGCTCCACCATACAACCAATTGCCAGCAGAAGGAACACGTTACGTTCTTTTTACTGATGGTTCTTGTTGCATTGTAGGGATAAAACAAAAGCGGAAAGCAGCGGATGGAGCCCAACACAACACGCTGCAGAAGCTACTGAAGGAGAAGCGGATCAAGTCAACTTGCTGAACTCAAAGCCGTTCAACTGGCCCTGGACATTGCTGAAAGCTGAGAAGCAGCCAAAGCTCTACCTCTACACTGGATGGCAACCAATGCTCTGTGGGGTTGGCTGGAAAGGTGGAAAAAGGCTAATTGGCAGCATAAGCGAAAACCAATTTGGGTGGGTGAAGAGTGGAAAGACATTGCTACCAGGACAGAGAAACTAACTGTGAAAATCGGTCATATCCCATATCCCCAAGAGTCGAGCTAATGAGGAGCACCAAAACAATCAGCACATAGACCGGGCTGCAAAGATAGAGGTGTTAAAGACAGACTTAGATTGGCAGCACAAGGGGGAGTTGTTCCTAGCTCAATGGGCTCACGATGCTTCAAGTCATCAGGGCAGAGATGCCACCTATAAGTGGGCACGAGACCAAGGGGTGGACCGAACCCCTTGGTTAGTATTTCTCAGGTTATCCATGACTGCCAGATGTGTGCTGCCATCAAGCAGGCCAAGGGAGTGAAGCCCCTATGGTATGGTGGGTGGCGGTCCAAGTACAAGTATGGGGAGGCCTGGCAGATTGACTAAATCACACTGCCCCAAGGCAAGCGCTACGTGCTCACAATGGTAGAAGCCGCCACAGGATGGTTGGAAACCCACCCTGTGTCTCATGCTACTGCCCAGAACACCATCCTGGGCCTTGAAAAGCAGGTCCTGTGGAGACATGGTTACCCCTGAGAGGAATGAGTCAGACAATGGGACTCATTTCAAGAACAGCCTTACCAACACCTGGGCTAGGGAACATGGCATTGAGTGGGTGTACCATATCCCCTACCATGCACCAGCTGCAGGCAAAGTGGAGAAGTACAATGGACTTTTAAAAACCACCTTGAAAGCATTGGGTGTGGGATCTTTCAAAAACTGGGAGCAGCATCTAGCAAAAGCCACCTGGTGAGTTAACACCAGAGGCTTGATTAACCAAGCAGGCCCTGCCCAATCTGAATCTCTTCCCCTGCATACAGTACACAAAGTCCCAGTGGCACATGTCAGAGGTTTATTAGTTTGGATCAATTCTGCCTTGAGTACAGAGAAACCCATTTGTGGGATTGTCTTTGCTCAGGGACCAGGTTACACATGGTAGATGATGTAGAAAGATGGAACAACACGACACGTACCTCAGGGAGATCTGACTGTTGGGTGAGAACTAGATGTAAATATCACTGTCTGCTGAATGTCATTGTCATTGTATATAGCTGTATACTGTGTATATAAATGTATGGGTTGAGTTAGAATATGTATTAGCTTTGGTAGTAAACTGACAATATAGGGATAAGGGGTGAAATGTCCTGAGGTGACTTTATGATGCTTGTATCCCTATTAGTCTGTTTAGCCCAGAAATAAATTCTGCACCATTAAGACTGGTTCCAAGAGCAAAGCAGGGGAGAGAAGAAACACAGAGTTTGTCATCAGAAATTGCACTTGCTCCACTACATCCTTCTCCTGGACTGTGTTGTCTGCAGCATGGACAGAGCTTTCCTTTGCTTTTAGTTAGTTTTTAGCTCGCTGAGGCAGACAAATTCACTGGACTGTGGTTTTTCTTTTTCCTGGAACTGTTTAAACCTGCTCTGGACTGAACACCCAGAAGAGCACCAGCAGCTCACACCTGTGGCCCACCAGGCCAGGCCTGGGCTGCAGCATTTCCATCACTGGAGGGATGATAGGAGACTGAGTGAGCCAAGCTACAGCCCACAAAGGGGACTTTCGGAGTTTGTCATCTCTTCAGAGCGGCAAGAGGTTTTATTGTTTAATATTGCTCATTTTTTGTGCTGGTGAATGCTTTGCCTGTTAAATAAACAGGGTTTTTTCTACTTTCCTCCAAGGAAATATTTACATAAACCAGTTGGGGGAGGGGCCGCTTGAATCTGCTTTCGAGAGGAACCCCTTTGGCGGTTTTCTCCCAAATTTGTCCTAAACCGGGACAACAGGGCACCCCAAAAAGGCCACCATATGACAGAGCATTGTCCAAACACTTCTTGAACTCAGGCTTGCTGCTGTGACCACTGCCCTGAGAAGCCTTATAAGCTCAACCTCCCTCTGGGTGGAAAACCTTTTCCTGGTATCCAAGCTAAACCTCCCCTGACTCAGCTCCATGCTGTTTCCTCAAGCTCTCTCATTGGTCATGAGAGTGTACAGATTGGTACCTGCCTCTCATGAGGAGGCTGAAGACTGCATTGAGGTCTCCCCTCAGTCTCCTCCAGGCTGAACAAACCAAGTGCCCTCAGCAGCTCCTCATACACCTTCCCCTCTAGACCATTCCCCATCCTTGTGGCCCTTCTTTGGAGGCCCCTCTACTAGCTTAATGTCTTTTTTATACTGCGATGCCCAAAACTGCCCCCAGAACTCAAGGTGACACTGCTCCAGTGCAGAGCAGAGAGACACAATCCCCTTCCTCACTCAGCTGGCCTGATGCCCCTATGGACATGGTTGGCCATCCTGGCTCCAGGGCACTGCTGACTCGGATCCAACTTGCCATCAGCCAGAACCCCCAGGCCCCTTTCTGCATCACCACTCTCTAGCCTCTAATTAATTAAAGGTAGTTACATACAGTAAATGTGTTATGATTGTGAACTGTATACTCAGCAATTTCATAAAGCCAAGTAAGTTGCAGACACCTCCTGAAAGGAAAATGTTAACACATCCATCAAATTTTAGCCCCGAGAAAAATTTGTATCACCTTTCAGCCATTGAGAAGATGAAGTAATTCATTCCCCACACAAGGGGAGTCTGTTGTCTTAAAAATGCAGCTTCAGCAGTAGGTTATAGACAAGCAAATTACTAGTTGTGTTTTAGCCACAAGTTAATGAGAAAAGCATTCCAGTTCCCATAAATATATAGGACCAACTGGAAGGTGCTAGTTCTCTTTGGTATTCTAGCTGGATTGTCTTAAAACTGACACTTCACACATGTGGCAGTGAAGTACCAAAGACTCCAAAGAAAGTTTCTAAGAACATTCAGTAACTACTTAATGTATTAGTACCAATAACAATTGTGCTTACCAGACTAAACTCCTGCTTTTCAATAATCACCCTCACAATGACAGTTCCCAAAACCTTTATTACCATGTCACTAAATCTTTGCAGCAAAGTCGATCAAACTTCACACAGCTAGAGAGAAGCTACTCTCTCCTCCTCTTCATTAGCTCCACATTTATCAACTCATCTCCCACCATGACAGGCAATGCCAAGACCAGGATCTGTTCCTAGGAAACTTCACAGTACAAACTTCTTCAGAAAGTGTCACTGGGACTATGTCATCTTTTAGCCCCCTTCTGTGCAGTAGAGGACCCCCTTAAACCAACAACCTTCTCTTGTCAAGATACAGTTGGTCATCACTCCAATATAAAGAGGCAGGGGAGCAGTTTCACAAACTCACTAGAAACAAAGCAAAGACACGTGGATGAAAACGACTTGAGGAACAATAAGAATGACAAAAAATGAAGTAATTATTAGAGAGAATGCTTGTAGCTTTGAAGAAATGCATCAGAAAGATCATCCATTAAAATAGTTTGAAGTTACAAAGGACATTGGTAGAATGGTTACTTGGAGGCAGTACTGACAGCTCAGCAGTGATTTAAGACATTCAATAGTTTAAGAGAGATATCAGAACCTAGAAGGTAAAGGTACCTAATATACTGTTGGAATCAGAAACATGAATCAATAAATTTAAAGATGGGTGTCATGGCAAAAGTTACAGGTTAAAAGAGCTTTATATTAGTAAGATGAGAGGACACAAGCCACACAAATCTCAGCACTTCTCAAGGCCAGAGAAAGGTTTGTTGAAGTAATCAAACAGGTAAAAATCTTGAGTTTCACCTGCATGAACAGACAGTAAAAGCTGTCTGTCCACTGGACTATTTAAACACACCAAACAAAAACAGCCTGCAAGAATGACTGAAACCTCATTCTAGGTACTTGTGTCGACTATGTGTCAAAGAATAATTAGTTTCACACCTAAGAACAAAGTATGATTGAGACAGCACTGTTGTACAGATCAATTAAGATTCAGGAACTGTTAAGAACTTTGCTGTAATCACACTTTTTTGTGAACATGAACATTGAGCTATCAAAAGCTATAAACAATGTAAGACCAATATGAAGCAGAAGGTCAAAGAATTATCGGTACCAAAATAGTTACTTCACATATTTAGATTAAAATACCTGAGCACAAGGAAGTAAAGCATTCACCTAAACAATGGAAAAATAAAACTAACTGATGTGTTGAAGAATGAGGACAAAACAGTCACCTGAGAAGATCCTTGCCATGACAGAGACTGCAAATAAGTCAAGTAGAAAGACTACAGAATTCTCCGAGTTTCAGCAGAAAGATGCGAATTCTGGGAAGTGCATGTATTTCCACTGTTATACCAAGTACATACACCTCAAAAATGACACTGAAAGGAACAAAACTAGCAACAGTCAATAATATTAGAATGAGGAGACAACCGTTCCAAAGCAAGCTTATCTTACTTCATCTGAGAAAAGATTGTATCACATTCTTATTGCAAGAAGAAATAGAACAGCAACAGGCAACAACTCTGGAAAGACAGGTGAGTATAAACTAAAGAGGTTTACAGGTGAGGTAAGTCTCTGGAGGCAGGAAGGAGCACAAGGATGGGATCACCCTCCCCCTTGCCATCCTAGACAGTCTACAAGTCCCTGAAGAAAAAGAGAAGTAGAGACAGAAACACACGACAAGTCATCATCAAAAGATGCAATAAATATTGGTAAACTGTTGAGCTTAATGCTCCCCAGCAGAAAGGGGCGGTAAAGTGAGGGGCTTGCATGACTTAAGATAGCTACTGCCAAGCTTCTGATTTTAGGAGAACAAAAGAACCCATTAAAATTTACCATAAGGTCATTATAACGGCAGTATACAAATTAAGTACTGATGTTAAGTTTCTCACAAAAGTCATTACAGATCTCGCTACTACTATTCTTGAGACCACTTATCATGCCTCCTCAGGCGCTGACAACTCACCTTGAGTCTGGAAGCCAACAGCCCAAACCATACCACATCACAGGATTTGTTAACTTAAGTGTAATTTTATTTTTAGCTGTTTGTAGGCTTCATCTTCAAAGGCTGCACCTACAACATTTATTTGCTTCCTGTTGTTTAATGCTAATATCAGAACAATAATTGCCACCGAGTTCCAAAGTAAGAAACAGTCCTGAAAGAAGGGGCCGCACATACACTTTCATTCACCTCCTGCTGGGCATTTCTTTTCCTCTTCCACTAGCTGAGAGGAATGATGAGACACAACAGAGACAGCTGGGCAAACTGGCTTTTGCCAAAACACTGAGAGACATATGTCATTCCCAAAGGCAAAATATAGATACCCAATGCCACTTAAAACACCACTGTACACACCTTGGGACAGAATACCCAAATACTGCAGTATTGCAGCCCAGGTTCTTCTAAGGCTCTTCAGAAAAAATGGAAGCCACTTTACTAGCCCACCTCTTGATGTTTTCAGCTCCAAAAAATACAATGCATCTACTATGATACCCTGCCTTGTTTTACATAGGCCTTCAATCAATCCTAGAACTAAACAAAGTATTAACATGAGTGTAAGCAAAGGAAAGATTTACAGTAATACGAAAGCAGTGGACAATAACTTCAAAAAGCAACTGGACAAGGCGGGGCACAAAGCGGCTTAGAGCCGGGGCCAAGACACAGCGCTCGCAACCGCGCTCCAGGGGCCGTGCCCAACGCCGGGCCCGCTGTCCGCGTCCAGGGAGCACCGGCCCCGGCCACCGGCCTCGGGAATCGCCGCATCGCGAACCCGGAGCCACCAACCCGCGGGAGGCACCTAAGGACGAAGGCCCCAGCCTGGCTTCGTCCGCCCGCGCCTCGCGGACGGCGCGGTGCCCCGACCAAGGCGCTCCCTTTGTCCGGCCGCTAGCCCCACTAGGACCGGGACGGCCGCGGGGAGGTAGCGCTCCCGGACTGGCCCCTGAACGCGGATCGTAGGGCCAGGCCGAGCCGGGCTAGACTAGGCTCACGGCGGCGCAAAGCCGCTGTGGGCCAGAGCAGCGACGCCTGCAACTCCCGCCTACCTTCGTTCGCCAGGTCCGCCATTTTACTTCCTCAGCCGCGCCCACAATGCATCGCGCGGCCGGACGACACCGCTCACCGCGGGCCCTGCGCGGCGCGCACGCCCCGATTTACGGCCGCTACGGGACGGCGGTGCGCGTGCGCAGAGCCGTCCCTAGCGGAGCCGGGGACTCTGCGCGGTGCCCTGTCGGTTCCCAGTCGGTTCTGCAGCTCCGGGCGGCCGGTCTGGGCAGCGTCCCCGTGGGCTGACTCGTTATGGGGCCCCCGTTGGCCCGATCGCTCCCTGCTGTCCGCGCACCGTATGTACCGCGGCGGTCGGAGCGGGGCCAGTTGCTCGCGCGTTTCCGTCCCGTTCGCGGCCTTGCCGTCTGCACCTCTTCCCGCGCCTGCGGAGCCTAGGCGGGCAGGCCATGAGCTGCTCCTGGTGCCACGTCCTGCGCTCAACAGCAGCTGGCACAGGGCGTAGGAATTGGGCAATTAATGATTCTCATCTTACCCCTAGTGATTGCTTCAGGGTTCATTTAACAACAGCATGCACAGTGCCCTTCATTTGACTACATCCCTCACAAGCTATCACACTAGCCTAAAGCAGAATCCAAGGGCCAGACTCCTGATTCCTTTTGTAAGTACCATGAAATGAAACCATCTGGTTTACCTGCTAGGAGAATTGTCCATCAGGAATATAACAGCAAAACTTAAAAATAAATGAACGGCACTATTTAAAAACAGAACAAAACAAAAGAGGAAAAAAAAACCCAGAATAATCACAGAAGGATTTGGCTTCCAAGGAACCTTAAAGCCCATCTCATTCCCCTCGTTTCCATAGACAGGGACACCTTTCTCTAGACCAGGTAGCTCCACACCACATCCAACCTGACCTTGAACACCCAGGGATGGGTCAACCACATCTCTGGGCAGGCTGTGCCAGGGCTTCACTGGTCTACCAGCCAAGGATTTCTTGGCCATATTCCACCTAACCCTGCCCTCTTGCAGTGGGAAGCCATTCCCCCTTGTCCTGTCATTCTAGACTCCTGTCCAAAGACTCTCCAGCTTTCTTGAAGCCACTTTAGGTACTGGACCAGGCTCGAAGGTCTCTCCACAGCCTTCTCCAGGCTAAACACCCCCAGCTCTCCCTGCCTGTCCCCAGAGCAGAGGGGCTCCAGCCCTTGGAGCATCTTTGTGGCCTCCTCTGGACTTGCTTCAGCAGCTCCACATCCTCCTGTTGTTGTTCCCCAGGGCTGGAAGCAGCTCTGCAGGTGGGATCTCACCTGAGTGGGGTAGAGGGCAGAATCCCCTCCTGCCCATGCTGGGCAATGAGCCCAGCACAGGGTGGGTTTCTGTGTGCCAATGCCTGTGGCTGGGGCATGTTGAGCTTCTTATCCACCTGCACCCACAAGTCCTTCTCCCCAGGCCTTTCTCCCCTCAGCCTGTGTTTGTTCTTGGGATTGCCCTGACATGTGCAGGAGTTGCACTTGGCCTTGTAGAAGTTCATAAGTTCCACCTCTCCAGCCTGTCCAGGTCTTTCTGCAGGCTATCCCTTCCCTCCAGCATGTTGACCACACCACACAGGATACCTATTTTTAAATACAAAATACCTATCTGTAAGTAAATGTCCATCTTCAGCATATTATGGAATATTTCCATAGATCAGGCAATAGTCTTTGGAGTTTTATGATTGCTAGTGCAAGCTGCATTACCAGTTGAATTTGCAAGACAGTGGGCACAAGAAATCCACATGTTTTCTAAAGTGTGTTAGGGACAAATTCTTACCACACTTGCTAGACAGACCATCTAGTTCAACTGGACACCCAGCTGTATCTGGTACTCATGACCAAGAGAAGAATGTTTGGGGACATGTCATGTTCATTGTAACGACCATGAAATTGTGGCATTCGAGGTTCTGAGAGACATGACAAAGATAAATGGCAGACTGCAGCCCCTTCAAGAGAATGACTTTGGGTGATTCAAGTGAAGTAAGATTCTGTGAGAGTTAGCTCTGAAGGACAAAGGAGCTCAAAAGAGCTGGCAGTTTGTTAAGGACTTCCTCCAAGCATGAGAACAGTCTGCCCCAGCAATCAGAGGAGTAAGTAAATGTGTTGGGAGACAAACTTGGTAAACATAGAACTTGTGAATGAATACAAAAAAACTATACATGGGATGGAAACAAGGACAGACTACTGAAGCGGAATATAGGAATACTTCCTCAGCATGCAGAAATGGTATGAGGAAATCCAAAGGTCAACTAGAGTTGACACTGCCAAGGGACTTCAAAAGCTTTCCTAGTCTTACTTTCCACCAAGGAAGTCCTTTCTTTCCACCAAATCAGTTTCACCAAGCTCAGGTCTCTGAGCTTTGAGACAGGATTCAGAGACAAGATCAAGTCAAAAATCTCTTGAGAACTCTCAGCCCACCTGAGTTCATGGGATCCAGTGGGCTGTGTGGGAGGGGGCTGAAAGCTGGCTGATGTTACTGAACAGACACTCCATCAGCTTTAAAAGGTCCTGGAGATCAGTGAAGACCATGTCTGCATTCCAGGGGCACTTTAAGCAGCAGGAGGCTCCGTTTAACCTCTCACTCTCCAGCTACCAAGGCAGAAGGAAAATACCATTAAGAGTCTTGCTTTTCACCTGAGATGGGTCCTGTCATGCTTCCCTGGCTTAAATAAACTTACCACTAGTCAATAAGCTACATGGTCCTGAACAAGTCATCCCTGTTTTCCCTGAGGGTAGAGCTCCAGCCATGGAATCCACAGATATCTGGGGCTGCAGCATTTTTCATTTGATCCCAGATGACTTAAAGCTGATTTTAGCATATCCTCTGATCATGACCTGAGACTTTGAATAGCTTTGCAAGATTTTTTTATTTTATGCATGTCCACTGGGAGCTTACAGTACTGGACATTAGTGCTGGCAGCTGCATGATATCTGCATGGCAGCCTCAGTCTGTGTGTGGTTCTAGACCTTGTCTGTGCCTTTTCCCTGGAACATTTGGTGCAGACAATTTGCAAAGAATTTAACCAAAAGAATTAGCATGCTTCTATTTACACAAGAACTGTCATTTTCAGGGATATACAGCATGGCTGACTTAGCTCCAGTCTTTATGGAATTAAGTTCCTTTCCCAAAGCAGACATGTCCTACAAACTGAGCCAAACACTGGTCTTGAAAAGTGAGAGTCAGAGTAAGTACTTATTATGTGTCTAAAAAAACAACAATTACTTAAGTACTTATTCTGATACAGATATCCATTACAGAAAATTTCATTTTAGAACATTAAAACCTATTTAACCTATAAGAAACTGTGAACATGCTTTTATAATGAAAATGTTGGGCAACTTTAATTATAGGAATTGCTGTCCTGTGCTTCTCCAATGAATGTGTGGTACCAGCATAGTGAGTGATGTGACCTATTTAAGGGGAGTGTTTTAGAAATAACGTACCTCAGAAAGTTGCATACACTGAAGAATCAGCAGGTCACGGTGTGTTCTCTATACATGTTCTAATTAGAGCCCATACTTCTCAGAATCATTAACATGAGGAAAATTAACAGTTTTATCCTAACAGTGTTGGGAGGTTTCTGATTGTGATTTAATTTACCATCAAGTAAATCTGTGGTAATACCAGGATAGATGTGATTCTAGCAATTTATTATTTCAATAAAAAGTAAACTCCACCTACACCAACTTCACAGTTCTTGTGACTTTTAGAAATTAATTACAAGAGTTATCTGTACCCTATGAGCTTGTCAACTTGCTGATATAACTAGAATCTATTTTGGGTGCATGCCATTAAGATACTATAAATGCCATACTTTCTGATTAGTACTATTGTTAGGTCAGTATTTCTAAGGGGACATGGCCTAAAAGTCACTATGACTTTGACAAATTAAATATTTTTCCATAGCTGAGCTCTCAAAAAAAAAAAAAAAAAAAAAAAAAAAAAAAAAAAAAAAAAAAAAAAAAAACCTAAAAAAAACTTCACCAAAAAAACCCCACACAAAAAACCAAACAAAAGAAAAACAAATGAAAAAAAACAAACAAAAAAACCCACAAAAGCAAAAAGCCACCACCTCACAAAGAAAACTCCAGCCAAAACCAACCCACTTTGTTTGAAGACTTTCTGCTTCTGAGAGCATCATTTGGATGGACTCAGACTCCGGAGCATTCACAGTTGTTCCATAGCATGACAGTGGCATTTTGATCCATTGTCATAAGCATTCATCAGCAAAAAAAGAAACAGATGCTCTAGAGTGAAGACAGCACCACAGGTAATCGCTGTCTCATTTCTAGCTTTATTGCTCTATCAGTGTCCTGGACAAGAAGGCAGTTTCTAGATGCTCACACCATGTAGGTCAGTTAATATACTATCTTGTCTGCTTCTGGTAGCAGACCTGTATCAAGCAGAAAGTTGTACCTGAGGACTCCAGAGGTCCATTCTATCACCATCTCTATGATTTTCAGCATTACAGTTATTCTTATTAATTGGGAAATATATCCAGGACTCTGTGTAAGTTAGGTTCTGCTGGAGTTGATTCAGTTGAAACCTATTTTTTAACTTGTTTCTGAACTGATGAAGTTATTTCTCAGATAACTCATTCTTTCCAGCATGGGGGAGCTGGCAAGGACAAGCAACCTTAAGAGGAATAGGGCTTCCTTTTTCAACAGCAGCATGGATTTATGTCACACTCAGCTAACCAATGTCACATGCTTTCCCAGTTGCCAGACCATTTCTGTGGGTCTTACAGATCCATTTCTGAGTATTTTATTAAGGTCCTACTCTCTCTTGTGGCAGCTCACACCTCCTGTGACATCATCACCCTGAGCCAGAAACTTCTATATTAATGCCACTGGGTGACTGAGCAGTGGCCAAGCCATGTATTTTCAAGCACTTGTTAGCTGGAAATTACAAGAATAAAGAAAATACATCTGCTAACCTGTTTTCAGGCAACATACAATGTGAAGCCAGTGGTTCATCCCAGGAAACTAATAGTTGCATGTAATCCTAACCCAAAATTAGTCGGGGTGTGGTCTCCATGCATCCCATGTCTGAGGGTCTTTAACAACATGACAGTGATGTTGATTACCACCATCAATGTTTTCAGAGGTTCTAACTCAGCAGGGGATTTCTTATGGAGCATTTTTTTCCTCCTTTGTGAGGACTGAATCATAATTTTTTCCCTGAGGAAAGAGAGCCATCAATCTTCCTCCAACTGTAAGGAAAGACATCATGTTGTGACAGTTTTGAGGAACCAACCAGCTACACAGTCTAGACCTTGTCTTTACTCTGGCATCTAGTGCAGTTTCAGAAGGTTTTCAGGTTGTTATTAAATTCAGTTCATCTAGTATCCTCATCTTCAAGGATTTACAATAATTTCAGTGTGAAAATTCACAGGGTAAAATACTTGCTAAAGTGGAATGATCAATATGTCCTGTGAGTGACTTGATTCATGAGTGAAGCTACTTACATGCTCAACACACTCTAGAACTCAATCTGGCTTTATAAAAATAGGGGGATATTTGTGGGCTTGCTCAGCTTTTCCAGGAATTGCATGCAATTTCAACTGCAGATCTTATAACAGCATGGGCCAAGGCACCACTGACAAAAGGGAAGGTTTTTTTCTGTTAAAACCTTTGTATGTAACCAAGAGCCCAGCTGAGTGAAACTTCAAAATTCCAATGATGTCCCGCTGGCACATAACTCTGCTCATTCAGACATCACTTAAAGGCTGTTCAAAAAATCAGCCTGCTGTCCTTAAGCCATGGCATAGCCCTCCTCCCTGGCTGTGGTGGGATCTCCAGCACCCACTAGATGGTGATCTGGGATAAAAAGAAGGAAGCTTATGAGGCTCTGAGAGCAAAGGACTGTTCGACATGAGGGACTGAAGGGATTGTCAAAACACAAGACCTAGGGCTAAAAACACTACAAGAGGGTCATTAAAGTGACCTTCCTGATGTTTTTTCTCAGAGGAAGCAAGCTGGGTTTTTACAAGTTGTGGCTTGCTTCTCGCAAAGTGCATCTGTGCAAGGGCAACTAAGTCCACTCACAAATACAAAGAAATGCTTTAGAAGCATTCACAGTCTAAGGTTCACTTCTCTAATTCTTGCAATGTCAGTGCCACTCCTGAGCTGTGACTCTCCAGGCACACTGGCCCAGGACTCTAGAGCCTGAAAGCATGAGCAAGGCTGTCAGTAATTAGAGCTATTCAGGGCCTGAACTAAAAAGCTGAGAAATCTCTCTCACCACCTTGCATTGCTGGGAAACCCTGGCAGTTTGAGCCTGTTCTTGGCACAACCTAAGAGCTGAAATACAAACAGCATCTTCTTCTGCAGACATCACAGTGTGCAAGAAAAAGGGGAGCTGCACTCCCATTCCCTGGCAGGACTTGGAAGCATTTTTCTTGCTAGGACTTTGTTTTCTTCAAGTGATTTCCCATGCTGGTGGAACAGTACTGGTATATGGACTGAGGTGGTATATTCACTGAGGTGATGAATCTCCATCCTTGGAGAGTTTAAAATTTGACTGGATCAAGTTCAACTGAATAACCTGATCTAACTTTGCAGATAGCTTTGTTTCAAGCAGGAACTTAAAGTACAAAGTGTCTTGCCCTACCTATACCTTTATATGATTTTGTGATATATTTGATTTCTTTCACTCTTGAAAGATTCTTTGAAAAGAACTGTGCAAGTAGAAGGGGAAGAGGAGATGGACACTTATAACTGCAACTCTTTGTCCATTTAAATAGGATCAATGTGCAAAAACACGTGAGAGCACATTTGTGGTGTCTGATCTTACTGCATGCGCTGCGCATAGCCCCAGCCTCCAGAGACTGGTGGCTTATATTTATTGGAAGATTCTTCCTTCTGAATATAACCACTAGATGGGGAAGCAAGCACTTGATTTTTCACAATTTCTTACTGAAAAATTGTACTTCCATGGTTTTAGCTATGCTGATACAATTCACTGTGTTCTCACCTCTCTGTTTAGCATCTCTGACTGGGTACCTGCTTGAGTACCTTGTATTGTAGCACCCGACCTTGGGATTTCAGCCTATCAACATTTAAAGAAGGCTCTACACAAGACCACATAAGAAAAACCCTTAATCTGGAGGTGTACAGTCATAGAATCACAGACAGGTTAGAGTTAGTAGGGGCCTTAAAGCCCATTTCGTTCCATCCCGTGCCACAGGCAGAGACTTTCCATTAGAGCAGGTTTCTCCAAGCCCCATCCCACACCTGGACTTGAACAGTTCCAGAGATGGGGCAGCTACAGATTCTCTGGGCAACCTGTGCCAGGGCCTCATCACTCTCACATGAAAGAATTTCCTCCTAAAGACTCAGCATTATCTAAACCTCTCCTCTTTTAGTTTAAAACTATTCTCCCTTGTTTATCACTATATGCCTGTGTAAAAAATCACTCTCCCTCTTCTTACAAGCTCCCTTTAAGCACTGAAAGGCTGCAGTTGAGGTCACCCCAGGGCCTTCTCTTCTGAGAAAGTTATGAGGCAGCCAGTATATTTCAGCTTGAGCTGGTGCCTCCAAAGAGGGACCCTGAACAGCACAACTCCTGGGCTTTTATCTGCTCACAGTCTGTGCACCTGACCTTCACATGCTCTTCACATGCTCTGTACATGCCCCTTCGTCCAATGGCAATTTATGATCTGGGGTCTTCTAACACCTCGTTGGATTTTTTCCTCATGTCCATGTGACCAGACCATTAACTGCTCTTCTCTTCCAGCTTGGGGTAACCTTGGGGCACTCCAGCGTCTCAGCTCTTATCTGAAGATCTCCAGATCTCTGTCTCCTCCCCTGCTCAGCTGTTTATATTTACAGAGTTCATTTACAGCTCACCTCAAAGTCAAGCTTTGAGCAGGGCCCACTCATGCTAAACTGTAAGCAAGTTACAATTAAACTTCAACCTACACAATTAATTTCTAATATTCTATAAGTAAACTTTACTTCTCAACAGACCACATACCTCTGGCTGTGGACTCCAGCCAACTTCTTAGCCACCTATCCTGGTTTCAGATAGTGCAGGGTTAATTTTTTGCAGTAGCCAAGAGAGGGTGCAGCTAAGGTCTGGACGGTTACTTGACACAAAAGGGACACACTCTCTGTCTTGTCCAGGGGGAAGGGGCTCCTCCCAGCCAAGAAAACATGGTGGACAGAATGGTCTGGTATAGGTTTTTTTGGGGGGCTTGCCATGTAAATAATTTATTTTTCTTGTACCTTTTGTTAGTAATATTGTTGCTGTTAATGTTCTTATCTCACTGCTGTTTCCAGTAAATTGTTCTTATGTCAACCCATGATCTTTGTCTTTTGAGCCTCCAGTTGGAGGGTGGTGGAGGGAAAGCAGCAGATAGTGTCAGCAGGAGTACTAAACTGGAGAATACCATTCTTAAACCACAACACCACCAAAGAGTCCACTCTTCAAATCCATGTCTCCCCAGTTTAGAGATAAGGATGCCATGTGGGACCATGTCACAAGCTTTACAGAAGTCTAGGTGGACAAAATTGGTCATCTTCCCTTGACAATTGTTGCAGTAGCATCGTAGAAGGCCACCAAAGCGGTCAGGCACGACTTGCCCTTGGTGAAGCTGTGCTGGCCATCTCGGGTCAACTCCTTGTCCTGTATGTGTCTTAATATTGCTTCCATGAAGATCTGCTCCAGTCCCTTCTGTATCAGGGACCGAAGATGTGTCTAAGCCTGCCATATTTGGTCCGCTGTTATGTACGTTAACAAGATAATGTAGAAGAAGACCTTATTTTTAGTTAGTAAGACTTTAACCTTCAGAAATGAAACTATGTATTGGTCATCTGGCAGGGGATTCAATTTGTGAAAGGGGAATAGTATACAACAAAGCCATTGTTGGTGTGGAGGTGTTATCATGGCCCGTTGTGACCCCATCTCACACACTGGCCCCACGTGAGATGATGTTGAAACTGGCCACTCCTGTGGAAGAGGTATAAGGTATGGTCCTGGGGTGGAGGGGAGAGGAACACAAGATGCATTCTGGTTTCATCCAGGGGATGCCCTGAAGGTGCGCTGCCTCCCTACCCCTCCCCCTCAGGAGCCATACTCCATCTCCTTCTCCTGTTCAGCAGCTTCTCTAGAATCCAGGGGCCAGCATGTATTAATTGCTAGTGCAACTAATAAAATTAATTTGCTTGGCAATTTTGAGTGCATCTTGAGTTTTTTGTGCACGGGCCAAACCTATAACACCCAAACTTATAACACCTTCCCAGGCACAGAGGTGACAGTCACTGGTACATAGTTCCATGGGTCAAGACAGAGTTAATGTTCTTGCAGTAGCTATGAGGGGGCAGAGCCTGGATCTGTGTGGGTGTGCCCAGGTTGAGATTCTGTACCATCCACTTCAAGTCAGGGGAGGTGGGGTGAAGTGGGGGATTCTAATTTTTGAGAAAGAAGGGGTAAAAGGTGGTAGGCCCAGGGGCCATTTTCCTCATTGTCTCAGAACCATGCAGCACCTGCTGGGTTGGTTGGTTGGTCTGTGAACACTTTTTAAAATGTAAATTACCCTCTTTTTGTATACTTTTGTTATTAAAATTGTTGCTGTTACTGTTCATTTTCTCATGGCATTACTGTTTCCAGTAAATTGCTGTCTCCGACTTTTGTTTGTCTCTTATGGAAGGGGGTGAAAGGAGGTTGTAAGGCTGTATAAGGCTGAATTTCCAACTGGACTTAAAAGCAGGACAACTTTTTAAAAATAGGATTGATGTTTTCCTTTTTCCAATCACTGGGACTTCACCTGATCACCATTTTCAAATAGGATGGAGAATGGCTTGGCAACTACATCAGCCCTCAGGACCTTAGGATGCATCTAATCAGGCTCCAAAGATTTATGCCTATTTAGTTCCATCAGGTGGTCTCAGACCTGCTCTTGCTGACGGCGGGAGGGAGGGCTGTGGTCCCCCAACCTTCACCCAGAGGTTCAGCAACTTGGGAGAGGTAGGAAGTCCAATGGCCAATGGAGTCTGAGGCAAGGTTGTGCATGGGTTCAAGTCTCTGCAGGTTGTGCAGCAGGGGAATGACTTACAGGGAAATTATTAAACAGACAGGCTTGCTGATAACACCTTCAAACAATCAATACCTTGGGTCTCTTCAATCTTTACCTTCATTATGTTTTTAAAGATCCTTCAGCATCCTGGAACATAACAAAAGCAGTTGAAGCCTGTCTTAGCTTCAATCTAGTACTTGAAAAATACCATTAACTACAATTTGGAAAATTGGAATTGCAGACTCTGGACATTTAAAACTGTGGTGCGTATTAAGGAGGAAATAAAAGTTTTGGGGGATGGTTGTCATGTGCCTCATGATCAGTGTCTGTCCCAAAGGCTTTTGCTAGTTTGGGTTATCCAGTGTGACTTTTGCCACAAGTTTGTGATTAGTTAGAATATTTTCTTGGGAAATCACTGAGTATTGAATTCCATCTTGTATTCTAAATGGCATCTTTTTAGACTTGAGATGTCAGAGAAACATCTGAAGCAAGCAGAGCATGAAGCACACAAATGAAGCCATCTAAGAATGGGGATCTGCTCATTCAGTTATGGCTCCATCTCAGGAACAGTGTTTCTTCCTCTGGCCCTGCTGAGCAGGGCACTCACTACACATTTGTCAACAAGGGCACTAGACCTATGTTAACCATGAACTAGAGCAACCCTGACCCCTCTCAGGACCCTACCTGAGCAGCTGCAATTCATCACAGGCTTCCATGTGTTTTTACTTTTCCAGTATGAATTCAAACACACTCTTCCTTGGTTAACACCATGGCGGCCTTAGCCTCTGGGGGCAATAGGCATGGACACAGCAGCTTTCTGCTCAGCCAAAGTGGACAGGCTACACACATGCTCTCACACCAGGAAGCATGAAGGGTCAGGGTGCTGGAAATGCTGAGGTCAGGGTGTGGGGGGCGATCCCAAGGTACCAGGATGGCAGCATGCCCGCCCTAATTTCTCAAATCAATTTTCTTTATGGCCACTGGAGAACGCAAGTGCAGAGAGCTCAGATAACTTTTCAGAAGGCTACCTTGACACTGCTCTTGCCACCACTTACACCAGCACATATTATCTTCAGGAAGATTACACAGTAGGCACTGTGCAAGAGATGTCATATTGGAGATGCAATGGGGGGATATCAGCATGTCAGAGCTGTACAGGAAAGAAATATGGTCAGTAATGAAAATCCTGCAGTGATACAGACAAGCAACAACACCAGCCTCACTGACAAATTGGGACCAGCTCCAGCTCCCTGCCTCTAAAACTTTATTCTGGGGCCAAGCAGAGGCCTAGCGTCAACATCACCTGGAATAATGCAGGCAACTTACACCACTCAGAGTAGATGGCACCAAATATTCCTGGCCAACTTATACCCTGTGCTCCTGTACTGGAAACTTAAGAAACCAGCAATGCTACATTTGCCACCTCTGCCAGAAAACAGCACATTTCAGGGAGCTGAACTGGACAGTCCTCTGCAACTTGCTCTTGAAGAGGGGTCTGCCAGTGTAAGCAGAGGGGTCATTACATGGAACCCCCTCAGCACCAAAAGCCCCTTAGCTCCACTGAAGCTTCCAAAAGACTTTAAAAGATGGAATAGGCTTCCCTAAGGGAGGAGCTGCAGGGTTAGACAGCAGAGCTTTCTGCATTCCTGTCTGGGACTAAGAGTGGGGGGAGTGTTTGTAACCATAATGACTGATTCTCCAGCAAAAATACCTTGATCTCTGCTGTTCAGTAAATATCACAAATACCCAAATTGTTACATGCTTTGCATATTTGTGCCCACAGCAGCCACACTCCTTGCTCCCATTGCCATTCATGGACGGGGTGTCACTTCCCATGCTGGATGTGATCGGTGGTCTCTTTCCTTCTGCATCATGTTTGCTGGGTGCCATCTCAGAAGGTGAGTTACCCTTTTTCCAAGCTAAGTGCTCATGTGCAAACTAGAAATGAGAAAGTGCTAGGGGGGACAACAGGAATTTTCAGATGTGAGATTTATGCAGAGGAAGCAACCGTCTCTGTACAACAAAAAGTTTCCTGAAATATGAAAACATGAATTTTGATGTAAACAAAACCCAAAGGGAACACTTTTGCTGCTCATTTTTAATTAAAAAAAAAAACAAACTTTCAGGACCTTTAAAGTTTGATGTAAACACACTCAAAATGTACTATCAGCCTCCTTCCTCAGCTTTGCCAAACAACCTTATTCAGACTTTCACAGCAACATTGTACAAATCCAGTATCAGTATCCAGCAGTCAAACTTTTAATGTTTCAAAGCAGAATAAGTGAGCATTTTCTACAAAGATTATTCTGATTATTGTTGCCATTCTGCTGATGAGATCCATCAGCTTCCAGCAGATCAGAGCCACAACAAGTGTTTCTATGACAGCTGGCCCATGCTATTGATACTTGTTTATTTCTAGAGCCAGAAAGGAAATGTTGCAAGTGGAAAATTAGGCATCTAAGATGCAGGGCAGTGGTGGACCTTCCTCAGGTATTGTTCTTCTCTGCAAAGCAGCATTACTGACTGCCTGTACCTCACTGGCCTGAAATAATTAGAAATACAAAACTGCTGAATTGAGCCTATGTAGCCATTCCTTCCTTGCTAATAGTGTGATCCTGATGGAGGTAGGAGGGCTGCAGATGATATGGCTATAATAGTGAAGGCAGGCTATGAAAAGTGCAGAGTAACGTGGCAGATTGTTTCATTGGCTTTCACCCACAGTCAGGTCTGTGGAAATTGGTTCCTCCAAATTGGCAGAGAAGAAATTGTGTGTAAAATCTCGCTATGAAAAGCCAGTGTCCATAAAAGAGACAGAGGAGTGTGAAAAACGCCAATCACTTGTTTTTAAAATTTTAAAAGTTTAATAGTAATAAAATGGTTATAAAAATAATAATATAATTAGAGTAATAATAATTTGGACAATTTGGATTAGGACAATATAAGACAATAGAAACAAGAGTTATGGACAGTCCGGGTACCTTTTTCTGGGCAGCATAAGCCCAAAAAAGGGCCCATGTTAACAGAGGATTAACCCTTACAAACAATAACCTGTTGCATATTCATACATCTTATACATGATGCATAAATTCCATTCAAACACAGGATTCTGCCTGGTCATCATCAGCTTCTTCCTCTTAATCCTAACCAGCCTCGTCATGGCTGAGCAAGGAGGGAAGAAGTTCATTTCTCCTGATAAAAGAGCAATAAATTCTCTTTCTCTGAAAGATTCAGGTGTCCTGTGGCTGCTATCTCACTGTGAGTCCTTTCTTTAAAAAAATATCTTACATAGCATAGTTTCTATTTTAACATTTTGTTATAACCTAAAACTATATTTAACACACTACTTAATAAAATTAATACAACATAACTTTCTAACACAACACATATAAGATTCATTTTAATATTTGCAAAAAGCCAATCATAAAATACGCATTTTTCACAGGAGTCCTGCAACTTTATTAAAATCAAAAAAGGAGAGAGTCCACTGGGACATACCCTCGTGGGGTCTCTCGAAATTTTGGAGGGTGCAGCCTCTCTTTTTATCCCAAACTCCTGGCCGCATGTTGCCCTCTTCCTTTCCCCATTGTCTGAAGTACTAGGAAGGTAGAGCCTTCCCGAACTGCCGATTGCATATTCCCCCTTCAAAGTGTCATTTTACCCCAAAGTTCCTAAGTTCAGGCTTGTGCTGAGTCCCCCACTTGTCTGTTTCAGGAGTTGGGCTGTCTGGGCTCCATAGCAAACCTGCTGCTTGAACTTAGGGGAGAATTAAGACCCATTTCGAATATGTCAACCCATAGAATTGTTTGAAAAGACATTAGCACACATTTTCCCTGTCAAGGCCTCCTGGCTTGTGTTTGTGTCCTGCCGCTGCAGCCCAGCAGAAGCCCAGACGCCGGTACCGGCGTTTCCCTGAGCCCGACGAGCGCCTGCTCCAGCCGTGCCGCTCTCCACAGAGCGCCGGGGCCAGCCCGGACCCCGCTGTCTGCAGCCGGCCCTGACCGCGTCCACCCGGGCCTGGGCAGCGGCCCCGTGCTGGGCGTGGAACAGGCCTCGCTCGCTCGCTGGGGCCAGTGGAAGTCACGGGCACAAAGAAGGAATAAGGAACGAGCTGTGGATATGATGCTTGTGGCTAACCCCTCCTCTCCAAAGGCTTTCTTTCCATCTTCAAAAACTAGTGCCCGGCGTTACCCTGCAGTTGGAAGTGGGCAGAACCTGTCATTCGACCTGAGCAGGCAGAGCTTGGTTCCTGAAAGAGTCTGAACTCCCCCCTTCCCCCCTGCCCTGCACAAGCTTTACTCCAGGTCTACAATTTGAAGGTATGGTGAGCACCCTGTAAAGGTAATACTCTGCTCAATTTTGCATGAAGACTTTGCTAATCATACAGGAGATCCCAAATGTGGGCAGGATTCCCGATCCAGGGAATCATTAAAGATGTTAGGGGACTTGAAAGGATCAAAAATACTCTTTTTTATTTTTGGTTTTCAGAGATCTAGTGCATTTCCCACTATCATAGGAAGAGGGGAAGAGGTATCACTAATATAATTTGTCCTTACAGATTTTACGTGAATCCAGGTTTTGTGAACAGACATTCATACACTTCTGACATTCAAAAAGCAGCCTGCTCTTGGACTGTGAAGGAGCTGAAGTGCCTAAGGCAATATATTGGCTATGCCACTGCTTTCTATCAATCTTTTACATATTCCTCTGACAGCTATGCAAAATATATATTTTAACCAGAACTCAGTATGTAATTTTTTTGTGCTCAATGCCTCGTTGGTTAGACTGACCAAGCACAACTTCTTTAAATTTCATTCTCTTTTCTGACACCACATTTCAAATTATTTTACTCGGAAAGTGCTAACAGACCTTCCCATCAATTGGTTTTTGAAACAGCGTTTTAAACATGTGGATGAAACGTATATGCATATAAAACCTCATCCAAAGGAAGCATATAATGGAATTGAAGCCTTACTAAATAACCTTGTTACTGCGTACCTAAATAAGATCCCTCAGAGAACACATCTTTCCTCAGGCTCGTTCCCCTCTTTGGCAGTGCCTAAGCATGTTTCCGCTACGAGATGGACGACTAGCCTCCCCCCGCCCCGCCGGGATCGGGATCGTTTGTGGAGGCACTTGCTCTGCATTTTCCCTGCTGGGGTCGGAGGCAGCGGTGCCTTGTGGCCATCAGCAAGGGGGACGCTCCATTGTATAGGAGTGTTAGAGGAAACAGTCTAAATAATATTATATGTTAATAATGGATACTTTATTTGCTGGTTTTGTATCATTTAATTGCATAGCATTGCAAGGGAACCAGCAATAGCACATTCACAGTGTGTAGCATAGTTGCCAGGATTTAAAGCTGTGTAATTCCCATGGGGTTCATTCCCATTGGTTGGCACTGGCTGTATACTGGTGACCTGAGTGACATTGTAGCGCAAGGCATTTCTGCCCAGACACTCGCACGCTTTTCTCACTTCTTCACAGGGAGCTAAATGAGCCTGCTGTGAGCACAGCTGCAGATTAGAGAGGTAAGAGTGTGTTTGTGTGTGGAAAAGCACCGGAAAGAGGGGCAAATAAGTCAAAGGGAGAGGGCACAAAGGTTCTCAGACCATCAGCCGGGATTCCTGAATTCTTGAAAGGCTGGCATTTATTAGTCACTTTGTCATTCATATCTTCAAGTAAGAAGAGTCTGTAAGTCTATAGGTTTGACCAAGTTTACAGGGTTTGAGTTAACCTGGGATGAGGAGATGTCCAGAGCTGATCACTTAGCAGAGGTGCAAGGAGTGCGAGCATCAGGGAACAGGTTTCTTGTGCTCAGCATGCCCAGAGCTAAAGGAGAGGTCTGTTCTGTTGGTCCCCATGCTGGAGCCTCACCCTTCATGTTGCACTGCATTGACCGTCAGCAGTGCTAAAAAAATATTCAAAGCAGAGCAAACTGTGCAAGATACTGTTCTAGTGGCACTTCTTATCACAGTGCTAAAAGAGGGCTGAGCAGATAGTGCAGGTATCCTGGCAAATGTACACAATTCATGGGACCAAAGCAGAGCAGCAGCCTGGCAAGCAGATAAACACACTGCTGGTTTGCTTCCCAAGTTCTTCAGCATGGTGTGCTGTGATGAAGAGGAGTGGAATTTTCCATCTGGTTAATCAGACTTTGCATGCCATCCTGCCGTCTCCCCACCATCGATGCTTGCAGATGCCCATTTAGCTGCAGGCTATGAACGGTGAGATTTCTCAGGGGCTTCTCCTAGGTCAGGAACAATCACTGGAAAAGTAGATCAGAGAGCTCACAGAGGAGGTGGCCTGATAAGCTGGGAACGTGCCTTCCCTTTGGCTCAGTTTCTGTAATGAGCTGTGAGATAGCTTGTGTTGCCTCTGTTGACAGCTTGCAGCCAGCACAGCACCACTCCAAGCTTTTCTGAATAAGGACTTGAGACCCACATGCCTGCCTGAGCTCAGCCTAACACCTACAGGCATCTGGGGCCACCTCATGACACATATGCTTTATGACCCATGAGAGGGGAGGGGGAGAAAACTCTCTATGTGGGAATTGGGAAAGGATGCTTGGTTGGAGGCAGGAGTGATCCCATATACTGTGACTGCCTGTACATGACTGTGCTGTGTGCTGGCACAGGACAGCCAGCTTGGAGCACCCTTCCCATCTACGGAGACCTTCCAAATCACAGCCCAGTACTGTCTGTGCATGCTGCCTGCATGGGCCAGGGAGATCCAGGCACCAGATCTGTGCAGTCTTAGTGGGTGAAGTGTGCTCAACAAATCCTTCTGTAGCACCAAAGGGGGCAAACCAGTCCCTGAGACACAGCCCTGGAGAACTGTTTGAAGAGATGGCCATGCTTCCCCCTGTAATACTTCAAAGATGTAGCAGAAGGGGCAAATCTTATAAAGCTGAACCTGTTCAACTGTTAATTTGAAAGCTGCTTTATTGACTTCAGACTGCATTAATATGTTAATATATTAATATATAAAAGAGTGATTTGTCAGAAATCTTGCTGACAGGACAAGATCCAAAGACAGGCAGATAGCTACATATGCCTTTGGTATAAGATACCATTTGACAACAAAAGCAGTTTGGCAAGGAGATGCACATAAAGCCACCTGCAGTCTGAAAGAGGAGATCCTGTATCTTTCTGATACAGCTTCCAGGAGATACAGCCTTCCACAATGGGAAAGATTTGGAGATTCCTGCTGGATCAGGGAACCTTTGAGTTCTCTGCCTGGGATCTTATGGCAAGGCTCTACCGCAAGGTGAACAGATATTTTGTCAAAATTAGGAGCCTAAGAAACACAGAAGAGTGTCATTAATGGAGTGAAATAAAGTGTCTGAAGAAGAGTAAGTTAGAATGTGGTTTTTCTAGACAAAACTTGAGAGAATGAAATACAGTCCATGAGGAATGGTTGAAAGCAGATGGTTTTAGGGGATTCTGCAATTCAGTGAAGGAAAGCAAATGGGTAGATTTCCTCTAGAGCTGTCTGCATTCTCTGAAGTCTTGTGCATTTTAATTCTTCTCCTTCCAGAAAGCCATTCAATAACAGGGTAGACTCCCTGTTATTGAACAGAAATCAAATTGCAAAATCAAACCCCAGAAGTCAATATAATGCTTCAGTCTGTAGTTTAAGATCTCACTTGGAAGGAGAGGAAGAGGAACCATGTGAATCCATGCTGAGGGAAGTGGTGATTTGAGGGAGCATCCGGAAAAAACTTGGAGGTGCTGCTGTCCCAGTGACTGCTGCAGGATCATCCACCTTGATTAAGACTTTCATACCACAGATCTCATTTGCATCATGTCTAACTCTGCCTGCAGGTGCTGTATGCATGAGTGTTTGCCTGTCCGTGGTGATTAAGCTTCCGCCTCTTGGTGTGTCAATGTCAGCATTACCATAAGCATTAGTAGCTTCAGTTCAACTCCTCTACAGCAGCAGCTGACTGCTTCTTCATAGTGATTATGCATCATTTCCAGGGTCAGGCAGACCCAGGCTTATATAATTTGCCTGAAACTGTGGTGAATTCATGACCACCAGAAGACAGTAATGCAGGTTCTAAAATTTCTTTAAAATAGTATATTCTACTTAAAAGAAAATTAATTAAAACAGGGCTATTCCTGTCCTGAAAAAGGAGGTCAGATTAGATGATCACACAAGATCCCTTTTGTCCTTGTAATACATATACAAATACACAGCATTGGGTGCTGTTGGAGAAGAGCACAATGCCAATGGTAATACGATATGGAGAATGGCAAAGAAAATTGGCCAAGTTAAATCTGGACAAGTATATTATCAGAGCAGCAGAAGTGAAGCCTTTCCATCCTGTTTTCCCAGCTCAGAGGAGGCAGACACCCCATAGCAGTATCAGACCAAGCTACTTAAAGCAACAGAAAGGCTTTGTGACATCCTCTGGTTTGTACAACTTATCCATAGAGGATGCCCAAATGAAAGTGACATGCTGTTGTTGCAAAATCATGCAAGTTATTCCCCTGAAATGATTAAGTCCTAGTTCAGACATTTCAGTCTATTGGCGTGGAACAAGGTGTATGTGAAAGGTGCTCTATTGCAGAGTCTTAGCCACAGAAACAAACCATGCTCAGAACAAATAATAATTGTGTCCACTACTGTTCAGAAGAGTGTTGCTGCTACTGCCAGTGATTGTTTGCTTTTTTTTTTTTTTAATTGCTTGGCTACATCAAACAATATAGTGTAACCTAAACATAGCTCCTCTCAACACAGCTGTTCTTCCAGTTTTGGCCTTCCTACTACCATGGTTGTCCTATGGGATAACAGCACTCTCTACTGAAGATTCTTGGGTTACCAGGGACCTTCTAACATCACTCAAGCCAGAAACTCTTCCAGAGTGATTGCTTCCAACACAATAATCTTTGCTTCTTAAGAACCCAATTCTTATTCTTGGGTTGGATTCCCTTCTCTCTAATCTCTTGTTACCTCATCATCACCCACCTGTGGTGGCAGGGAGTCTGGGGAGTTAGGGAAGAGCAGCAGGAAAGTGCTGCTGAGGAGGGAACAGAGCAATGAAAAGACAAAGTGAGAAAAACTACAAAGGTGAATAACCCAAGCTCACTAGAAATAAGTCTGGGTGCACTGTGCCGATGTCAGAGAGATGGTGTGCTAGTGAGATCCTTCAGACTGTAATCTCCATGCTTGGGGAAGGGATGGAGATTGAAGTGGCAGCAAAGAAGCAAGGGTTATTGATGGGTTAGAAACCATGGAATCATCTGAGAATGGTCACACAGGAATTAGGGCTTCTCCCTCCAAAAAGATGGTGGGATCAATAGGCCAACTGACGTGCACCTACACCGGTACCCACAGCATGGACAACAAACAGGAGGAGCTGGAAGCTATGGTGCAGCTGAAAAACTATGGCATAGTTGCCATCCCAGAGGCATGGTGGGATAACTCACATGACTGGAGTGCTGCAATGGGTGGCTGTAGACTTCTCAGAAGGGACAGGCAAGAAAGGGGAACTGTTGTGGTAAACCTCTGTGTGAGGGAGTGGTTTGACTGCCTCAAGATTAATGATGGCAATTGATGCCACAAGACTTTTGCTTTTTATATATATTTAATATATTTATAGCTTTGTAGACTATTGTTTTATTATATAGTTATATAGTTTCATAGTTTACTTCAGTACTTTTCCAGTACTCTGTTAAAACAGATACATTCCTGGAATCCTATTCTAATCTTACTTCAGTGAACCAAGGCCATTCTTCTGCTTTCCTATGTATGTAGACTTAAACAATGTGGGCCTAGAACCAAGAGGGGAGGCTTCAGTAGGAGGCTGAACCAAGGGGGGAATTAACTTCTTATTGGGGATTCTTGTCAACTATGCTAATATACTAAACTTATAAAAGTGTCATAGCCCTATATCACATGTGCATTCAGTGTGCATTCTGCTGTGCATTTTGGGCTGATAAAGGCATCTCAATGATAAGGTTGAATGGTTATGTTTATGGTTAAGGGAGAATGTCAATGACTGTCATAGACTGACCAACCAGGAAGAAGAGGCAGACAAAACCTTCTATAAACAGCTAGATATTCCCCACAATCACTGGTCCTTGGTCTTGTGTGGGACTTCAGCTTAACCAGATATCTGCTGGAAATACAGATAGACTTTTCTCTCAACACAGTGGAGAGAAAAGAGTCTATGAGGTTCCTGGAGTGCATGGGAGAGAAGTGCCTGACACAGCTGGAAAGTGAGACAACCAGGGAAGCTGCCCTGCCGGCCTTGCTGTTTGTGAGCAGAGATGGACTGGGGGGGACGTGACAGCTGAGGCCATCCGGACACAGCAATGATGAAGTGACAGAGGTTTTGATATTGGAGAAATAAGGAAGGAGGACAGCAGAACTGCCACCCTGGACTTCTGGAGAGCAGACTTGGGTCTGTTTAGGAGACTGATTGAGAGCCCCTTGGGAAGCAGCCCTGAGGGGCCGAGGGGTCCAGGAAGGCTGGACACTTTTCAAGAAGGAAATCTTCAAGGCACAAGAACAGGCTGTCCCCATGTGCTGAAAGACAAGCTGGTGAGGAAGAGACTGGCCTGGCTGAACAGAGAAATTTGGCTGGAACTCAGGGAGGAAAAGAGCATTTATCACCTCTGGAAAAAGGGGCAGGGAACTCAGGAGGACTTATGAGGATGTTGGGAGGTTAGGCAGGGAGAAAGTTAGAAGGGCCAAAGCCTAGCTAGAAATTAATCTGTCCCATGCTGTAAAAGATACCAAAAAGTGTTTCTATAGATCCATCAGCAACAGGAAGGCCAAGGAGACTCTCCATCCCTTATTGGATGTGGTGAGAAGCATTGCCACAAAGGATGAGGAAGAAGCTGAAGTACTTAATGCCTTCTTTGCCTCAGTCTTTAACAGCAAGAACAGTTGTCCTCAGGGTAGCCTGAACTAGAAGACAGAGATGGGGAGCAGAATCAAGACCCTAAAATCCAAGATTGAATGGCCTGTAACCTGCTATGCCACGTAGACCAGCACAAGTCCAAGAGTACAGCAGGAGGTGGCAAAAGAGCTCACCAAGCCACATGTTTTACCAGCAGTTCCCAGTCAGCCAGACAGGTCCTAGGTCACTGGAAGTCAGCAAATGTGAAGCACACATATAAGGATTGGAAGAAGGATCCAGTGAACTACAGGCCAGTCAGTGCCATGAAGCAGATCATCTTAAGGTGTCATATGGCATGTGTAGGACAACCAGAGTATCAGGCTCAGCCAGTTTATGAAAGGCAGGTCCTGCTTAATCTCCTTCTATGACAAGGTGACTGTTTAATGGATGGGGGAAAAGCTGTGCATGTTGTACACCTCAACCTTAATAAAGCTTTTGACACTGTTTCCCACTGTATTCTGGACAAACTGTCTGCTCATGGTCTGGACAGGTGTGCTCTTTATGGGTAAAAGCTGTCTGGACATCTGAACCAAGAGGGTGCTGGAGAATGGAGTCACATCCAGCTGGAACCAGTGGTGTTCTCCAGGGCTTAGTTTTAGGCTCAATCCTGTTTCAAGTTTTCATCGATGATCTGGACGAGGAGATCAAGGACACCCTCAGTCATTTCACAGATGACACCAAGCTGGGTGGCATGTTGATTTGCTGGAGGGCAGGAATGCTCTGCAGAGGCAATTTGACAGGCTGGATCAATGGGCCAAGGCCAACAAGGCAAAGGGCCGGGCCCTGCCCTTGGGTCACAAGAACCCCATGGGACAATCCAGGTTTGGGGTAGAGTGGCTGGAAAGCTGCCTGGTGGAGAAGGACCTGGGGGTGCTGGTCAATAGTGGCTGAACGTGAGCCCAGGTGTGCCCAGGTGGCCAAGAAGGCCAAGGGCACCTGGCCTGTACCAGCCACAGTGTGGCTGCAGGACCAGGGCAGTGACTGTCCCTCTGTGTTAGGCACTGGTGAGGCCCCACATCAAGTCCTGGGGTCAGTTTTTGGCCCTTCACCCCAAGAAGGTCACTGAAGGGCTGGAGCATGTCCAGAGAAGGGAGCAGAGCTGGGGAAGGGTCTGGAGCACAAGGCTGATAAGGAGCAGCTGAGGGAGCTAGGGGGGGCTCAGCCTGGAGAAAAGGAGGCTCAGGGTGACCTTACCACTGTCTACATCACCCTCACAGGAAAGTGGAGCCAGGTAGGGGTTGGGCTCTCTACCTGGGGAACAAGGGACAGGACAGTAGCAAATGGCCTCAAGCTGCACCAGGTGAGGTTTAGACTGGAAAAAATTCTTTACTGAAAGGGCTGTCCAGCCCTGTCACAGCTACCCAGGGCAATGGTGGAGTCTCCATCCCTGCAGGGTTTAACGGCCGTGTGGATGTGGCACTTGGGGGCATGGGTTAGTAGTGAGCTTGGCAATGCTGGGGGAATGGCTGAACTTGATGATCTCAGAGGGCTTTTTCAAACTGAAAGATATCATGGAGACCATGGGAAAAAAAAAAACACCTAAGGTTTGATCCTCGCTATTTGAAAGCATGACTCAGAAGGAATGGAGTTAGATCAGACAAGGCAGGAGATGAAGGGTTAAAGTCAGATGGCATTCATGTCACTCTACTGTGTGTATTCAGGTAACCTGATGGTCTGAAATGCCTCTTCCTGAGCAGATAGCAGTTTTTGGAAATAAAGGTCTGGAGAAAGGGACAGTCTTCGTATGTACAATGCTTTCTTCTGCCTCTGTGGCAAGGCACATCCAACTTGTACTGTATTGAAGTCTATTCTTCTCCATAGCAGGAAATTCTCTTATTGGAAGATTTTGCCTGAGTTTCACGAAGAAATAATATATTTGTAAGGGCAATCCATGGGAGTTGTGCCGCCTGTCATTCTGGCAGAATGTATTTCATAGTGCTTCAAAGGGTGTACAAAGATGGGCCCTGATAAATGCTTCTACCCACTATGAATTTGCTTGCATTGCACTCTCTAAAGAGAGTCTTTAGAGTGGCCTGAGCAATTGGGCACATGTAGAATTCAGCTGTTCAGACTTATAAGAGGTGCAAGAAAACTTACTAGAGTAATAAAGAAGAATCTCATATAGGTATAAATAGTTATGTAATAGTTAAAATGCCAAAAACACACAGAGAAGGCACCTCTGGTATGTTGCCGAAACAGACAGTGATCTTCCAGCCGCTGTGACAAAGAACATAAATCTTGTGCTGATATTCAGCCAGGCAGCTGATGACTGTTGGCATCTTCACTGAAACTTCATTCTGCACAGGAACTGCAACAGTGCAGTGGAGAGAGATGCTAAACCTGGGAGTCTGAGAACCAGGGAGGCCAATTGTGTTGTGGAAAGCACAGCCAACCACAGGCTGCAAGAGGCAGAGCAGAGGTGGGAAGGAAGGAGAGATGCAGCCTGATCATGGAAAGGAAGAAAGGAAAAGACAGTACCACATTGGCATTGGAATTGTCTCTGTGCAGCATAAGCAGTGGAAGAAAGCTGCATTCCCAAGTCATGGGAAAAACACAATACAGTAGAATAATACAGTAGAATAAATGTACAAATACAATAAGGCAAGTGATAATAAAAAGGTTTTAAGAAAGAACTTGTTTGTGACATCAAACCTGAATCAAGTCTCAAGTAGCTTAGGGAGAACAACTGCTAGTTTGTAGGGCAGCAGACAAGCACGGGGCTGGGAGGAAGAGTCAGAGGTAGATTAGGGCAGGGAAGAAAATCAAAATGACTCCTCACCCCTCTTTTCATGCTATGGGAATCAGGTGAGTTTCCACCAGGGAACCTCTCAGGATGGGAGCAGGGGGTTTATTTTACAGTGGCAGTGTAGTTTCTCAAACTGTTTGAAGAAAATGGTGGTTTTGAAAAGTCAGGTATCAGAGTAACCACTGTAAGAATCTGCAGTTTGCAATGGCTGTGCCTCTATAGTGATTTAAAGGGATTGCTAAAAAAAAAAAAAAAAAACTACATAACAAATCACACAAAGTCCCAATGCAGAACTCCTAGGAGTGTGCCACACAAGTTCCCAATTTCCCAGTGTACCTGGAAGAAGCAGGGAGCATGAGCTGGGATTCAAAATAGCTAAAATGCCTCAGTCACACATACTCTCAGTAGAGCCAAGAAGAAAATGAGGGCACTTTAGAATGACAGAAACTTCAGCAATTCACAAAACTTTGTCTCACTCATCAGTTGAACTTACCCAGACAAAATTTGGGGGTAATAATTTTTGTCATTGAATATACAATTTTTAGTTTCACTGTCTTTGTTTTGTTGTCCCACCAGAAATTCTAACCAAATGTCTTGGCAGGTGCTGTCAGTGAGAACAACATCACGTGCTCTTTCTCTTTTAGGGCCCTGTTCTCCTTGGCCCTTGCTCCTCCCTCCAGGCTGCATGCAGGAAAATTCACCATAGCAGCTTGGCTACATGGGGACACTGCAGAGCATCATGAGACCTTGAAGTCTATAAAAAATGAGGTAAAAAAATTATGAGAGGCACTCACATGAAGAAAAAGTACATCTCGGGTAGGAGTAGATTTACATCAGTCTGATCCAAACCAAAATATTTGTTTACACTTATGAATTTTCATAAGCTTCATGTATGGTAAGAGTTGAAATTTTGACTTTTTGTTTAAAAATAGGGCAAAAATAGATGTTGAGAGATTGGTATTTCCCATAGGAAGGAAATTCCATTATTTGAGTAGCTCTGTGAAACATGAAGGAAGTTCATTTGCAGAAAGTCTGCTAACTTGTAATGAAGGTCACAGCTGCATAATTGGACTCCGTTCCCAGGGCCAGTGAGCAATGCAGGAGAAAGAATTAATACCAGCCCCCAAATTAAGGTTACTGTAACAAGGAGAACAAGACTATAGAATTGCAAAATCCAGGGAGGGGAGGGCTGTAGGATTGCTTAATACAAAAAGAAATCACAGCTTTCCTCACAACAATTAGCAGCAAGGAATATCCCAGTGGCTTTTTACACTCCAGCAGAAAGTGTCCATGTCCTAGGACAGGTCTAGGTATGGATGGTCCATATGCATCCTCCCAGTCACCACATGTTCAGTTGACAGGGCTGTGACAGTTTCCTGCCATTCATTACATCATGGTCCTGAAGGGTTTTTTCCCAGCAGTTCAGAAAAACCAAGCACTTTCAAAAGACTGATATGCAAAGTGCTTGCTGGAAGCCAGGAAAGTCATGGGACAGTGGATGCAACCATCTGCTTGTGTTTTGTGTCCCAGCCCCACAGCCTCAACGCCTCCTCCAGGTTGTGTGTCCAAACTGGACACTCTACTGCATGCCAACAGAGACTGACATGGGAGATTTACCTTATTACATTATGAGTCAACTCTTAGCCCATTTATAGGTGTTTTGCTTTTTAAAGATCCAATAGAAATTAGTCTTTCTAAAAAGTAGAGGTGATAAAGAAGGACTTGTTCTGCTGGACCTGCAAACCTGTCCTTTAGACACACAAGCCCTTTGTCAAAATTTGTCTCAAGAGTTATTTGCCCAGAACTTCACTCGTTTAGGATCTGGGTCTTTCCAATTTGGGCAGAGATACTGATGCTGTCTGGATTTATACCTTTCTTTCTTTTATATATATTTTCTGTATTCTTTACACATATATTTGTAGCTTTGTAGTCTATTATTGTAACTTAGTTTCAATATTTTCCTAGGTGGAAAGACAAAACAAATTCCAGTACCCTTATGCTGTCTTGGTTCTCCTTAGAAACCAAGGTTGAAACCAGCTCTTCGAGACATATTTTTATAAACAGGGCCTGGTCCTTATCTGAGGGAGGAGGATTTAGATGGTGCTAGAGCTAGGGGGCACTACTTTATGGAGTGTACTTCTAATTGGGGGAGGGTCTTGTCAGATATATTAATTTGCAGAATCTATAAAAATGGTACATGGGTTACTTGGGGCAAGCATCTTCAGCATTTTTCACCTAATGGATTGTGGACCTAAGGTTCCTTATATAAACACACCCCTTTTTATCATCCTGTGTCTGGCTTCTGTTTCTAGGACTAGAGAAAAGGGCATCAATACAGACCAAGGACGCATCTAAGGATGGAAAGGGTGCAAAACTGCCCTGTCCCTATGTAATATATTTTGTCTACTTGTGGAATTAGCTGAAATAATTTTGAAAGGTGCTTAGTGGAGGAAATTTCCAGGGGGCTGATTTTGGAAAGCTGTTTCCCATCAAGCCCCTCCTTTATCTTCAAGCAGCTGTGCAAGGATAGCATCAGAACACACTCTGGAAGGTGACTCCATGACAGGAGGTGCAGTTGCCATGTCTTTTGTCATTGCCTCTCACAAGGTGACATTGTGAGTTTTCTTTTTACCCATTGTTGAAAACTTAGAGCATCATGTGGCCTCTGATGTGGATGATCAAGTGGGCCTGGCACTTCTAGAATGAGGAGAGACTTGGGAGAGTTAGCTGACCATGGAGTTTGTACCCAAGGATTGCTCTACCCTGAAAAGACTGCCTAGGCATCAGGCAGCTCCGTCCTGAGGGAGCAGAGCTCTTCACCTCCTCCATAGCTTCAGGCTGCTGCTCTGTGTCCTATTTAATGACTTAAAGTTGCCTGGAAATTGCCACAGGTACAAGTCAAAATATGGAAAAAGTTACCAAAAGAGAAGGTTTAAGGCACTTGTCACTGCAAGTTTATGGCTTAAAAAGGCCTGTGGGTGCTAACCAGGGGATTAAAAACCAGGGTAGGAATTAAGAGAGATTCTAGGAGCCAAGCTGGACTTCAGGCATAGGAGGTGGAAAGGACAACCATTCACTGTTAGCTAAACACTGCTGTCTGAGGTGGAATCAGGCAATAGAACAGCATTTGAGGGGTGGCCAAGTGTGCAGCTGCTCTTCCACTCTGGGTAGTACCAGAAATGCACTAGTCCCACATGGGAGTGCTCTGCTACAGGTCATCAGCCTCCAGCAGTGCCAACAGTGCTGTCAGGGGCCCTTCTGCCACGGCAGCTTCTGGTCAAGCTACGTGAGCAGCAGGGGCATGAGGAATAGGAGATGCCCTTTCTCTGGGACTGCCACAGCAATGGCCAATGTGAACCATCAGAAGAAGCAAAGAAAATCAACCATGTACCAGGCTGGGCCACCACAATCAGTCTCCCTGTAAGTCTGCGGCTGGACTGCCTCTCAGCCATATTTCTGCAGGGTTTTGGTGCATGGTAGAGCACACCTATTCCCCAAAACTAGAAGCATTAATTTGGGAATAAAAATATTTTCTTTGGTAGCCCATTCCAATATGTGTTTTTCTGGAAAGATGACTGAAACCTTGCAGGGCACACTACTTGAATTTACAGTCCCCAGCTGACGCTTGCATGACCTGAGATGTTCTTGAACTTTCAATAAGAAGATTAGAGAGTCATTAGCCATGGAATCATGTGAAGATCAAGCAATTTATTGGGTTCAGAGAGTGTGTCCTTGTCTCCTAATGCAGCGATGCCTTGTGTCTGGAACAAGTTTAAACAAGGGAGAATGACAGACACAGTCATGACTCCAAATGGCTCATTGAGCAAAGTACCATCTAATCACCATCCTGATTTATGGTTGCACTCAATGATTTTAAAGTTCTTTTCAAATCTAAACAATTCTATGATCAATGTCTGAAAAAGCCATTTGGTGCTGGGAGTTGCTCTCTGTAACCTGGGCTGAAGAGGTCCAGTTCTCCTCTTCCTACAGCTGATGAGGACACAAGATTTGGGGGGATTTAATTTCCAGCGTCATCTATAAAATGAACATGATGCTTTGCCTTTGACCTATGTCTGACTAGATGAGTTCAAACTCTGTGGCAAGCTCCAGCTGCAGACACAACATAGCCTTGGTATGCCAAAGCCAGAGCACACAGCAAAATCCCTACACTGGGGCCACCTGAATTAGGGAGAAGGCTACTTTCATTAAACAACTATGTCCATTGTGAGGCATGTATCTGGTAGGACTAGAAACAGAGGTGCTGTTGTAACTTTAATGTTGTGGCTCGATTTTTTGATATAATTTTTCACTCTGCCACATTCAGAGGCCAGAGTGGTCTCTGTGGTGTTCACACCTGTAACCTGACTTGTGGTTTTGACATAGTGCATTGGTTGAAATTTTGAAGTGTGGGACTTTTATCTAAGAAACTGCATCAGGAATCAATATTTAAGAAACCAGTGAGCAGTGGAAGTTTCTCCTGCTTCCTTGGAAGCAGAGTCTGTTTCCCTGACAGACTCTACAGCTACTGTATTTCCTTTGCATGCTCAGTGAACTGATTCCTCCATAAGATGTGCCTAATACATTGAAGAGAAGCTGCAGCAGTTTGGCTGAGGCACAGACACATGTCTTATCCCCTAAGGCTGATCTGGACAAACCACAGGAGTGTCTGGACCTCAGAGGTCCTGTACACACAGACTGGACCAGTGAAGGACCTGCCTGTACAATACTCAGCTGTTGCTGCTGGATGCATGCAGCCTCCCTTGTGGAAGGAACCCTTGTAAGGGCAGGAATGGAATGGGGATGAGATTTGATTTTCATTTAACAGCTGCCTTGCTCTCTGTTATTGCTAGCTCTCCTTGAAGCTTGTGTGAGGAGACAGAAGAAAGTGCAAACCCACTGGTACTGTGAAACCCAATAAGGGCTCTATGCAACCTCCTGATGACAGGTGCTTTCTGTGCTCTGGTCTGGTGCAATCATCAAAGATTTTTTCTGTCTCCTCCTACATGCCACTCCCCCACCCCTTTCTGCCATGTATCCTGAGCATATACAGTCTTCCTTTCCTCTCTCAGGAGGTATTGCTCAGAGGTCTCTGCTAACACTGTACTTTTCTAGGGAGAAAATCCTGCTTTCTGCCTTTGAAAGAATTAAAGAACAAAACAACGCAGAATAATCCCCCAAGACGAAAACTACTTGCTTCCCTCTGTGCTTGGAAACCTGCACTGGTTCCAGGTGAGTGGTTTTATCAGTGAATCTGAATGCATGAATAAGAGTGATGCCAGTACCAGGGGCTGAAGCAGGGAAGATTTCCTTGGGCATCTGCATGAGAGTGGCAGGGATAGCTCTCATCTGCTTTAGGACAGGGAGCTGCCCAGTGGGGGGTGCTCTAAAAATGGGACTCTGTGTCTTGGGTTGGGGTTAAATGCCTGGTGGGAAGCTTGAGCGAGACAACCTTACCACAGGACCTTGGCATGAGTAGGGAGCATTGTGGAGAGTGGCACTTGTCCCTCCAGTATTGTACTTAGGTCCCAAACCCACTGCTCCACTGGTGATCACTGTCATTGTAGAGCTCAACTGGGCTGAAATTCCTGCCTATTGTAGATTCCTCTCCCTTTAGCTGGTACTCTCTCACAGAGATGGGCCAGTGGCTGGGCCCTGAACAGATCTGTTCTCTTCCTGGGTCCATTGTTGTGGTAGGAGTTGTCTGGGGGGTAGCTTACTGACAGGTATCAAGAAAGAGAAATGCCCTACTGAGCAGAAAACCCTTCCAGGGACTGCTTTAGCAATGCAAAGATGGCTGAGTTGGGCTTGTGAATGGGAATTTTCAACATAGGCTCTTTGATTGCACTGCTTTCAGCTTGTATTTCCCTTCCCAAGGGCAAGCAATAGGCCAGGCTGCAAAGGATCTAATAGCATGAGGGGTGAGGATGCCTTCAGCCAAGGGGAGTCTATGAACCCTGTGAGGATTGAGATCTTGGTCCTCAGGACTGAAAAAAAAAGCCCAGGCAGTAGCACAATGGCTGGATTTAATGCGCCTGATCACAGGCACTGAGCTATCGATGAGGGGATGTCAGGTAGGAGTGGGGACATCTGCTCCTCCTTTGCCATCTTTGCAAAGACAATCCCCACAAAGAGCCTCTTTTTACTCAGCTGGCAGTAGGGGGACTGTAGCTTCCCACTCTGGAGTGCCCATGGTCTGCTTAAAAGCCAGTAGAACTTGAGAGCTGCCAACAGCAACTTTCAGACCACTGAGCAGAGTGACATGCCCCTTCTTCATAAGCTCTGAGCCTCCCCTCCCACCATGTGAGGATGGGCTATTTAACTCCTCTCCCTTGGTGACCCAGCACCAGAAGTCCACCTCGGAAAGACTGGCACAGATTTTTCAGTAACCCCTTGCCTTGCCCTTCCATATCTGCCTAACTGTGCATAACTCTTTCCAAAGCCTCTCCTTCTGCAGAGATTTCTCCTTCTTCTCCCACTTTGGGTGCTTCCTTGCTGCCATCTGAAGAGACTTCCCTCACTGAAAATTCTGCTGGTTTTGATGTTGAACATAAAGCAGAGTTTCCTTGGAGACAAGAGAAACAGTGGACTCCAAGTACTGGTTATTTCACAGTCTTTCTGGCTTTCAGCAATGAAAACTAAAATGGGGTTGCATTAGCAGAGGGAAGAGGGAGCCTGGGGCAGCTGTCATTGAGGGGGACACCTGACATGCTTTTCCAGTGTCATCCTTTCAGCAGCATGGCTTGACCGAGTGCCATGTGCCATGCCCCTGGCAGGGTGTGATGGTACACACTGTACCAAACACTGCTGTCTTGGGATTATATTGCCTCTCTTCCACCAGCCCCTGGAGGCTGGTAAACCTGGGAGAGGGTTTGCAATGGGCATTTCTATTTTGGCTGACTTCTGCCGGTCCCAGGAGTAAAACTGGCTAATTAGATTAACCCCTTTTTGTGTTCTTCTACACAGACATTAGCAATAGTGGGACAATGTGTAAAGCAGCTGCATTTTAGTCATTGTTTCCCATCATTTTTTTCTGAATACTGACAGCTGCACCTGTCCCAGCCAAGTGCCTGAACCCTCTGAAGAGTGGAGCTCTCCTCTGCTGTGCGTGACATGCAGATTTTTGCCTCTCTTGGGGCAGCTTATTTGATCATCAACTGATATCTCTTGGACACATTAGTAATCAGAAAGCTGTGTTAGCATGTCCATGTGAGGGCAGGGGAAGCAGGCATGAGTGGCAGCTGTGTTCTGCCTCATGAGATAGTGGAGCACAGGGCAAGAAGGCAGACACAGTCTTCATCTGAAATTTTTGGGTTTTTTTCCAATCCCACACACCATAGCAAGAGTGCCCTGTAATGCCATGTCCTGCCAGTGGTCAGGACCTTCCCCTTTCCAAGAGGAGTATCTCACAGTGGATCCACTTGATTGATTGCTCCCCCTCTGCTGTGTCACCCCTGAGTCCTCACAATCTGTCCAACAGACACAAGTGGCATTTGGCTGTTTCAATGAAGCAGCATTTTCTTGTTTGTCTTTCAGTGCGGTACAGAAGTGCTGTGCAGGGGTCAGAGGGTCAGAGAAGAGTGGAGAACCAACCATGTCTCTGTGCTAATTATAAATGTAAATCACCTCCAGGACACTGCCATGGACAGGGTGTGTCAGTGCTGTCTGAAGTCTCGTAAAGCTTTGTCTTACAGCACATCAGCAGAAGGACGGTCACAGCATTGCTGAGGTTGGCAGGGACCCCTAAACATCATCCAGTGCAATCCCTCTGCCCAAAACAGAGTCAGCCACAGTTGGTTGCTCAGGACTGTGTACAGACAGCTTTTGAATACCTCCAAGAGTGGAGAACACCCCACTAGCCCCTTTGGGCGACCTGCCTCAGTGTTCAGTCTGTCTTGCAGTAGCAAAGACACTCTTTATTCTTAAGGAGAATTTTCTGGTACTTCAATTCATGTCTGCCACCTCTCATGATCACTGTGCAACACTGAGAAAGGTCTGGCACTGAATTCTTCACACCCTCCCTGCAGGTGTACATAGATAAGACCTACCCCAAGCCTTCTCTCCTTCAGGCTGAGCCATCCCAGATCTCCCAGTCTTTCCTCATGGGAGATGCCCCAGTCCCTCCATCACCTTTGTGGTCCTTCAGTGGACTCTCTTCCCTATATCCATACTGGGAAACCCAGACCTGGACACAGAATGCCAGCTGTGGCCTGACCAGTGCTGAGTCAGAGGGGAGGGATCACCTCTCTCAACCTGCTGGCACAAGCACAGAAGTGTTTCTGGACTCTAGTGCTGGTCCCACCTGGGATGTCATGGGAGTTCTGTGGTCCCAGGGGTGATGTACCAGATGCAGGCCTTAAGAAACTGTTATTAGGGGTTTGATGTTGAGTTTTATCTGGACCATTTAAAGTAGTCAGATATATTTCTTCATCCAACATGGCCTTTCTCTAACCATTACCTGGACAAAGCTAGGCCAGAGATCTCTGCAGCCCACCCCCATGCTCAGAACACTTGCTTCTTTGTGTCATCTGAGCTGTTGCATGTCTCTGGAATGAGGGCAGAGTTGCCTACAGGCATGAAGTAGATTTATTTTTATTTCCCTACATGTAGTTTCTCTTCTTGCCATGAAGCGGCATTAAAGCATGAGAAGCTCACGTGAAACAGAGAATAATCCCCTTTGGTTCCAAACAGTCAAACAGCTTCTCTGCAGGCAGCAGAACTGTCTATTCTCCCTGGCAAAACTCAATGTATCACCACTCCACAGAACTGACCTCCTCTGGCCAGCCCCACTGCCCTGACCTCTTGAGAGATGTTTTCCATGTGGAACTGTGCCCCCTGCAGATCTACATGCTGTCTATATCTGCATATGCAGATGCAACCTATCTCCTCCAGCTCTGCCCAGATCTTGCCTCCAGATGCGGCCCTACTGCCCCAGCACTGGGCTCTGCACTGTGCTGATACTGCCCAGTGACAGGCACCGCACCCATGGGGCTCTGCAGGGCTCCCCCAGCACCGTAGAACACAGAGACTGAGAGTCTGCCCGCCTGCCCCGGGGACAGACTGGATTCATGACCAGTGCATTTCTGAGGAAAGTCTGCCCTCCATCTCTGCGGATAGTCTGAAACGTGCACGGCTCAGGAGGAGCTTGTTTGTGAGCTCCCATGGATGCAAACTGTCTTAATACAGACAGTGCAAAACTTTGCAGCACATGAAGAGAAATTTATAAATACTTATAGCCTGCCTCTTGATGTTTGAATAACTGAATGTAGAAACATTTCAGTGATGACAGCTTTATAACAGTCAAACTTGGCTCGGTTTTTCCTGAAGCTGAGCCTGCACAACAAAGAAAGTAAGTAATTGAAGACTTGCAGAGCAACTTTCCTAGAATGTGAGTTAAATGCAAAATTTCTTCAGCAAGCAACTTGAAATTTGTCCGAATAATTTCATTTTTCTTCTGCTGTTGTAATGTAGCAATATTTAAGATGTGTATATGGGTTTCTAAATACAAGTTTCAAGCATTTAATATTGCAATGTGAAAGCTGTATCATTCCCACAAGTGAGATTCATGTCTTGGCATTTTCCCTTTATCAGAAGACAAAGTCTGAGATTACTCTCACTCTAAATTTCAAACACAGCACTGTACCAACTATTAGGAGGAAAATAAACTCCATCCCAGCTACCACTCATCGTCTCAGGGATGAAATATTTTCTTCTTTGTCCCCTAATGTCTCCCAAATAATTCCTAGTACTTTCTTCTGTCAGTCTGTGCTTTTCTGTGGTCTTTCCAGTTTCTTTGTGAGTCAACTCACAAAGAAACTGGAATTGAGAGTTTTTCATTCTGTGTTTACTGCTTTTCATTTATGCATAGAGCAGATCATTCTTCCTGTCACTTGTGTGCAGATGAACAGCTCAGCCCTATGCACACTTTCTTTTTTGAAATCTCAACTGAAATCTCTGTTGGCATCCTCTCACCAAAAGTGATGATGAAAAGGGGATCTCCTCTTTCATTCCCTTTCATATCCATTGCTTTAAAAACCTTTCATACGTAACCCTTTACAAAAGTTTTTAAAAACCCTAACTGATCTGACACTGAAGCCATATCCTTACTGATGTGGATTTTCCTTCAACTAGATGCATTTGAACATTGCTTTTTACTTCTCCTGCTTCCCTAGTTCTTCTTTTAAACAAGCTAGCCTTTTCTCTGGGATAGGGGCATGGTCAAAATATGGGAGGCTGTGTGTCTTTACAGAGCCTGTTGTCAAAGATTACATTCAAGATACTATTTCAAGAAGTTTCTCTGCTGGGTACAATATTTTACTCTCGGATTTTGAATGTGGAACTTTGTGGGACCAAAATTATACAATTTGTGAGAATGGGATGCAAATCTGCGCTGCTGCTTCCACATTTGGCTCTCCAGCACTGTGAGTGTGCCATGGCTATCTCCAATCTCCCTTCAACCAGAATTTTAATACCTTCTATCTTTAAAACATGCTCACAGGAAGATGCTGCACACTGAATGCTTTTTTGATGTCGGCTTTTCTGATGTTGGCTGCTTTAACAGAGACAAAAGATAAAGAGGACAGATGTTCTTCAATGTTCAGTACAACGAGGAACAGATGCATCTCAGTTGATGCAGAGCTTCCCTGTTTTCTAGCTCTTTATAAGTGCTTAAGCTCTATTGCACTCCTCCCCCCATGTTGGAAATCTCCTTGGGTAGATGGGGGAGATAAACACAGAAAAATCTGCAAAGAGCAGGACAAAATGTAATGCAGAAGCCTTCCTTCCCATTTTTTACTTTCACCAACATCAGACTGATACCTCTAAAATAGCCAAAATTCCTCTGTTTATGTGAAACCTCACTGCCAGGAACTAGGTATTAGTTTTGCAACATTGATTCTTCTTGCAAAATATCTTGTGCTCCCTGCTCAAACCTTGTCATTACCACCAAAAATACTCTGTCAAATATCTTGGTGTTTCTGGCAGAGTGGAGACTGGTGACGCAGTCACTGATAGAACAACCTTCACCGAGAGAGCAAAGCCACCTTCTTCCTCACAAGAAGGAAAATCCAAGCCATGGACAAGAGAATTTTTGCGACTTTACTGCAAGAGTCTGAGAACTTCCTGCTCATGCAATGGAACATTTACAAAATTCCAGACCAGCATCACAGAGAGAGTGTGCTGTGGAGGGGGCTGCTCTGTTGCAAAATATGCAAATAGACAAAGGGAGCAAGACAGCAAGAGGGTGGGGACATCAAAGGAGCAAAATCTGCTAATGAGTTCCTTCTGTGCAATAACTTTTGCTCTAAAAGGCAGCTGAACACATGGTGCAACATGGGATCTAATGATTAATCATGTACTTTCTCATATCAAAATAGAAATTTCATTTTGTTTGGACAAAAATACATTTTCCAGATGGGGAGACATCTGGAGAAAAAATTGTGTGAGTCCTTTTATATCTGTGGGTTCTGCTCCCACCTTCCCTGTACAGGAAATTGTGCCATTGCTCTGGTATGGTCCAACACTAAGAAAGGCAAGGTTTGCAGGAGGAGGAGCCCACTTTTCCCTACTGGGTCTTCTCTCAGGTCACCACAGCAAAGGAAAAGTTTGGTTTGTGTGTAGAAAGTCTGAAGTGGGTGATTTTAGAGTAATCAATGTGTCTTTTGACTTCTCTAAACTGTTGGGAGCTTTCCACGTCAAAGTAAGGTAGTACTTCACATTACCAATGTGTGCTGGGTCATTTGATGAAGAGTGAGTGGTTTGGGAGTAAGAAGAAGAGTGTCTGGGGCTTGAAAGTTTCTCTGGTGGTTCTTCTTTTGGAAGTGATTGCCTCGGTTGCTCTACTGTAAGAAGCCACATGGCATCCCTGCTGACTAAAAAGCAAGCCAGTGTTATTCTAATCCACCAGAAAGGTGTAAGGGAAGACACAAAGAACTACACAAAGACCGATGAGTCTAACCTCAGTTTCTAGAAAGATCATGGAGAAAGTTGTACTGAATACTACTGAAAAGTATTTGAAGAATAATGCAATCTTCAACATGGATTTACAGAGAAAAAGTCCTCTCTAACCAGTTTGATTTCCTTCTAGGATGAGGTCACACCCCAAGTTGATAAAGGAAGGTGGTGCATGCAGTTCTCCTGGCTTTAGTGCAGCTTTTGATACTGTCCCTCACAGCATCCTTCTGGACAGTTGTCCAGCTGTGGGAGGGGCAAGCTGATGATGTGCAGTGTAAAGAGCCGGCTGGACGTCAGGGCTTGAATGGTTGTAATGAATGGGGCTGTGTCTGGCTGGTGAGTGGTCACTGGTGGTGTCCTTGGGGCTTAACACTGGGGCCAGTACTGTTCAGTATTTTTATCCATGATCCAGATGCAGGAATTGAATATCCCATTAGCAAGCTTGCTGACAAAATCAAACGGGGAGGTGCCATTGACTTTCTTGAGGAACAAGAGGCCTCAAAGGAGAATTTTGATGAATTGGACCATTGGGCTATCTCAGGTATGAAATGGAAGTAGTCCAAGTGCTATTTTTTGCAGCTGGGAGGGAGTAACACTGAGTACAAGTCTAAACTGGGAGAGGAGAGTCTGAAGAGCAGAGAGGGACCTGTGAAGGTCCTCAAACATGTCCAGGGGAAGGGAATGTTGAGTGAACTTTCTGGTGAAGAGCTGGAAGGCATGTCCTACAAGGAGCAGTTGAGTGAGCTTGTCTTCTTCAGAGAAACGGAGGCTGGGATGCATTGCTTTCTGCAGCTTCCTCAGGAGGGAATGTGGAGAGGGAGGTGCTGGACTGTTCTCTCTGAGATCCTGGGGCATCACAACTGGGAATGGTCCAAAGTCGTGCCAGGGAATGATCAGACTGGATGTTAGGAAGTCCTAATGCCCAAGAAACAGGACAAGGAGTAATGGCCTTAAATGAAACCACAAAAAGTTCCATGTCAGAATGAGGTAGCACTTCCTGACATTAAAAGCGGGAGAGGACTGAAACAGCTGCCCAAGCAGGTCATGGAGTCTCCCTCTAGAGACATTTAAACCCACCTAGGTGTGTTCCAGTGTCACCTGTTCTGGGTCATTTGTTGAACTCTTTATCTGGAAGGCTATAAATGATATGAGTTTATTGTGGGACACAAGGGGATTGAATTCATAGTTTCTAAACCTACTGTCAGGTTCAGGTGGCACAATCTCAATGAACTGAAAGAATCTTGCTGTTTCTTTTTCTTATGTGTAGCTGTGAAAAACAGGACTGGCAGTGAAAGGAAGGAAGATAGGCAAATTTTCACACAGCCTAGTGTGTATTGTCTCCAACAGATAAAAGTGGGGTAATGGTAAGGTAATGGTAATAGTAAGGAATGGAATGCTTCGTCAAGCTGGAATGAGTGGATCAAAATCCATGGAATGCTGTTTGCTGACCTAAAAGCTGGGGTGACCACAGCAGCACTGCTAGGTTCCTGCAGCAAATACACATCCTCATTGCCAGTGGCCTTTGTGCAGCTTAGCCTTGGGAGGGCTTAGAGTCACCTGGCTGGGCCACCTCAGGTGTGTCTGCTGTTCTGAACCTCATGAAGGCATTAGCATCTATGCAAACAAACCTTGTCTCAGAATGGAGGTTGATCTCCACCTTCTGTGCACGACCTTGCAATCTTGTACCACTGTGGTGGTTTGACAGGAAATGTGTTTTTAGAGATGCTGTGTTTTTGGCCAATGGATATTCAGATTTTAATATTGGCATTTAACCTGACCATTGAGACATGGACACGCCTCTGAGAACACGGAGTTAAAAGCAGAGCTCTCCCCTGGGAGGGTCCTCTTGGGTTTTCGGCGAGAAAGAGTTTGGGTCTCTCCCCCGGCCCAGCTGCTGGCTGGGCAGGGGGAGGGGAAAGCCATGTGGCCGAGAGAAGTAGGCCTGACCCGGGGGTGGAAGGGTGGAAGAGAGAGAGAGAGACCGGGAGCCATCGGGCAGCCCCCCCTGAGAGACACAGAGAGAGAGAGAGAGAGAGAGCCGCTGCCTGGGACTGTAACCTTGAGACTTGATAAACATGGGCCTGTGCCGGCAGCACGGCTGAGACGGAGAAGAGGGGGGGGTTCAGCCGGCCGCTTGTAAGAGCTTTTAACCCCTTTTTGGAGAATGAGAACTTTACAGAACATTGACCTTTTCTAGAAGATAAAGTGGAAGATGAAGAAAGAAATGGGCCAGTGTGAAAGAAGTCTGGGCGAGTGAGAGATAGTAGAAGAATAGAGAAGAATCCTAGTGAGAAGAGATGATAGAGTAGCTTTTGCTAGACTCTTTTTGTATAGCCATAGACAGAACCATGTTCCTTGTGATACAGAGACTGCATTCTAGGGGGAGGCAATGGCCTCAGAACCAAGAAAGTTCAGTGTTAGTGCCCCTCGGCCCCAGGGGGTGAAAATATGGGGGGGACAGGTGTCCCAAAGGAGAGATTGTGGAGACAAGTGTCCCAAAAGAGAGACTGTGCCTTTTTTTAGAACGAGACAGAGCATCCTTAAAAAAAGACAACCCTAGAAGCAGTTCTGGTCCATGTTCAGTAGTGAGAGCACTGGACATGGAAAAGAAGAAGTCACGACGGCAGATGTACTCCGGGCGGTGCCACAAGTGACACAGAAACACACGAGGCTTCAGCTGTGTTTCCAGGGGAAGCCCATGGTACAAGAAAGACTCCTCTCCTCTTGATGAACTGAAGATTGATTGTCTAAAAGTAGTGCTAGACTGAGAGTTAGTGATTTGAAGAACAAATGTATTGAGTTAGAAATTTGGTGGGGGGAGGAGGAAATGCATTTGTGAAGTTTTCATTTTCCCTGTGTGTGTGTTCCTTTTTATCTGTAGTTGTAGAGTAGTTAATAAAGTTCTGGTTCTTTTCTTCCCTAAGTAAGAGCCTGCTTTGCTTATTCCTGGTCACATCTCACAGCAGCTACCAGAGAGAATGTATCTTCATAGAGGCACTGGCATTGTGCCAGTGTCAAACCATGACAACCACAAAGACGCTCCTCTTAAAGGCAATGTCTTCAGTTCACTATAGGCATTTATCTGGGTCCAAGTGGAAGATACTAGGTGTGTAATTTATGGAGAACATAGTCTCATTTGTAAGGATTTCTTTGATTTAAATTTAGGATTACAAATGGACTAGCTCTTATTTGACTTGCAACACCAAAGGTTTTCCAGCACTTGCTGATGTGCTAAGGTGACTTTGTTCTTCTTTGGTTTCATTTAGGTTTGTATTACCTTTGCAAATTCCTGGGAATAAGAATAATTTTCAGACCTTCCATCTGTTAAGGCACAGTGACAGAAGGAAAATGGCACCTGCATAGTCCAGCAATAATCTTCCTCACTGTGTGAACTGTTGGGTGGCTGGTGCCTTCTAGCACCTAGAGGGGACTGATTTGCCTGTGCAGCCTCCTTGTTCTTCTGTTCTGAGGAATATAGAAATAACAGTAAAAACTAAACAGATAAATTACAGTAGACTGTCCAGGCCTTTCAGCCAATTGGCAATGGAGCAGAATTAGTTCTTTATTTATCTCTTTAGAGTAGGTTTGATTTCAGTCTTAGTATTTATCAAGACAGAACATCAGGTTAATCCCATTAGTGGAGTTTACAAGAGATACTACTTGAAAGTCCTGTTGTGTTTCAAAGGAAAGTCAGTAAATAAAGTCTTATCCTCAGACTTCATGTAAGGCAAGGGGATAATGTTCCTTTCTACAGAAACAGCCAGCACCAATTGCTGTTATGGGGAAAGTTGTTGTGGTAGGGACTTGTCCGCCTTGGAGGTCCATCAGAAATGTTGTTTGCTGCTTGGTTTTGTTTGGAAGAGTGGGGTATGGGAAGAGAGTTTGTTGCCAGGTGATAAAAATTAATTCCATTCCAAAGTATTCAAACTTTGAACAAGCTTGGCTGGCTGCGGAACCCATTCTGGCTGCCCAGGCCAACATAAAACACTCCTCAGTCCAGCTTGGGTGCTATAGGGGCCAGAGCTTCTCTAGAGGCACCAAAGCAGTAGTGACAAGACCCTGGCAGCCCTTTACATAGCCTTCACCAAGGGCTGCTCCTTGCAGATGGTCAGAGGAGGTCATTAATCAACTTTAAATAAAGCTCTGCAAGCAGGCCCCAGGGAAATGACCTAAAGATGAAGGCAAGATGTGCTACAGCTTATGCTTTCCTGCCTGTACTTCTCCCTGCCCAGCCTAGGCAGAGCTGTGCCTGGAGGACTAAGCAGCTGTGCTGACCATGAGCGAGCAGACCCACGTCAACAGCCTGTTCCTCAACGAGGATGCAGCCAAGCGGCTCCACGCCAACAGCCGGGTGCAGCGGTTCCAGCAGGCTGTGCACAAGCGGGCAGCGCGGGCCAAGAAGCGGATGCACAGCATCACTGCTCAGAGTGCTAAAAGCTTCTTCAGGAGAAATGCCTTCGTCCTCTTCACCATTGCTGCGGTCCTACTAGGTATGGAGCTGGTGGCAACACCAGGCACCATTTATAAATATGGGGAAATGTTTGTTTATTTTATGAAGATTTTTATTTTATCACAGCGATTTGACTGAGGAGTTGAAGCTGATGAGCTGGCAGCTCAAAGTGCTGCCCACATCATGAGTACTTTTGTGCAAGATCAAGGGACCCAACAGAGAGTGTGTGTGTGTGGGAGGAAGTCCTTGTTGATCCTTTCTAGAGCAGTATAGAAACACTCTATGATAGAAAGAGTTTGATGGTCCAACTCAACCAATCCTTGTACAAATCATCCAGGTTTCTTCAGAGGCATCTTGTGAGTGCAGCTGTAGGCACAAGGGCATTTCAGATTTGTCCCAAAGGTGTAGCCTGACAGGACCAGAAATGCTGCAAATGGCCGTGATACAATGCAAACCAAATCTGCTTAGCAGATAGCAGGTTGTCCCTAGCTTTTGATCCAGGCTACATGACTCTAACTGGCTGAACTCAGCTTTAAGAGGTGGATAGACAAAGAATCTGAACTATGTAGTCACACTTATTTTAGTCTGTGAGATCATATCTCTCATCACAGCATTTTGTATTAATGAGCTTCCTGGGAACAGACTCCAGAAGAGCAATAGAGCAAGAGCAATAGAGAACAAGGAGACCTGTGGTTTTGCACAAGACTCCTCTGCACATAAATACGTCAGAGAGAGAGAGAGAGAGAGTGTATAATAAAAACTGGATGATAGCCTTTTAGAAAATGAGCATTTGTTCCTTTGTAAAGAAGAGCAACTGAGAGTAAATGAGAAGAGAAAAACCACATTGTAGGACTGAGGGACAGACCACTGGATCACACTGTGCCACTTCCATTCTCATCCCTTGCTGATCCACAGGAATTATCCTGGCCTTCTCCCTCCGGCCCTACCAGCTGACCTATCGCCAGATCAAGTATTTCTCCTTCCCTGGAGAGCTGCTGATGCGTATGCTCCAGATGCTGGTTCTTCCTCTCATTGTCTCTAGCTTGATTACAGGTGAGAAGTACTTTCTGCTGCTTTCAGCCAAGACAGTGGTCAGCAAAGCTGTTGTTTGGGTACCTCTTCATGACCCAGCTGGAGGTGCTTGCATTAGTTTGGCTAGTAGTGATGAGCCTGAATCTACAGCCATAGGGAACATGATCCACACTGAGACCTCTGCCGGCTCAGCAGTAGTGCAGAGAAGCAGAAGAACTTGTGCTTTCTCAGAAGACTGGGGAGAATACAATGCAGTGGTTCCAATGCCCAGCACTAACAAGAATTTAATCCAAGTTTGTTGCCCAAGTAAATTTCAGGTTTTCTCCAAACTAGAGAAGGTTAATTTTTGTTAGTACAAAAGGATTGAATTTGATCACCGGCTGGAGGGCTTGTTTCACCCAGATCCTCAAGTAAGACATGACAGACAATTTTTCAGACAGCAGTAGGGATTGCAAGGTGTTCCACCTGCTGAAACCTCCCACCATTAGGGATTGAAAGGCCCAATGTACTAGGAGGGGGTAATTTCCCTTCTGAGAACTTTAAAAGAAAATTGCTACATTCTCAAATGCAGACTAAGATCCACCAGTGCTATGCTTCTTCATGACCACAAGCCACATTCTTCCATATCAACATCACCCTGGAACTCCAAATTCTGTTCCTTGTGGGCTGTGCTTCCTAGAGACCTTGGCTCCCTGTCCAAAACATGCACGAGCCTTGCACCCTTTGAATCTTCCTCAAGTTTTCCTTTTCTCTCTAAGATGATAGGCTTCCTCACATAGTCTCTCTGTGTGACATCCCAGGAATGGCGTCACTGGACAGCAGAGTCTCAGGGAAGATGGGGATGCGGGCTATCATCTACTACATGGTAACCACAATCATAGCTGTCTTCATTGGCATCTTCATGGTGATCATCATACACCCAGGAAAAGGATCTAAGGACAAACTTCACAGAGAAGGCAGAATTGAGCAGGTGCAGACCACAGATGCCTTCATGGACTTGGTGAGGTAGGTAAACAAGATAGTCTCATGTTGAGACCGTATCAGTGAGATTACATTCCTCCATGGAGCATCCTTTTGAAGTATCACAGCTTTAGGCATACAGTCTTAGGGAAAGAGGTTAAAGGCTGAGTCTTGGCAAGCCTAGTATTTCTAGTTTAGTCTAGCTAACTGGCTTTGCCACTCTGAGACTGAGTACTTGGCCTGGAATCCAGCCCTTCTCCAGAGGTATTAATATAAGAGGTCATGGTGTGCTCCACAAAACAAGAAATGAAAACCATCAGTGGGCTACCTAGGTTTCAGAAATTCACCTGGCAAAGGCTACTCCAAATATCCATCTTTAATGACTAAGGAAATCAAGGAAGTGGTTCCCAAGACATTGCCTTTTCTTCCCTTGCTTGACCTTACTCAGTGAATTGCAAAGCTGTACCATGTCAAGTGGTTTTTGAGGTACAGGATAACAGAGAGCTCACATGACAGCTATAGAGGTGAGGCTGAGAGCAAGGCAGTGTATTAATCATTGTAGTATGGTACTGTTTCAAGGTCCGGTTTGGTTTGATGATGGTTTTACAATGTACCTATATCCCAGGGCAGTATGTGTGTCATCTCTTTCCACATACCTGAATAACCTTCTGGAGTCCGAAAACAGGTAGTGGAAGTCTGACAAGTTGCAAGATCAGCATATTCCCTTCTTCTGTCAGTCAGACCAAAAGGGCTTAAGTGGACATTGTGAAAGTTGTGACCTCAGACATTGCTCCAGGACAAAGAAGTTGGCCAGGAAGCCCATGTTTTCTTCCTAGTTCAACAGGACAATAACTCTTTCTTTGTTTTATCTACTATAGGAATATGTTCCCACCCAACCTGGTAGAAGCCTGCTTCAAACAGGTATGAAATCTCATCTTTGCACCTTGTACCCTGGACCATGGTCCTATCTACTTCTCTGAGGGATGGAATAGCACTTTATTCCCCAGGTCTGACTGCTGCAGGAGGCACTGTAAACATTAGTCTGTATTATAGCATCCCCCATGCAAGCTTTTCAAACTGTCTGTACATAGGGGCTTCAACCTCCCTCCCATCCCACAGAGGCAGGAAGAGTTTGCATGATCTCGGGTTGCAAGCTTGGGCTGGCAGTGATATGGAATAGATTCTCCAAGAATCTATCTCTTCTGCAGTGCTAGTGCCCTTAGAAGCAGCACAAAAGGTTATCAGAGAAGCCAGAATATCTCAGTTCTAGCGACATGAGATGCTCTAATGGTCTCTTTTGACCTTCTGCTCTATGAACTTTCTGACCTTTCTGGTGAAAGCACTAAACTGGGGACCTTGAGAACAGGCAAAGCATATAAGAGCCCAGCATGTGTCCTGATCATCTGAACTGGAGCCTGTGAGTGCATTTGATAATCTGTGTCTTTTCAGTACAAGACTCAGTACAGCACCAGGGTCTTCACCAGAACCATCCTCCACAGCAGCAATGCCACAGCAGGTGTGGCAACCACTCAGATCCCTGTGCCTGAGAATTTCACCAGCATCATGGAGAATGTCACTCATGCCCTGGGAACCATCTCCGAGGTGCTGACCTTTGAAGAAGTCATTCCCATCCCAGGCTCAGCCAATGGGGTGAACGCGCTGGGGCTGGTAGTGTTCTCCATGTGCTTCGGTTTGATGATCGGCAGCATGAAGCAGAAGGGACGGGCCCTGCGGGAGTTCTTTAACTGCCTCAACGAAGCCATCATGAGGCTGGTGGCCATTATCATCTGGTGAGGAGCACGGCCGGTTGGAGCAGGAGGTCTGCAGGTGCAGTTTCTATTGACATGATGAGAAGTGGGGTAGCTTTAAGGATTTCATGCACAAGACAGGAAAAGTAGATGGGCACAGCTCTACTTTGGCTCCATCAGGCTGGAGGGAAAAGTCTGGATGGGATATTTGTTCACATTTCATTTCCTGGGGTTTTTTTTGTTTTTTTTGTTTTTACCTTAGAAATATCAGGTACACCAGGACTTGCTTTTCTGGAGGCTTCTGGAAACATCCTTGAAAGACCAGAGATCTGGAGTGGAAGATCTCTTAGCCTTACCAAGAGGAGTAGGCTGTGAGGCTTTCTCACCAAAAGCTTTCCTTCCAACTGTGCTCCAGGAGTCTGACTTAGCTATGAATCACAGTAACCCTTTGCTCCTTTCCTGCTTTCAGGGTGGCAGCTGTATGTAGTAATGCAATAGCTCTGAGAGCTGAGCTGGGTTGATAGGATCAGCTCAAAGTTACTGCCTTTCAGATCCTTCCCAGATCATGACTCCTCTGGAGCTCAGCTGCTCATTGCTTTCTGTGTAAGGCTGCCTATGACACATGGTGCAGACAAACAAGGCATTGCTGAGACAAGACTACTCTAGAAGACAGCATTTTAACAACTATTGTTATTTTAAGCTTTTTACCCACTTAGGGCTCAAACTTTTGCCAGGTACTGAAAAATAGGACAGATGCAGCTTTGGCAGAATATGTGCAAATGTCTGACAGGGAAGAAAACTGTCAGCCTGACACCCTCTCCCATTTTAGATCACTCCAGCTTCCTTTCTTTGGAAGTCTTCTAAGTCTTATAAGTCACAGTCTTTTATCTCAAAGCAAAGTCCTGAGCACAGCAGGACAGGCCTTACAGAAAAAGGCATAAAGGGGAAGAATATCTCTGAGCTCATAGGAGATGTTGGGAAGCCCCACACCCCTGGGACCCTTTACTCCATGTCTGAACCAGAATTTGGGGCTTTGCTTTCCTAAGAACAGGTAAGACTTGCCTGGGGGCACAGAAGTGAGAGCATGAGCACAGTGGAACAAATAGACATGCACACTGCTCCAGAGACCTTTGACACCCCTCCTTAAACCTCTCTTTAGATGAAGGAAGGCAGGGTGTTTATGTATAGAACATTGATTACACTTGGGACACTGCCCATGCATGCCTTCCAGTAGCCACGCTCTGCAGACCATCTCCCAGGAGCTTGTTTTTCCTGGGGAGATCTGATCACTGGCTGTAGCCAAGGATGTGTTCTAACAGGAACATCTGAGGAAATGAAATATTTATTAAATCCTCTCCTGAAACTTTTCCAAACCTCCTGGGCTAAGCTGCAGTTTGGCATGTGGAACTCTGAGCCTTGTGCATGAGATGCATGTGAGCTCTTGAGATGCAGAGTCCCAGCCCTGAGAGATGTGGCCATGGAGCTGGAATTTTCTTTGGTCTGATTATTATATTAGTGCCCATGATTCTCTCCATATCTGACTTATGTCTTCTTTTCTGTGGAATCTCAGTGCTGCTTGTCAGCTGCGTTGTTATGGACGGGGGGGAAAAGACATGAGGAATGGAAAAGATAGCGGGATACCTCAAAATGGGGTTTTATCTGAGCCATGGCTGTTTTTACAGGTGTTGTGTGTCCAGTCCTTGTTACACCAGATCTGGAATCCCTAGATGTTCATATTCCCTAAATGTGAGCAACTGAAGGTAGCAAGGCTGATATCCCAGAGCCTATAGGATACTCTTGCTTTTACTCCCTGATTCCCTGTTTCTCCTGTATTTTCCTGTGCCTCTCAGGAAAAAAAAAAAATTCCCTTCTTCTGTCAGTCAGACCAAAAGGGCTTAAGTGGACATTGTGAAAGTTGTGACCTCAGACATTGCTCCAGGACAAAGAAGTTGGCCAGGAAGCCCATGTTTTCTTCCTAGTTCAGCCCAAGCTCTGGTAGGAGAGGAAGGGACTCTGAAGGTGTCTCTACATAATCTTCCTTATCCATTCTAGAAAGAGTGTTGTAGAAATGTAGAAAACCCAAAAGGAGGAGGAAACCACCACTGCCCATGCTGTGTGGAAAACAGAGTGCTGAGGTCTCCAGGCATGCAACAAGAGCTGATTTTTGATGGTGGGGTAAACAAGTCCCAGCTCTCTCCAGGTTTCTAGAAAAGAAACCAGCAGTGTAATCCAGTGGTTAGGCTCAGTGACCACTTATGGTATGCTGGCTTATTGGGGATTTATCCAGACAGCATGTGTTAAATCTGGTGTGAAAGTGTGGGAGCCAGTCCTGACCATCGACCTTGTGTTTCTGTCACAGGTATGCTCCAGTTGGGATCATGTTTTTAATTGCGGGCAAAATCCTGGAGATGGATGACCTAGCAGTGATGGGAGGCCAGCTGGGGATGTACACGCTCACTGTCATCGTTGGACTCCTCATTCATGCCCTTTGCATCCTGCCTCTGCTCTACTTCATTGTCACTCACCGAAACCCCTGGGTGTTCATTGCAGGGCTCCTTCAGGCTCTCATCACAGCCCTGGGCACCTCCTCCAGGTATGATGGCTATGTAGGAGTGGGGTCTGGGCTGATACTATGTAGATGCTACATCTCAGCATTCCATTGCTCTCAATGCAGCACTGTGGTCTCACAATTTCTAGCACTAGCAGCTTTTTGCTGTGAACCAGCCAAACTCATTTGGGAATGAGAAGGTTCCCACTGCCCTGCTCAGGAGCCCTACTCACATGACCAGCTCTGACCATCAGTGAATGGCCATATCCCTCCTGACCCAACAGGAGGGTGAATTTGCTTGCCACTGAAATACTGAGCTCAGGACAAATATCCTGCTGAATCACAGTACTATTTCACATGCACATACCTCTCACACACATGTACTTGCAGATATTTTCACGCCCGTCTCTCTCAGGCACACAGACTGTATGCAGCTGTCATTAACTTCCCAGAGACCTGGGCAAAGGCATCAACACCAGTATGTTCAGTGACTCACACTGCCATGTTGCACAGCCAAAGCAAGGGATGGTAGGTAACTTATTTCACTAAGTGCTATGTTTCTTGTTATATTGGTGTCCTGGCAAGCACATAGCAGGCTCTTCCACATACATTCTCATACTACAACACACAGCATTTTTCTTGCTCATGTTCTCTTTCAGAAATAGTTCTTTGCTTTCTCTGCAAGATATTTTCTCAAAATGTATCATTCTTGTCTTATGGACTGAGAGGGATGAGAAAGGGCTCAAGTATTTTTAACAGCAGAAAAAGGAGTTCTGGTCTTGACACTCTGCCCTGTGTACCCTGAATCCTCCTTTTTTGGTGTTATACCAGCATCATAGCCTCAGGGTTATACAGCCCCTGTCCCAACACCCTGAGAAAAGCCATGTCAGAATGTGTAACTGCAGCATGCATCATATATGAGGAAACTTTGCTTAGACTGTTCTTTCTTCTAGCAGCTTCAGGCCTCTGGCTCTCATGGCAGGGTGAAAAAGCAGGCAGGTAAATTCATAAACCAGGCAGAGGCTTAGTCCGTCTTCCAAAGTCGGCATACATGCAATTCATGTGGTTTTGTAAATTCCTTTCAGCTCAGCGACTCTGCCCATAACCTTCAGGTGCCTGGAAGAAAACAATGGTGTGGACAGGCGCATCACAAGGTTTGTGCTGCCTGTGGGAGCCACAATTAACATGGACGGCACTGCTCTGTACGAGGCCCTTGCAGCCATCTTCATTGCACAAGTCAACAACTATGAACTTGACTTTGGGCAAATCATCACAATAAGGTGACTTTTGAAAGAGTTTTGGGACTACAGAAAGGGTTTCAGTTTTGTTGGCTTATCTGAGGTGTGATCAGGTTCCTCTTTTGCTCAGAAGAGACAATAAGGAAAAAAAAAGTATGGGACAGAAGGGTTGTACTACAGATCCAGGTGTCAAAGCACATGTGGACACCATGTCTTTGAGGCTCCACTTGAGCCCTTCTCACATGTCCAGGTCTTAGGAAAAGCTGTGGTGTGCAGTCTTTTATGAGGGGGTGTCTGGCAGGGGCAGCCTGGCATTATGTTGATGTCCCATGTGTCACGATCCTTCTTGGTGACCAGGGCAGAAAGGCTGCCAAGACAATGATGAGTTTGAGCTAATTCCTGACATTATTGCAAAGGCGACCAGCTCTTTTCTTCCCTTTGCTGATAGCTCTGCTTTCCCATTCTCTCCAGCATCACTGCCACAGCAGCCAGCATCGGAGCCGCAGGTATTCCCCAGGCAGGACTGGTGACAATGGTTATAGTGCTGACATCAGTGGGGCTGCCTACTGAGGACATTACACTGATCATCGCTGTGGACTGGTTTCTGTAAGTTCCTTGCCCAGCAGCCATGCACGTCCCTGCATTCCTGCCAGTGCTTACAGACATCATCTGTATTCCCGATGTCTCTGCTAAAAACACGCTCACTAACTTGAACCATTAAGGTTAGAACACACCTGTATCCCTGAGACCTTTGCACAGTAGCCCTCTCTGCCCATGCTGGAGTCTTTGCCATATGCCTCAGTGACTCAAGGCATCAGAGGTCACTTGCTGATCAGCCTGGTGACCAAACAGAATGTCCTCCATTTGTTTTATTTAAAATGCATCCAGAAATTATTTGCAGAGTCATAGGGAAAAGCTGTGCCAATAATAAGCAAATCCACACTACAGAATGATAGTTCTGGGTTACCAAACATTGAAAGAGGGATGAGACTGGGCTGTACAAAGTTGAAGAGTGTTTACATGGGTGCAGCTAGTCAGCCACATTGCTACATTTCAGTTTTCTTTCCCTTTTAAATAAAATTACTTGGGACAAGTGATTTTATAGGAGTGCTCTTAGGAACCATATTGAAGAATGCATTTGTGCACAGTCCCACCTCTCTGTCTTCTCAAACACCAAAATCCTGACAGATGGATACTGTCAGTGTTATCTCCTTTGTTCTTCTGTATCTTGTATTGTTGGTTTGTAGCCAAAGCAGCCAAAATCTGCTCCCAGCCATGGCTTACCTGTTGGAAACAGTTTTGCGGAACACCTTCACTTCTCCTGTGGATTGTGCATAAGAACAGACTTGGCTGGGAAGAGCCCTGCCTCCTAATAAGCCAGGTTACTTCTTGTGCTTACTCAGAGTAGATTATTTCAATCAGTCTCTGTTGTTACTACTGAAGGATCTGACGGCACGCTGGACTGGTGACAGCTTCAGCAGCTCTGACATACTGTTGTGGTTGAGGAGAATATCTCATTGCAAAGGGTCTTTTAGATGTGCTGCTTTGCAACAAAGAATCTGGTGCCTTGTCTTACCCCATGCTGTCCATGCTGAAGAAATCTGTGTCCGCAGCAGTGCTGTCATAGGATTGCACCAGAATTTCAGCACTTTTTGTAAAACAAAATGCAACTTAAGTTAAACAGATGTGTTGAGGCCATCTGAGTCTGCAGCAAGGCTTTTGGAAAGGACAGAGTCCATGTATAAACACAGCAACCTTCATCTTAATTTGTGTCAAATCCAAAACTTTTCAGTAATAAATTGGGAATGCAATAAAACGGGAATGAATGTGAAGCTTGAGCTCAGGGATGTCAATCAAAGAAGTCTCTCTGGGAGTAATTTTCCTGTCAGTGTTGAATTATCCATTATTAGAATGACTTAGAAAAATTTTCACTGAAGATGTTTCTTGAAATAATCTTCATCCCCTTAGCTGCTACTATGAACTCTATTTTGTTTTTCTCTCTGATTTTTCAGGGACCGCCTTAGAACGACTACAAATGTCCTGGGGGACTCTCTGGGGGCTGGCATTGTGGAGCATCTCTCCCGGCATGAGCTGGATGCGCAAGACTGCGAACTTGGTAATTCTGGGATACAGGAGAAAGAACAGCTCTCCCACCTGGTTTGCCCACAGAATGACATCCACAGGCACTCCAGGAGGGAGACAGCACTGTGAAATCGGGCAGCAGAGTGCAGTTAATGCTGTAAAAAGCATTAATGAAACAGAAGTCCAGAGTGGAGGACAGAGAAAGATCCATTGTACAAGACGCTCACTTTTCTATTGCCTCTGCCACATGCAGTCTCTTCCTTAATCCTGTTGCTCTCTTATTTCTGACTGGCATTAAAAAGGAGACAAATAAAGTGCAAAGAAAGCCTGATTTAGTCATTCTTATGAGGCCCAGTAGTTAGACCTGAGTAAGGAAGACCTAGTGAAGGAGCTGGACTAGGAGCTCCTTTATTTCTGAACTAGGTAGCCAGGTGAGTTGGGAACACCACCATCTGTGGACTGGCACCAAACTGTTGCTGTAATTCTGTCCTGCAAGATACAGCTGCAAAGTCTTCAATTGGTTAGTACCTTCACCCAAATAAGCTTTTAGCATTTATCTCCTTGCTCACAGTCCTGGTGTTTGCACAGATATGCACTTTATACTTCCTGAGAACTCCACTGGCAACCTGTTTGGTTGCAGATACTAGAGTCACCCACTTCCTGAAGGAATGTGGGATCATACAGCTGGGACAGCTGGCTAGTAGCACCAATAGGGATCAATAGGCTTCTCATTAGTGGAAGATCCTAAAGGATTGTGAAAGAAGCATACAGTTACAAAATGTATTATATCCATTATTCAGTCTTGAAACAGCTCTCTCCTCTCCCAAGCTCTGCCAAAACCCAGTTAACTTAATTTCACTTTAGCAAGCTCTTCTCATCCTACTGAAACTAGGAGGGGAAACACAAAGTTTAAGAACAATTTGCCCATCTGAGCAGCTGGGTGGTACATCCATGCCAGGAATGACTCCCTTCCATGCAAGATTTGCTCAGAAAACAGTTTCACTCCTTATCACAGGATTCCTAAGGAAATGATTCCTGTGGTCATCTCTGCCTACTTTCAGAAGTGACTTCTCCTCAGTCACATTGCTTTAGAATGTGCTTTCAAACACCTCTATCTTTCTACAGATCCTTATCTTTTATAGGCAGAGACAAATCACTTAGCACTTGCACAGGTTTGCCAGATCCCAGACTTAAAAATTCAGGATATATTTTTCGATTCCAACCAAATGGAATTCAGCTTCTGTTTAACACACTTGGACATAAGCCCAAATTACAGCCATAACATCTCATAGTCTAAAGATATAAGTAGGGACCTGCTTCATCCATGCTCTCTCCCCCTTCCCTGGCATGGCCGGGAATACAGCTGGTATCTCTCACACCAGTGAAGAGGACCACTAGGACTTGTTCCATAACATCCAGGTCCATGAACATCCAGAAAAATGAATGTCTATAACTTAACCAGGAAGATGTTAAGGATCCACAGTGTTGGGGCTGCTGCATTATAGCTGTCCTGCTTTTAACAATGGCTAAGAGCAGGAATAGCAGTGAGCAGCCTCCTGACCCATCAAGGTACTATTTCAACTAGCTGGTTTCACTTGAAATCTGCTCATTATTCCCAACCCACTGTGTCACTTACACCCCTCTACCCTCTACCACATTGATGTTTTTCATACCTAGCCATAACCATACACTCAGAGGTGCACATTGTGGAACGAAGACCTCAGAGGCATTGCCGGAGTCAAGTTTGCCAATCACAACTGCACACCTGCCCATGCTGCCATCACCAGCGCTAACAAAGCTTCCTCAAACACATTTCTTGAGATGTTCAATGCCAGATCATGAGGCTCTTTTTAGTTGTTCAGAAACTGCAGGGTTATATATTGGTGCTGCTACATTCCACATCCTGTAGGCAGAGTATTCTATTTTTATGGACTGGACAATTACTTGGAACCTGAGATAAATACACAAATGCATCTCTTTCATGTTAGACTGGTAGCAGAACAGGGTAACTTGAAGTGTGTTGTAGCTCTGTTTAGCAGTGGCTAGCTCCAGACTGTAAGGCAGCAAGTTGTTTGCTCACTGTGGAAGGCAGGTTGCTTATTTTGACAAGAGATCTACTCTAGCAGGAAGCAAGTGAGCTGGATAACAAATGATTATCCTTCTCTTTGTAGCACTTTTTAAAATCTTGTTTGAATACTTTTATAATGTCTGCTTTTCTCCTTTCTAGACTAAACAGATCCTGTATATATCACAGGTAATAATCATTCATGTTCCTCTCCTCTGGACATTCTCCTTACTGTTCCACATCTTTCTTGAAGTGGAATGACTAAAATTTGATACAACAATCCAACTAAAGATTATTATTACTGAGCACTGAGGAAAGAATATTTCCTGTACATTAAGATTTAGACCTTGGACTCATGTTACCATGGTTGTTAGCAGGCTATGCATCAGCTGATCAGGATAACTGCCCCTGATGCATACATACAGCAAACTCAAGTCTGTTCATCTTATCCTAACTCTTAGCAAGGTTAGACTCTTACTTTAATGAGATGGCTCTATCTGAGGACTGGATCTTAATCAAAGAGTTTTCAGATACACTGCATCAGCTTGTATCTATAGTGAGCTAAAACAGCACTAGCTTATCAATAACACTGCTCAGCTGACGAGTCTAAACCTTCATTAAGAACAGACCTGCTTATAAAACTTAATGAAGTGCTTTATTTTTTAACAATAGCATGATAGCATTGACCCTAGTCCAGTGGTAATATATAATAATTCCCACATCATATTAAACAGGACTGCTGCCCATCAAGCAATTTCCCAGCTTGTGTTTGTGCAGTTGATTATTACTACTAAAGTATAGTAATTTCAAGTTGTCCATATTGAACTGCTTCTTGGTTTTCTTTTTTTTTTTTCAGACTACTTGTCCAACTTTTCAAGAAAACATTGAATTCTAATCTTGAAGTGACTTCCTGTATAAAAAGGGCAAACTGAAGGATGAATCAGAAGATTGTTGGATTGGATTCTAGCTCAAATGGGAATGAATTCTGGGAAGTCCTACGGCTTGGGTTACACAGACTAGATGGTCATAAGGGTCCCTTCTGGCTTTATAATATATGCACGTGCTTTCTGGCTTAGAGATATCACAAAGGGTTTTTCCAACCCAATCATTTCTAAAAGCTATCTGAAACAATTCTAATGATACTTTAATAAAACTCAGCAGGAGTCTAACCTGTTTTCAGTTCCTGTTAGCAGACATGTACATATATCACAAAAGGGACTCTCCATACCACATTGCATCCACATGTTCACAGATGTTCCCACAAAGCAGTATGCACCAAGCCTTGTCATTTGTGATTTCCTGCTTTCCACACAAGATTAACAGAGCACAAACAAGTAGATGCCTCATTTTCCAACAATGCAAACCAGTATTCCTTTGGGAATTTCAGAATTCAGTTTATAGCTCTTAGCTCTGGTGTTTACCCATGCTGTTAACCAGATTATGATTGGAATTATCTGTTTACAGTACCTGAACATCAAAGTATTGTCAGAAATTTGCGTATACTTACATATATATCTATACATATATATGAAAGAGGTCTGTGTGTGCAAGCATATGTATACAGAGAATCAAATTTTTTGTTACTAATCCAAGAAGAAAAGCCAATATTATAGTCTCACTATGTGTAAAGCTGCATATTTCATTTTGGTGCCCACCTGGATTTACTCATTTAACCCTGTACTTAAAAAAAAAAAAAAGACTGAGGCTGTTCTACTTCATTCCAGAAACGAGTCTTTCAAAGCCAGACTTCCCAGAAAGGAGCTCAATGCATGCCAATTTAGACTTGTACCTTCCGGTGATGAAATGAGAACTTCTCAATGTATAGAAAAAACTCTCCACTGTGTCCTTGTCTTGTACACATCCCAAAGACCCCCATTCGCACTGCATCAGTCTTGGCAAAGGCCAAGCTTTCAGAGCTCAGTCAAGAATACTAAAGTATTTGTACTTCTTCCAAATCAGTGCTGACCTTGTACTAACTCAGCCTTCAAAACTGGATAATTGAAAGGTTTTTTATAATTTTATCCACTTTCTTTTAAAATTACCAGATATTTGTGAGCTTATACACTCTTTACTGCAGTCCTGCTGCTTCTACTTGCAGAAACTTCTAAGTTTCTCCTATTTGCAAACAGATCTCTTCCTAATGGTTACAAATGGGATGAAACAGAGAGCTATCTCAATGCTAAAATACACAAGTAGCTCTTGGATAAGGACATACCTCTTCAATACTAATTTGAAGAGAGAAAATCCAGGAAGAATATGGATTTTCAGTTAGGCCACATGTCACTTTATGTATGTTGAACATTGCTCCAGGAGTAAGAGCTGCCCACGAAAACTGACCTGAAATTGTATGTTTTTCTGCTCTGCCCAAAGAAGAACTGGAAATGAGTACTGTACAGCGTGTTCATGGCATTTGTGCAATTTGACTGTGTTAATTCCTGAGGGCCTTTTCGTCATGCTGTTATTTTCAGTCTTAATACAGATAGTTTCCATATTTGAAAAATAAAGGGAATTTTTTCCACAATACTTTTACATTATTTTTTTTCTATTTTTTTCCTCAGTACTGTGACCTTCCAAAGTCAGAGACGTGACTTTTCGCATGATGTATTATACTTTCTTATCTCCATGTGCCTACTTCATGGGTCAAATACCAATCTCAGATTTTGACAAGGCCTTTCCCTAAAGCTTCTTCTTTGATGCCATCTTTGGCATATGTCCATAAACTGACAAAGCTACATGAGGTTTGCTTCATCTGCACCAAACAGCACATAGGCACATACTTCCATCTCAGAGGCTTAAACAATAATGGTTTTACATTACTTGCTAAAATGTTGCATTAATGGCATAGCATCTGCAGAAAGTGAAAGCTGTTTGTTCTCCTCTTGATATCCCTTGTTCTTGTTTTCTGTTCCCTAAGGGACAGGAATCAAGCTGAATAACAGGGATGATGGGGAAAGGGCATCCTCAGTCCCACAGCATCCAAGAAAGGCAACAGCACAGACTCAGAAGTCAGACCATAAGACAATAGCAAGGTCTGAGGTGTGGGTCCCAAGGGAGGTTGCTCAGGGCCATTAAGGCCTAATAGTCCTCTTGGGGTACATCTGCAATCTAGCCCACCTCTCCTGCCCCCCAGCCATGCAGACTCCTGTGTGGTAGCAGCAACTTGGCTGAGGGGTCTCTGAAGATCCCCAGTGCAAACCCCTCTGCTCAAGAGCAGAAGCAACTTGTGCAGGCTGCTCAGAACTTAGTCTGATTGGATTTTGAACATCCCCAACGATGCACCTTCCACACATTGTTCCAGCACTCAATCACCACCATTGTAAAAATGCTTTTATTTGTTTAAATAGAATTTCTTGTCTTTCAATGTGTGCCCATTGCCTTTTGTCTTTTCACCAAATACCACTGAGACAAGTCTCAAGGCTCCTTTGAATCTTTAAATTGAATTTAATCTTTCAACAGGATGGAAATACGGGCTGACAGGAATATCATGAAGTTCAGTGGAAAAAAAAATGCAATGTCCCACACCTGGGGAGGAATAATCTCAGTCACCAGGACACACAAGGGCCAAACTGCTGAAGAGAAGCTCTGCGGAGAAGAACCTAAGGGCTCTGCCGGTGCCTGAGTTGAACCCAAGCCACTGCTGTGCCCCTGCCTGTCCTGGCCTGGTGAGGTTCAGGGACAGGAGCCTTCCCTCAGCACTGCTAAGGCCACGGCTGGCGAGCTGTGTCCAGCTGTGGGCTCCCCACTATGAGTGCCCATGGACACACCATGAAGAGTCCGGAGAACTGCAGAGATGATGGAGGGACTGGGCATCTGCCCTGAGGAAAGGCTGGGGCACCTGGCACTGCAGCCTGCTGAAGGAAGGCTCGGGGGTTTCATAAATGTAGAGCAATACCTACCTAGGGGAGGTGTGAAGACAGAGCCAGGCTCTTCTCAGTAGTGCCTGGTGACAGGACAAGAAGCAATAGGCACAAAACGAAACACGCGAGGCTCCCTCGGAATATCAGGAAAGACTTTTTTACACAGAAGCTGCCGGAGCAGTGGCACAGGGTCATTAGAGAAATTACGGAGTCGCTATTCTTGGAGATATTCGGCAGCTGTCTGGGCAGCCGACTGCAGGGAACCGAGGAGGAAAGGGAAGGCTGGGCAGTGGCCAAAGCCACAGTCATGCCGGCCGCGTCCCTCCCCCTGGCACCCGCCCGGCCGGGCCCCGGACCGGGGCTCGAACACGCGCTCACGGGGGTGCTCAGACGTGCGCGCCGCCACGCGAGCCCGCGCGGGAGGGGCGGGCGCTGCCGGGAGAGCGGAAGTGAGGCGCGCGGGCCGGCAGCATGGCGGCCGCGCGCTGGTGGCGGCTGTGCGGGCGCTGGCGGCCTGCGGTCACCGGGCCCGCCCTGGGGCCCACGCGGCGCCGCCTCTGGGCCCCCGCCGCCGCCGTCCCGGCCCCGCTGGGCTCCGCGCCGCCGCCCCGCGCCGCCTTCAGCGCCGGCCCGTGCTGGCACCAGCGCAGCCCTGGCGGTCTGTCGGGGGGAGACGCACTGGAAGGCGGCGGCGAGGACGGCGGCGGTGGCGGTGGCGGTGCGGACGGCAGCGGGGCCGGGCCGGTCATAACGGCGTTGACGCCGCTGCTCGTCCCGGAGCATTTCCCCAACGTCCCGCTCATCGCCGTGACGCGCAACCCCGTATTCCCGCGCTTCATCAAGATCATCGAGGTGAGCTGCCGCCGAGCTCTCGGTGGGAGGGGCCGCGGGCCGCCGGAGCCGCGGCCGGAGGTGCTGCGGGCTGGCTCGCAGAGGGGCCGGAGGCGGCTCAGCCCAGCGTTGCGGCCTCGGGCGGGGGTCCCGGGGTGGTATCACCCCAGGCCGTGCGGGGGTCACCGCCCGAGCCCGCCGCTGGCGGCGCCGCATCTCCGGGCCGCTCTCTTTGCCTTGGCAGGTTCCTTGAACTGCAGAGCAAGGCAGCCGCGTGCGTGACCTCCACGGGCAGCCGCTGCTCGGCCTTTGGCTCGAGCTTTGTAACCGAGTCCTGTCAGGATAACGGTTTCTTTTGGGCCAGTTGAAGTTTCACAGTTATTGCGTCAGCAGCTCTGCTTCTAACAGAGAAGGTCGGCGATTCGCACATTATCTCTCGAAGATCGCTGTCATTTTTGTGTTCTCTGATGAAGGTTAAGCAAACGTGTCCTTGTTTCGGCGCCGTAGGTTGGTGTCAGAGCACCGAGACCCGTGTTGGTGAAGGCAGCAAGCTGTGAGCTGCAAGGAAAAAGCAGGAATTCGGTGTAGAGCAGTACAGCTGCGGTGGGAGAGGTGTTGAGGGATGGGGATGGTAAACACCATTTCAGAGTCTGATCTTTTCCCTCTGCACCCCATAAAGATTTTAAGAGTTATGAATTATATCACTGATGTGTGACTTGAGCTTACAGGCCAGAAATACTGGAACAAGTACTTGTATTTTTGTGCCTCTCTGGTATGTTGCTAGTCTGATTTTGATGTAAATGTAGTATGAAATAAATCAATATTTTCTTGTTCCTGTAGTATTATTTAGCATAATGTTATTTCTACTATAGTATTTTTCTGCATATCCAAATCTAATATGTGCAGCTTCTAGTGTCTTTATAGATGTGTCGGGGGAAGGAGAAGATTATATATTATTAAGAGCGTGTAGTCATACAAGACTTATGTACAGAAGTCATCAATTTCAATGCTTGGGTCAACAATGTCTCACAGAATTGTTAAATGTTTTCTCTTATCCTGTGAGTTCATTGTGCTGCAATTTTCCTGACAAGGTTGAGTCTCTATAGTGCCTATGGAATTACTAATTTTCTTCCTGTTAATGTCTCTGACATTGGTGAGCATATTTTTCTAAACATTGTGCAAAATTAGAATAGGTGTGCTGAGATTAGAATAGGCCAGCAGTGGTGGTATTACCTGTGCTGTTCTGTCAGAACCATGCTGGTTGTTAGCAAAGTGTTGAGCAATGCAGCTTATGTTCATCACTTTGAAGAGCACCCAGTGGTTGGCAGGGTGACTCCATGCAACAGCAGAATTCACATTGAGTTATTTCCTTGGTCACTGAGGATTCAGCCTGTTGTGATTACAGTTCCAGTGGTGCTGGGAGATCTGCCAGGGACAAGTGTGTGGCATCTAGAGATCAGAGGGGAGGAAGGAGGTAAACTAGGAAGAAATACTGGCTGAAACTCAAGGCAGGAACTCAGACTCGTGGGTGTAGGAGAGGAATTGAGCAGAGAAGGCTTTGGAGAAGAGGATTTTAACTAGAGTTTTTGGGCAGAATTCAGGCAACTGATAGGGAAGGGTGAACTAACTCCCCATCAGGCACAGAGAGCTAGGACGTGCAGGTATGGAAGGGGAAGGGAACAGTGATAGCAAAAGAAATTTATAAGATACTGTTCAAGTAACTCAGGTTTCTTGCCTGTAAGAGTTGTACAGATCAGGTCTAGTTCCTTCCCCAGCCTTTGAGCTTGTCTTATTTTGACTGGGAAGTGAGTTGTTCAAAATACTTAAATTTCATGTTTCTCTACCTTTTTTTCCACTTCTATATTACTGTGCTCTAATGGAGACAAGACTAGAACCGTACATGCTCCAACTTCATAATTTAGTTGTAGGGTGTCATCGTGCCTGGCCTTACACCCTGGGAGTGCAAAGATAACAGAAAATCCACCTCTGATTGCATACCTGTTGTCCTAGGTGAAAAATAAGAAGCTGGTTGAACTGCTGAGGAGGAAAGTTCGTCTTGCCCAGCCTTATGCTGGTGTTTTTCTTAAAAAGGATGACAAGTAAGTTGTTTGTCTTGATCTTTTTAAAAAATACAGAAATAAGCTGTCCAGGTTGCATTTACACTAAAAGCTGTCATCCTAAATGCCTGCCTTAGATAGCATTGCAGAAATTGTGGCCGGTCTTGGACCATCCTCATGCTATGAAGGTCTTTGTTGCCACCAGCAGTCCTGCTGGGAGCTGGAGTCTTGGTTTAGAAAAAGGTGTTGTTGTTTGGGAAGGAGATACTTGGGTGATTTAGAAAGGGGTTACATGGTGATAGCAATGGGGATTAAGTGTCTTTGCCCCTAAATCCAGTTGAAAGTTCTGCAACCAGTGATTGTTTTTTTCTTTTTAAATCTGACCTGCTATCTCAAGTTTCTGAATATCTACTCCAATTTTTTTTTGCTCAATAGCAATGAATCTGATGTGGTGGAGGATCTGAATGAAATATACCAAATGGGAACTTTTGTCCAGATTCATGAAATGCAGGATCTTGGAGACAAGTTGCGCATGATAGTCATGGGACACCGAAGGTTGGTTACTTGTACTTCACCGCATCTCACCAGACTGCTGTATAAACAGAGACATCAGTTTCACCACATACATGCATTTTTTCTACACAACTTGTGTATGGCAAGTTTTTGCTTTGTTACCATGCCATATCCTGAGAGTGTCAGGATATTTCATGTACTGTCACAACTGTGACAGGTTAGCTGCAAAACAGGAGAGACAGTGCATGTCATTGTCATATCAACTGTGATATGATGCAAGCAAACATTCATTAAGCTGAAGTTTAGCAGTTTGACAATTACAGCAAGGCTTAGTAATGGTGAAAAAAAATCTCTGGAATTAATTCAAGCCAGTATTTTTGCTTTAAAAAAGAAGGAGTGGAGGGGGGTCCAGAATTTTAATTATGTCTTGCCCCAGACATAATTTTGCCCCAGAACTGAAATGAAGAAAATACGATTATTGCTGAAAATCTAGTTTTAGCCATTTATGCTAGATATTTTTAACAAAGTTAAGAAATTGTATTTTTAAAAGCATCAAATAAGTAATTTCCATTAGAAGGAAAAATACAAGGACAGAAACATGGCAGAAGAGACAGATCCAGGGTGAGTTTTGCTTTGGAGCATGGGGTTTTTTCCATCTCCTCACTTTTCTTCACTTGCATTTGTTCTGGATAGCAAAGAATAAGCAGTCCTGTCTAAGCTAAATTCATGTGAATTCACAAGTCAATTCCTTTTCAAATGAAATCTTAGACCTCTTGCTGCATTATTAAAGCACAACCATATTTAAATGCATTTTGGAAATGAGCTACTGGTTTGGGGTTACTTGGAATAGAAATATTTCCCTATAACTCTGACAGGTTTGGTATTCCTAAGATATAACTTGGGGATTGGTCTTTATATTTGATTGAGATATGGAGCACTGGTCAATCATGTCCATAGGAACCACACTAGGTACCAGATTTGAGGAGCATTAATAGGGAAACACATAGAAAAGGAAACTCCTCTATAAAAGCCAAAATAATGAAGCATCATGTCTTGCAAATGTGTGTCCTTTCTAAATTTTAGCTTGCTCAAAATACAACTTAGTCTTTGTCCTTTTCCTGCTGAAGAGCTGAAATCACATGTGATAGGGAGATAGATTGTTGCTGGTTTCTTTTGGCTTTCAGGATTCGTATAAACAAACAACTAGAGGTTGAGCCTGAGGAACCTGAGAACAAACAAAAAATTAGAAGGAAACAGAAGCGATCTAAGAAGGAGGCTGAAGATGAGACTGGAGCAAAGGACCAAGCTGTGGAGTTGGTACTAGATCCTGTAGCTGCTTCTTCAAAGGAAGTTCTCATGGTAGAAGTAGAGAATGTGATTCATGAAGATTTTCAGATCACAGAAGA